>NC_137885.1:27750761-27791881 GCF_963924005.1 Protomyctophum bolini
TATCTGGCAACCACACAGTGCTGCTGCTGCTGCTGCTGCTTTGGGAGCAGGTGTCTATGTAGCCCGCCGAGGGCTCAACCGGGGATGAGAAAGCATTTTCTTTCTCTGCCTGGGTGGGTGGGTGTCTTATATTTATTTTATTTCATTTTATGTATTAACCCATTTTGGGCGTGAACCCCTTTTGGTGAAAAATAGCAGATCTACAAGCTCGTAGCGCGCCACCGAGTGGCGCGCTACGAGCTTGTAGGTCTGCTATTTTTGAAAAATCGAAGAACTACTGACATAGAAACATAGGGTTTTCAGAAAACTGTCAGGATGTAGAAGACATCTTTAGAATCTGATCTCGGGTCAAAAGGGGTTAATTTATTTATTTATAGCACGCTCTCTCTCATTGCCTCATTGTGATTCTTCTTATTCTCCATCCTCTCCGTTCCAGAAAGAGCAGTAAAAATATAGAGAAAATAAAATAAACATTTTGAAAAGCATTTTCCTTGCTTTCGGGCAGACATTAAATTAATGACTTCATGCATCTTTTGCGCAAAAGTATTATTGTGGAAAAAGCTCACAACGTTACGCTGCACATATTGACACGGTGTGAGCTTAATTGCAGGTTAGCTATTGTATTTATTTATTCATTTTATAAATTTACAGTAATAAAAACGAACCGGTTTTGGACATTCAAGATTTCAGTCAACAATAACAAAATAAACTAGAAATGCACTCTCTGTCTCTCTCTCTCTCTCTCTCTCTGTCTCTCTTGAGATGCCAACCAGCGCATTGCACACAAGTATAGGCCATACATGGCCTACTTGTGTGCAAGCAGAGCGCGCCATGAGGTGCGCTCATACCACTGTACATTACTGTAGGCCTATACTGTAATGCATACATGGGCAAATACATGCGGCCCGCTCCATTGACAGCCAGTTATAACCCGACTGTAGTAATTTTAACTTCAACGTTTTACGGAGAGGCTGAGATTTGAAAGTCCGCAGCGGTCGACAGTATAGTTCTAGTTGTATTTAATTTCATAAAGTTAACATAGCCTGTAAGTGAATAACTAAATTGCATTTGAAATTAAATAAAACAAAAAAATATTATTCAAGATTTCAATTCAAATGTATATAGCGGATCTACAAGCTCAAAACGCATCATACGAGTCTACGACAGTAATATGCCATGTGTAGCCTCCCCCTGGCCAGCCGGGGCGCCTGATGGAGGGGAAAGGACCTGGTTGGAATAACGTGTTCCTTCCACACGCTACGTCCAACCAGGGAAACTCCCCCCTGTCAGGTGTAAAGGAGCAACTTGGACACTCGGGCATGAAGGAAGCATGAGTTCAAGTCCGTTGCTCTCCCCTTGTCCCCCATATATGGGGACTAGGTTGGTGGAGGGTGTGTAGAGCCCAGGATCACATTAGATGATTGACACAGGGGTGAAAAATGGGTTACAAAATCGTGGGATAAAATTAAAAAAAAACAGTAATATGCGATGTCGCCGCGCTGAAGTGAGTGTGTAAACATAGTGTCCCTCTCCGGTCAAAGTTGACCCACCTCTGGTGCACAACTGTGTACCTCGAGGTCCTCTTGGGTCTGGCTGGAGCGCAGTGAACCTTGACCTCTGTTTGATGCTGATAGTGGGACAGTGTTGTTTTTGGCAGCAAATGTTGATTTTATAGTTTTAGTCAGTCTTTTGAATAGTCTTGCAGTGTTGGGGGGGGGGGGTCGCTGGGTGGTCACATGATGCACCCCCCCCCATCCCCCCTCCCTCTCCTCTCTACACTCAGTGGGATAGCGATCTATCCGTCACTCCCCCCCCACCTGCCTAAGCCTTTGATACCTCATCCCCCCCCCCCCCCTCTCTCTCCTCCTGGGAGATATAAGCCTGGCTCCAGCCCTGAATCGCTATAGCCACTCCCCCATTAAAACATCACACCTGTGTGAAGTGAGGGGCGCTCTATAATCATCGTACATAAATGGTAAATGGTGCATTTATATACAGCGTCTTTATCCAAGGCCTTTTACATTATAGATTGTGCATCAAATTGACCCCATTCACACACACACACACACACACACACATTCACACACCGATGGTGGCAGTTGAAACCATGCAAGGTATACCAACCTGCACATCAGGAGCAATTAGGGGTTCAGTGTCTTGCTCAAGGACACTTCGACACTATAACTCTGGGGGAGCCCACATAGGGTTCGAACCGGGAACCTTGCGGTTATCTGTTGTTTTTGGCAGCAGCTTTTGATTTTAGTTTTAGTCACATTTTAGTCACCTGGAATGTTTTAGTGTTAGTCTAGTCTAAATCTACAGTTGATTCAGTCGACTGAAATGTATTTTGGCGGGCCTTGATGCCGTCATATTGACTGTTTTTACAACTTGCTGAAAATAGCCGATCTACAAGCCCACAACGCGTCGTTGTGGGCTTGTAGATCGAAATTACTTCTACTGGATCTCTTGTCCACTATAGTCCCTTCCTAACATTTTAGTCTAGTTTTTTATTTGTTGACGACATTGTCAGTGCATTTAGTCTTACTTTTAGTCATCATGGCTTAGTTTTCATTTAGTTTCCATTTAGTTTTTGTCAGTGGAAAAAGGTAGTTGACGAACATTTGACGAACTTGTCGGACGGCTGGACATCCAGACGGACAAACGGACAGACACTGTATGGCATCCTTAGCCCATTCTGACCTGAGATCAGATTCTATACAAATGTCTTCTACATCCTGACGGTTTTCTGAAAAAGCTATGTTTCTATGTCAGTCGTTCTTCGATTTTTCAAAAAATAGCAGACCTACAAGCTCGTAGCGCGCCACTCGGTGGCGCGCTATGAGCTTGTAGATCTGCTATTTTTCAATAGCTAAAGCATAACATAATGCGAACACCAAAAGGGGGTTCCCACCCAAAATGGATTAGAGCACTGCTGCTGCCATTGTGGCTAAAAATAGCACTTTCATATCGATGCTCTGTGGCAGTGTGGAACACTGGGGGCAACCAGAGACGCTTTTCAGGGTAACCTTTTTGACGTTTTTCTTTTTCTTTTATCTCTCTGTGGGGGAAAAAAGGGCCCTCTCTGCAAAAAGGCCAAAAAGGACTATAGTATACTTGGAACAGATATTATTTGAAAGGATGTGTTGTGGGGAAAAAGAAAAGAGAGATTATGAACCGTCGATACCACAATGGTGGCGGAGAGCGAAATTCAATATTTAAATTCAGACGAGGCGAGCCTCTCTCCACTGTTACTATAAAGAATATTTATATTAATAATAATTCTCATTAGAGCGCAGTGAGGTGCAAGCCTAGTCCTTTTGTCAGAGAGAGAGAGAGAGAGTCATGGCGGAGCTCGTTCGCCCCGCGGGCAGCCACGTTATGTCATTTATTTACTTATTTTCATTCTTCCTATATCTGCAGTAGTCATCTCTTTCTCTGAGCACGAGCTACACTCTCTCTTCCCTCCTCGCACGGGAGACACAGAGAGCTACACACTCTCTCTTCCCTCCTCGCACGGGAGACACAGAGAGCTACACACTCTCTCTTCCCTCCTCGCACGGGAGACACAGAGAGCTACACACTCTCTCTTCCCTCCTCGCACGGGAGACACAGAGAGCTACACACTCTCTCTTCCCTCCTCGCACGGGAGACACAGAGAGCTACACACTCTCTCTTCCCTCCTCGCACGGGAGACACACAGAGCTACACACTCTCTCTTCCCTCCTTGCACGGGAGAGAACGAGAGCCGAATAGACGGAGAATAATGGAAGGAGAAGACTTGTTATGGCACACGCGCACCCTGTGTGTGTGTGTGTGTGTGTGTGTGTGTGTGCGTGCCCGGGCGGGCTTCCGTCCGCCAACGGCCGTTCCTCCCCCTGACGTCCGCGTGACAGCGCCCAGCCCCACCCCCCACACCCCCCACCCACCCAGCCCGCCGGGGTCGGACGGCTGGGGCCGATTGGCTTTTTGTTCGGTGACAGATACACTCCACATGTGTCACAGCCGCGGAACCTGTCACCTCTCTCGCCGCCCGAGAGGAGGAGATGAGATGAGATAGCAGCGAAAGGGAGGGGGGGGGGGGGGGGGTTAGGGAGGGGGGGGGGTGGTGGTGGTGGAGTGCAGTGCAGTGGTGGAAGGTAGCTCAGTACATTTACTCAAGTACAATTTACTTCACTTTGAAATATTCTGCTTTTTACTTCACTTTATATAGCTAGTTATTTTTTTGCAGATTTAAGATTATGAATCGTTAAATTATTAATCAAAGTTCTTCAGAAAATGGATTAAGTATATACAATTCAGTTGAAGTTGATAATGCAATAGCATGGTATACCAGTGCCATGTCTTTACTCAATTAGACTCGATAACCCAACCTATCTTTCAGATATTAACCTATCAATCCACCTATCTCTCAGACTCTCTCTCTCTCTCCAGTCAGAGGTAGGAGTTTGAATGAATGTAGAATTGTGTGCAAGATGTCATTTGGAGCGGGGAGGGGAGGGGAGGGGAGGGGAGGGGAGGGGAGGGGAGAGGAGAGGAGGGGAGGGGAGGATGGGGAGGAGAGGAGAGGAGAGGAGGGTAGCAGAGGAGAGGAGAGGAGAGGAGAGGAGAGGAGAGGAGGGGAGGGGAGGATGGGGAGGAGAGGAGAGGGAGGGTAGAGGATGGGGAGGAGAGGAGAGGAGAGGAGGGTAGCAGAGGAGAGGAGACGAGAGGGAGGGGAGAGGATGGGGAGGAGAGGAGAGGAGAGGAGGTAGAAAGACAGCGCCACACTGCAGCCTGTCAGCCCTGTCTATCAGTGTGCATTAAAATAGACATGGTCGGCCTTCTCCCGTTCCCTGTGAGCTTCCTCCATATACAAGCCTCCATTGTCATGTTCTGGTGGAGGTAGTAGGAGGTATAATAGGAGGTAGTAGTAGTCGTCCCCCGGACCCTGCATGGTCTAGCTAAGTGCTTACAGACAAGCAGAACGTAGCGCTGTCAGGCAGCGCCGCATAGTGCCCCGAGCAGACAGACAGTGGGTTTTTTTAAATGATTGGTTTTTTTGGTTGTTGCTGCGGTCTTGTTATCGCCGTGTGCAGATGTCAGCGGTGTCCGTGTTGGACGTGTTGTGGGGGGGCTCTCGGGCGAGGTGTCGCGTCACCTAGACTCCCCCCCCCCACACCCCCCTCGGTGCATTTCAAACGATGTAACTGTCGGCGTTGGTTAACGCAGGATCTGGTATACATGCAGCTGCTCTTGTTGGTACACTTTGCTGTTGAATTAAGACCCCTCTGTTGCATTTAGACCCCCTTACTTGCATTTAGATGGTGGAAAGCCCTGGATGCTTCCATAGCCTGGGCAGCATTACATTTAGAGGGCCTCTAGCCTGGGCAAGCATTCCATTTCGGGTTTTAATGATCCGGTTCGGGGAGCGGATGGTGACTTTCGTCATGTTGTAGTCCATGATTTTGTAGTCATCTGGCAGGAAACCACAAGGTGGAATCAGTACTATGAATGAATGTGTATACTTTCTTATTTCCGCCTTGTTGGTTTCCTGCCTGATGACTACAAATCAGTGACTATACAACAGTAATTTACCATCCATTTGACAGGCCTTGATGTCGTTGTAATGACATATTTTACACTTTGGTTGCATGCTGAAAATAGCAGATATACAATGTCACAACACATCGCGTTGTGAGATTGTATATCTGCTATTTTCAGCATGCAACCCAGCATAAAACTGGATCTCTTGTCCACTAGTCCCTTACTAACATTTTAGTCTAGTTTTTATTTGTTGACGAAATTGTCAGTATATTTAGTCTTAGTTTCAGTCATCATAGATTCGTTTTAATTTAGTTTTAGTCAGTGAAAAAAGGTAGTCGACGAACATTTTTCGTCTTAGTTTTAGTCGACGAAAACAACACTGGTGTGTAGTGTGTATTGTGTTCTGTGTGTAGTGTGTAGTGTGCTTATTCAGGCTCTGACTACGTTCTCTACCAGAGGAACAGTTGTCTATGTATGTATTTTGTTTTGAAACTGCTCGTTTCAGTTATGGCATGTCCGTTCAATTCACTCTATATTCTCTGAGGATGTTACTGTATGTGTGTGTTGCTTTAAAAACACTGTTCTTGGCTTATAATGATGTCTATTTTTCTCTCTCTCTTTCATGTGCCGTCCGTCCGCTGTCTCGTTCTGACCACACCCTCTCAGGTAAGACCACTCCCTCAGCTTTCATGTCTTTGTCATGATGCTCATAGTCCTTTTTTTTCCTGTTTTTTTAAACACACATCTGCCACATGACATAACCCCACCCGGTCCTCTCTGCCCGGTGGGCTTCAAAGAACAGCGCTGTCTGTTTCGGAAATAGAATGTGGATGTTTTGTGTTGTGTTGTGTTCATGTGTTCAACGCGGCGCGACGCGTTGTGAGACTGCACAGTATATAATCTGCTATTTTCAGCATGCAACCCAGCATAAAACTGGATCTCTTGTCCACTAGTCCCTTACTAACATTTTAGTCTAGTTTTTATTTGTTGACGAAATTGTCAGTATATTTAGTCTTAGTTTTAGTCATCATAGATTCGTTTTTATTTAGTTTTAAGTCAGTGAAAAAAGGTAGTCGACGAACATTTTTCGTCTTAGTTTTAGTCGTCGAAAACAACACTGGTTCACACGGCGATTTTGGAACACAGACCAGGCTTTTCTTCAGAGGCGGAAACTAGCCTGGCGAGGCGAGGTTTATAGGATGCTTCAAACAAAGTTTAGAAAAGGAGCGCCGTAACATTTGATCCTATAACCGATTGCGTCTGACAAGCCGGTAATTTACGACCCCGACAGTGAGTCGTTACCGCGACCATGTGAAGTCCATATCGTGTTGTTTTAGCTAAGCTATTTGTGGCTAATATAACGCACACGACGGGACGTTCCAAGCAGCAAACCGCTTGAGCCGTATATACAAACGGTATACCGCTCGTCAATAAACGCTGGCGTGTGCGATGGCTCTGGACATGCTATCCACATGCTATCCACATGCTCCTCCGCTCATAAAACGTCATGCAATACTGCTGTACTAAAGGGGCCGTCCACTCCTCCACACACGAAGAACGCTATAAAGTAAATAACCATATAGCTATAAATATATTGTTATATATCTGGCATTTTAATAACCTCAACAAGTGGATGGCTCTGTCTGTCTCCCCATTAATTTCCCCCCCATAGGCTTTTCAAAAAGTATTTATTTAAAGACGTTTATGCCGCGAACACAAAGCCAAATCCATTTGTGACAAATCATGACAATATAAACACAATGTTTTGGGCCCATCAAATAATCAGTAAGAAGAAAAACGTAGTGTTGTACCCGGCCCACTTTTTTCTTCTTTCAAATGATTTGATCCGCCCAAAACATTGTGCTTGTTGTCATGGGTTGTCACAACAAGAGTTGGCGGGACTGCGGCACACACAGCCAATCAAAATGTATTCTAAATTTACACTACGGGATGTGCGTTCAACATGTTTTAGAGAACCTTATCGTTCACATACTCGACTCTATCGTTAATTTGTTATAGTTGTCTTTAGATCAGTGATTTTCACTCAAATACCCAGTAAATAATGGGCCTTTCAATATGAAAAGGGTTGAAATGAAAACCACTGCTCTGGGTCATTCTTAGTGTGGACAGACTTTTGACCCGACGTCGATTCTACAAATGGCTTCTAAATCCCCAAAAAAAACCCGATGTTTCTATATCCATGGTTCTCAATATTTCATGTCAAGGACCCCCAGAAATGTATGTATTTGGCTGCCGACCCCCGTCTGAAAACATGTTGTTCCAGGGACCTCCCCAGAAGCAAAGATTTGAGTTAAAAACAGAAACTCTGAAAGAATTATACAGTATATTCAAAGATTTGTGCCACATTTTTTACGATTTTTCTAAAATAGCAGACCTACAAGCTCGTAGCGCGCCACTCGGTGGCGCGCTACGAGCTTGTAGGTCTGCTGTTTTTCAACAGCTAAAGCATAACATAATGCTATAACACCAAAAGGGGTTAAACTGAAATGACCATGCATGGGACAAACATCGACTGTTTCCAGGTCTTGGCTGTATAGTTTGTCCGCTCGCTCACCCTTTGTAGCTGAAATAGCTCTGAGTGTGTGAGCAGTGACAACATTAGCAGAATGTTATGGTGTAAAAGGAGAGGAGGCTTCAGGGGGGGGAATCTTTTTGGTATAGTGTCCCAGACAGCAGAGAGGGGGGGGGGGGACGACGACGGGAATCTGCTGTGACAGACAGAGTATAGCATCTCTGCTATGTGGCCAGTCAGGGTCAAGGTATTTTTAACCACACACACACACACACACACACACACACACACACACACACACACACGTGCGAGCGCAAACACACACACACACACACACACACACACACACACGCCTCCACACTATGTGCCACCTGTTGGAGCCTGTCAGCTGTTGAATAACCCGCGGGGTGAGAGACAGAGCCGTATTATTTATTGCCACTCGGTCTCATGGTGCGGTCTCGGGGGGGAGGGGACCCCCCCCTTCGGGCCAGGGGTCCTTGGGTGGGTTTAGGGGCGTCCAAAAAGGTAAATGATTGATATAGCAGGAACCAAATTGGAACTCGTACGGGGTCTGTATATAACTCTGAGAGGGGTACAAAATGTAAACGTTTGTATATACTGTACTCTTTCTCAGTGAAACGATTAACACTGAGGATTTTACAGTGTATAGATCGGGGGTCTCGGAAGATAACAAATGCATCAAATCTGTGGTAAAAAAAAATGCATATTAAACTTATAAACCCTATTAGTTGACTGCAGGCTGGCTGGGGGCCAAGGAGTCCAATAGTATTTATCTCCGTACACCAAATAATTTCACGGAGAAAATATCTTGGACGGCTATTTTGGTGAAAGTAATGTTCTCCCGAGAATTATTGGCATGCTAGGGTTCGGCGGTTCGTCAAGCGCTCTGAGAAAGGGCAGATCAATTGTGTTGCAAGGCAGCAAGGCAAGGCCAGGCGAGTTTATGATGGAGCTCGCAAAAAAAATAAACGTCATCCAGACATCCCACTGATTTACAACTGTAAACCTGTCCTACAGTGACAATAAAAACCTGATTCGGATTGGGTGTTTTTTTATTTGAATAGCACATTTCAACAACACGGCCGGCAACACAACGGAACAGTATATGAGATGGTTTTTACACGCTCGCCGCGCGGCGTTCATATAACCCATTTTGGGCGGGAACCCCCTTTTGGTGTTATAGCATTACGTTATGCTTTAGCTATTTAAAAACAGCAGATCTACAAGCTCATAGCGCGCCACCGAGTGGCGCGCTACGAGCTTGTAGGTCTGCTATTTTTGAAAAATCGAAGAGCGACTGACATAGAAGGCCTTTTTTTTAATCTGATCTCAGGTCAGAATGGAAAACTGTCAGGATGTGTAGAAGACAATTTTTGAATCTGATCTCAGGTCAGAATGGGATAACTAAATAACTATAACTATAACAGTATGAGATGGTTTTTACACTCGCGCCGCGCAGTGTTCATATAACTGGAGAAGAAGAGAGAGAGAGAGAAATATCTGCAGCTTACACAAAAGGATGTGCCAGCTATGCTGTTTATTTCACCCAGGGGAGCGCGTGCAGGGGCGCTAGATCAATACTTCTATCCACGGTGCTACAGTGTTTTATGTTTTACTGTGTGGACCCCCCCCCCCCTCTCGCCCGTCCCCCATGCATCAGCACTGCAGAGTACATTTACTGAAAGTATACTCGGGGCTTAAAGTTCTCAGTCCTGGGCACTGATTTCAGTCCTGAGGATCTCATAGGAGTCATTTAATGAGATCAGTGCAGATTTGCAAAAAATACATTTTCAGTCTTGGGATTGTTTTTGGCTTTAATAAGCCCTGTATACTGTACTTACAAGTACAGGTTTGAGGTACTTTTACTTTTACTTGACTATATGTACATTTTCCAATAACAAACATAACCACTTAAGCTTCTGTTTTTCCATAGAAAATAGCCGATCTACAAGCGCACATTCTGCGTCGCATCGCAGCGCATTGTGGGCCTATACTTTCGAGAGATTATTTTTTTACTCTTAGTACTTTCACTGTATTCACCGTATATTACCAATACCAGTACTTTTACACAAGTAAGATGATTTGGGACACTTTTACTCAGTCACAGAGTAATTCCACATCGTGGTATAAATCGACTTTTACTTGAATTAAATAAATCTCAAGTACTTCTTCCACCACTTCTGTTGAGAGACCATCAATACGGCCGCCTGCCTCTCTCTCTCTCTCTCTCTCTCTCTCTCTCTCTCTCTCTCTCTCTCTCTCTCTCTCTCTCTCTCTCTCTCTCTCTCTCTCTCTCTTCTCTCTCTCCCTCTCCCTCTCCCTCCCTCCCTCTCCCTCCCTCTCTCTCCCCTCAGAGTCGTCTCATAAATCCTGGCTCATGCGGTAGCAGCTGCGGCCAGCTCTTACAAGACTAATTACAATGAGATTCCGCCCTCTGCTACTGACCCTGGTCTGTCCCAAACCCCGCAGTATGGAAGCGGCGTAATTGTTTTTTTCCAGCGAGGATTTTCTTTTTCTTCTTCTCCTTCTCTTCCTTTTCCATCCTGTAGCGAAACGCGTCTGATCGTCAGACAAAAAAGGGAACGTCGGTCGGAACGGATAATTGTATTCGGAGTCGAGTTTATTTGTATATCCCCTTAATCTGTTACAGTCTGTTACCGTCTCAAAGGGGCTTTGCAAGGCCCACGTTTTAACAAAGCAAACAAACGACAGCGGCTGTCTTAGCCCATTCTGAACGGGAACCCATCTTGGTGTTGAAAAATAGCAGATCTACAAGCTCGTAGCGCGCCACCGAGTGGCGCGCTACGAGCTTGTAGGTCTGCTATTTTTTGAAAAATTGAAGAACGACTGACATTTTTTTGAATCTGATCTCAGGTCAGAATGGGTTCATCAGACCCAGTGTGTGTCCTGCAGTGGAAACCTCGTATGAATCTGATCTCAGGTCCGAATGGGTTAGAAAAACCTTAATTGGGTGAGGAAAATCTCCCAAGAAGAACATGCCCTTGACGGGGGGGGGGGGGAAGGATAAAAAAAGGTTGCCACCTCCGAGTGAGCAAAATATCCAACAAGCAAAAGAACAAACTATTAATTGTCTCCGCAAGTAAAAGTGATTGTATTTTTCGCTTTGTTTAGTTTTTTGTGATCGTACGGTTTTCAGCCCACGGTTTTTCAAAATCACACCCGCTCTCATACATACTGTATACATCATCTCATTCTGGTCACATTTTGACCAGTCCTCACTTTTTGTCTTCACTGTTTGTGTTTACACAGACCCTGAAAGCTGGACATAGCAAAATGGCAACATACAGTAGATTTAACCCATTCTGTACGTGAACCCCTTTTGGCATTACGTTATAATTTAGCTTTTGAAAAATAGCAGATCTACAAGCTCATACGAGCTTGTAGGCCTGCTATTTTTGAAGAATCGTGAAAATGTGCCTTTTTTGAGAACCACTGATGCAGAAACATAATGTTTTCAGAAAACTGTCAGGATTTCGAAGACTTTTTATTGTTCGACGTCAGGCCTGAATGGGTTAAGGATAAGATAAGGATAAGATAAGATATAGCCCATAGTGTTTCATAACCAGAAGTGGTCATCGTACCGCAGTGCTCAGGCGTGCCAGTAGGGGGCCACAGGGAGGTGGAGCGGCCGCTTGGGAGTCCAGGTTTGAACCCGGCTCTCGCTGGGTTAGTGTTAAAGAGTATACTTGAGCAGAAGACACTGAACCCTAGTTAGCTGCTCCCCATGAGCAGTGTTAAGGGAATCTGCAGGATCTGTAGGTCGTAAGCCTTGTGGAGCCATGAGGCCCATCGGCCAGGAGCCCATCTCCTGTTTCTATGACTTTCTGTATAGCGTGAGGCAGCTTGATGCACAAGTACAGTACACCCCCTGGACATGACGCTATAGTACTGTCTGTATGTCACAGGGGCTTTTCCCCCCAGTCCAAACCTTGATGCCGAGTACCATCAGGGTCCCATTTTTATTGTCTTTGGTATGATACACGGGCCGGGGATCGAACCCGACCTCCCCAGCCTCTAACCACAAGGCCACTGAGCTGGTTAGGATCCATACAGATTTCAGAAGTATGAATTGTTTTAAATGGAGTATTAAAAGAGACATACTTACATGACCTGTCATTGCAATGGAAACCCCCCAGTTTGACTCACAGAGCTCCCCAAATGCCCCACGTATACTGTACAGCTGAGACAACACCCATGCACCCAACACCCATGCACCCAACACCCATGCACCCAACACCATGCACCCAACACCCATGCACCCAACACCCATGCACCCAACACCCATGCACCCAACACCCATGCACCCAACACCCATGCACCCAACACCCATGCACCCACCAGAAAATACCACCACAATGACCACATACAGTATTAGATAACCATCGGGGCAAGACGCTATACGAGCATACGGCTAAATGAGGCACAATAAGTACTAACTTTAACTCATGGGGAAGAGATACAAAGATACCTAAAAGATAATTCTATAAAGGGACACTATTAAATGTTTACTTATAATTTCTAGGGCAGCAGGCCGGTGTCTTGTCATGGTTAGCCTCTCTTCATGTGTTTGCATTGTTTGGTGTGACGTCTTTGGCTACAGTAGGTGTTGAGAGTGTTTTTTGAGTGGACCACAATGGATGCAACTTCGCCTGCGTGTGCGTGCGTGCGTGAATACATGAATCATGTAACTAAATCTACAGGTGATTTAGTCGACTAAAATGTGTTTTGGTGGGCCTTGATGCCGTCGTAAGGACTGTTTTTACACTTACAAGCTCACAAGCGTTGTGAACTTGTAGATCGGCTATTTTCAGCATGCAACCAAGTGTAAAATGACTTGTACTGGATCTCTTGTCCACTATAGTCCCTTCCTGACATTTTAGTCTAGTTTTTATTTGTTGACGAAATTGTCAATAAATGTAGTCTTAGTTTTAGTCATCATATCACAGTTTTCATTTAGTTTCCATTTAGTTTTCTTCAGTGGAAAAAGGTAGTCGACGAACATATTTCGTCTTAGTTTTAGTCGACGAAAACAACACTGGTGTGCACTGTGCGTGCATGAATACATGTACAAGTGCTTTGGATAAAAGGCCGCCGCACAGTGTAAGTGCCCCAATTGCCATTCTATCATCCCCGATATGACAAGGGGGGTCCCTTACTGTAATAAGTGACTGGCTTGTTATGTTTTCCCCCTGTAATGAGCGTGCATTGCGGCGTTCCTGACTGCTCAGATGTTCTCCATGGATATTATACTGGTCGGATTAGGCAAATTCCGCAGGATCAAACGCATACATATTCATTATGCCGGAATCATAAATGAGCTTCCGAAGAGAGAGGTGCTTTAAACCATTTGGGGCGGGAACCCGTTTTGGTGTTTTATGCATTATGTTATATTTATACAAGCTATTGAAAAATAGCAGATCTACAAGCTCGTCTGCTAATTTTGAAAAATCATGAAAATGTAGTGCACATCTTTGAATATATATTCTTCCAGAGCGAACGTTTTCAACTAAAATCTTTGCTTCTAGGGGGGGGGGGGGGTAGAACCAGATTATTTTCAGATGGGGGTCGGCGGCCAATTACATATATTTTTGGGGGTCCTTGACGTGAAAATGTTTGAGAACCACTGATATAGAAACATGAGGGTTTTTCTGAAAACTGTCAGGATTTAGAAGACATTTGTAGAATCTGTTCCCAGGTCTAAATGGGTTAAGGCTCCTGTGTAGTGTGGGGGGGGGGGCATTTATTAGTGGAGAAAAATGCTTTACATTACTGTGCATTTATTCTACAGAGATGATTGTTCTAAGAATTTAAGAACTTAAACCCCTCACTTTTTTTATCGGAATCCCCCAGGTCTCGGTAATTGTTTTGATACTTATTTATTTTTCCTACAGCAGATCTTCTTTGTCAATAATAGCCGATCTACAAGCTCACAACACGACATGTTGTAGATCTGCTACTTTCACAGAACTTTTCTGTGGAGAATATAAGTATAAATCAAGTTGAGCAAAGCCACTCTTCTCTGCCCCTCTCTCTTAACAGACACAGTTAACGATCGCTTGTTAAGTGCCTGCCAGACAGACAATCAGATGAAATGAAGGCAGTTGTAGAGTACAGTGTAGACTATAGTGAACTGAACGTTTTCTATAAATATCAAGTACTTCATTCATACCAGCCCCTTATGAAACTATACTTCTCCCCAAATCCAAATGGATTTCATTCATTTGGAGAGATTTCAAATGGATATAGTGCTTGGAAATATCCCATAGCTGGGGGGATATACGAACACATTACCACATTATCGTACTTCACAGAGAAAGAAAGATTCTTTAACCCATTCTGAACGGGAACCCATTTTGGTGTTGGCATCATGTTATGCTTTAGCTATTGAAAAATAGCAGATCTACAAGCTCATAGCGCGCCACCGAGTGGCGCGCTATGAGCTTGTAGGTCTGCTATTTTAGAAAAATCGAAGAGCGACTGACATTTTTAGAATCTGATCTCAGGTCAGAATGGGTTCATCAGACCAGTTGTGTGTCCAGTGGAAACCTTGTATGAATCTGATCTCAGGTCAGAATGGGTTAACATTTACTTACAGACACTGCTATACAGTTACAGTTTTCGAGCACTGGTGGTGGAAAGTACACTTAGTATAACTTTTACTAGAGTATAGAAGCATTTAAATGAACCTGAGAGCTTCTTCTACGGGCTGAGAATGAGCTGCGGTACTCTCTGTTCCTCCATCCATGTGTTGTCCTTGTGCTTTTGTCTGGTGGTCACAAGGCCCAGCTGCCTGCGCTCTGCGCGGCCTTTTAGCGCAGCCTTGTACACTATGAGTGGCACAGAGCACCGGGCTGAGTGCGCACGCACGTCAGGGGTCGCACGCACGCACGCACGCACGCAGACGCCGTCGGCACACAAAGTGTGACCGCCTATTGTGCTTACTTCTGTCGTGTTTGTTTGCGTGCGTGCGTGCGTGCGTGCATGTGAGTGAGCATGCATTTGCAAAATTGGCTGTGTGTGCACACCATAGACTGTAAAAAATATGGACAAAGCGTTCCGCGGGTCTAACATGAACGTAAAATGAAGCCTGTCAGTCCTTGCAATGGAAGTCGCCATCTTTCTAGATCCGTTTGGGCCCAGCTGGCCATTGGCTGGCCCAGACAACGAGGCGGGACTTCCCCCTTCTTCTTCGTTGGTTTTTATTTTGACTCGAGTGGGTGGGGGATCCCGTTCATAGACTGTAACGGTAGCCACGCCCCTCAGAACATGCGCGACTTTATGGTCATTTTTTTAATAAATGGGACCATAATTTTCCAAAAAGAATATTATGACATTAGAAATGAGACTTTAAACTAGTGACTGGAAGCAGAAAGTATTCATGACCATGTTTATTAAGGTAATACAGTCTAGGTGAAGTTGGGCCCAAATACATGGACTTCTATGGGGCTATGGGTTTTTTTGAGCCCAATGACAGCGCCACAACAGGCCATTATATGAACTTTCATTTCCTTAGTGGCTTCACAAAATATCTGTCTGACTGCCCCCCTGGTGCACACGCGTGCATGTCATGCTTGAGAGCATGCACTTACATGATAGTGTGTACATGTGTGTGTGTGTATGTGTGTGTGTGTGTGTGCGCGCGCGAGCGCGCTTACGTGCATGCGTGCTCTCACGCCAGACCTTCCCTGTTATAGCTCTCCTCTCAGCACTCGTATCTTTTGACATGGGAGGCCATTTTAACAATCGCTCCATGTTCTAATTCTGGTGGGTTGATAGATAGAGACATGCCCGACGGTCCACTTGGCTGACCTCTTCTCTTGAGTGCCAAGCCCCCCCCCCCCCCCCCCCCCCCCCCCTGGCACACGGCGATGACAATAAGAGCCTCTGCTCCATGCAGGCACCACTTTTGGGATGTGATGGTGGGGTGGAGAGGAGTGGGGGGGACGGGGCACTTTGTCTTTGTTGGTGCATGGTTTTAAAACGAGTGGTGTTTTTGCGCAAACACTCAAAACTGGCCATTTATTGTCGGTGGCATTCAATGTCCGTTTTTACACAAACCCTCAAAGCTTGACATAGCTTGACAAAAATAAATATATATTTACCGGTGTATATATATATATATATAAAAAAAGAGAAAAACCTTCCAAGGAAGGGACTGCACACGTCATAGCACCTGACGAAGCTCACGGCGAAACGCGTCGTGCTAATAAATAAGTTTGATGCAGTAAGTTCAGTTATCCGTCTCTGTTCCCTGGAGTGTGCAGTCAGTCCCTTCCTTGGAAGGTTTCCCTCTTTTTTTGATGCCTATGCCTGCTAACTAGACTTGCACCTCCTATATTGGTCTTTTTGGATGTGCAGGAGTCCCTTTTTTGTCTCATATATATATATATAGGTGCCCACTTCCAATATCCTCACATCTCACAGGTTGGGAATCACTATTTTAAGCCATCTTGCAATTGGGGGGACGGGGCCAGAGGCTATGTCTATTTAGAGGTCCTTGGCATGGGAAAGTTTGGGAACCCCTGTTCCTAGAGCCGTTATTCTTATCCTGCCTGATGACGGGAAGAGGAGGGATGAACGAGGGTGTCCCGCTAATGTGAGCACTGGGTTTGATTCCCTGGAGCGTTCCTGCGGAGCAGCTGTTGTTATTTGAGTGTCTTTGGCTGTGCGGGTGACAGGCGCTTAGTTTTCTTCAGGGACGTTAATTATTACATCCATCATCCTCCATCTATATACCTCGGTGCTTCTCACAGTATTCTGGCTTCACTTCTTTTTCCTGATTTATAGTACCCCCTTTACCCAACTACAACATTTTGCTTATACTGTACAAATGTATTGATTCTTTTTTTTACATTTTGAAAGCTTTCATGTGAAAGCAGGGAATCATAGCTTCAAATTGACATTGGTTGTTCAGTTTGACCCACCAGTTTTGGAGATATTTGGAGTATTTGGAGAGTAATGTCTTGCAAGAAATCAGCGAGTTGAGAAGACAGGCTTAAAAGGTTCACTTCTGTGGACTCTTAACATTACACCTAGCTACATGTTTAAGCATTTATTTCATATTTATATGTCTTCTGTGGTCTCTAACATTACACCTAGCCACATGTTTAAGCATTTATTTAATATTTACATGTCTTCTGTGGACTCTTTAACATTACACCTAGCTACATGTTTAAGCATTTATTTCATATTTACATGTCAATTTCAGCTCTTGACATTTATTTCAGACATGAGTGTTGTCACGATACTAGGTTTTTCAACCTCGATACGATATTTGGAAAAGTATTGATATTTTGATTTTGACCACGCAACCACTGCGGTTTTCTTAACACTTTAACATGTGAAGCACAGCAGTATTTAATTTATTTCTGACCATATTGCATTGCTATATGAATCATTGTTGGTAGAATAAATATGTGAAATGTAATTCGGTGTTGTGCACAGACAGACGAGCACCTTTTATTTAAATTGTGGCCTTGTTGAGAAGTCCAGTTTTCCTTAATAAATTCACCCCTTCCAGGCTTCCCTAATGAAAAGCCCCTGGCCAGGCACATTCACATCACAATGCATTCACACTCTTGTTGCCATGCGTTTTGACTTTATTCAGCACTTGGAGCAAAAACAATGCAATGCTAAAAAATGTGGTTTTATTTTAGACTTCTAGAGCAGCAGGGGTGGAGTTGACTTTGCCCTCTCATGCACCGTGTTCAATTGATTCTCTCATGGCACACACACACACATGCACACACAGACAGACACACACACACACACTCACACACACACACACACACACACACACACACACACGTCAATCCCAGTAAACACTTCTGTATCTGTGGGGCAACCTTGACCTGGCCGCTGTTTGTACTCGGAGCGATATTGGACTGTATTAGCCCCCCCACACACACACACACACTCACACACACACACACACACACACACACACACACACACACACACACACACACACACATGCACACACAGACAGACACACACACACACACACACACACACACACACACACGTCAATCCCAGTAAACACTTCTGTATCTGTGGGGCAACCTTGACCTGGCCGCTGTTTGTACTCGGAGCGATATTGGACTGTATTAGCCCCCCCACACACACACACACACTCACACACACACACACACACACACACACACACACACACACACACACACACACACACACACACACACACACACACACACACATGTTATATATGACATCACGTAGAGAATGTGTAGTTTCGTGATCTCATTCATTCACAAAATCTAGGTCAGCCAATTCTATGAATCTCATTCCCGCGATCCCTCCATCATGCCCGCCTCTTGTTTGGCGACGAGCGTATAGCACACAGCGGTGTTAGACCGCCGCACGCCGCGCAGCGACTTAAAAGATTTATGGCTTTGTCTCTCTCTCTCTCTCTCTCCCTCTCTCTCTCTCTCTCTCTCTCTCCCTCTCTCTCTCTCTCTCTCTCGTGGCGGCGGAGGCACGCGGGACGTTCGGGCATGAATATGCCATGAGTGACTGTCCTCGTATTTACTCTGTAGTCCCGTGTCGCTTCATGTGTGTCGATTTCCATCCAAGGTGACATCTATGGTAGAAACCCCTTTAATCCCTATAGTATACTTGTAGTGGGCCGTGCTCCCTCTGGTCTATACCTCAACCTTTTGGCATTTTCAAGGACCCACAGTTTGATATGCATATTAGATATAGGGGTGTGTAACCATCAAAGTGAGATGAGATGAGATATACTTTATTGTCCCGCGAGGGGGAATTTGTCTTGGGCAAAAGTGCATTAGTACATCAACGCTTTTTAAAACAGACAGACAATACACACAAGACAATACACAGTAGCAGCAAAGTACAAGTCACAAGAGTATCACAAGAGAAGTGCAAATTGCAATAAGAGAACGTATAATATTTAAAAAAGTGCTAAAGTCAAAGTCGTACGATTTGTCACACACGACACGTTACCGCAGTAAAATCTTGTTCTCCGCATTTGACCCATCTCTTGGAGCGGTGAGCCGCAGCCGTGCCGCGCCCGGGAATCATTTGATTAGTAGATTTGACCCCCAATCCAACCCTTTGATGCTGAGTGTCAAGCAGGGAGGCATTGGGTCCCATTTTTACAGTCTTTGGTATATGACCCGGCCGGGGATCGAACCCCGACCTCCCAGTTTCAGGGACACGGACACTCTAACCACAGGGCCACTGAGCTGGTCAACGATATACTGTAGTAACTGCATCGAAAAATCAATTTTTTAATTTCATGAATCAAAAGTATATCGAAATGAAAACGGCAAGCAGCATTGATTATGTATCGTATATATCGTATGGTTTTGCGATGCAAATAATCAGTATCGAATCGTTTTGCTAAGCAAATAATTGATTGTGTCGATACTACATTTTTGGGGCATTTTTAGAAGATAAAATGAAAAAATGGGTTTTTATTACTTAAGTTTAAAATAATGTCAATAGTTACTGTATCAATGTTCAGGTCAGTCCGTTGCTCTCCCCAGGTTGGCGGAGGGAGTGAATAGCACCCAGGATTACATTAGACAATTGACACTGGGTGAAAAATATGGGTTACAAAATCGTGGGATAAAAAAAAAAATGAATAAGAAAAGTAGTTAATACAACATCACAATCATTCTAACCGCTTCATACATTCATACCGGTACGTTGTATATTCAAAACTAGTGGACGTACAAGCTTAATCCATTCAGAATTGGAACCTTTTGGCGTTTTTAAGCATTATGTTATACTACTTTAGCTATTGACAAATAGCAGATCTACAAGCTCATAGCGCGGCACCGGCTGTGAGTGGGGGGCGAGTGCCACGCTATGAGGTTATATAGATCTGCTTTTTCTGGAAAAATCGTGAAAATGTGGCGCAGATCTTTGAATATATATATTCTTTCAGAGCGAACGTTTTAAACTCAGATCTGTGCTTCTGGCAGGTCCCTGGATGGAACAACATATTTTCAGATGGGGGGTCGGCGGGCGGGCCAATGACATATACTGTAGTTTCTGGGGTCCTTGACATGAAATAGTTGAACTTGAACTGATATAGAAAACATAGGTTTTTCTGAAAACTGTCATGATTTAGAAGTCATTTTGTAGAATCTATAGTGCCTGGGTCCAAACTGGTTAAGTCCCACTGGTCTCTAGACAATAAACAGTGCAAACCCTTTTGGGATATTATTATTATGGTGTCCAGACAGTCCAGATGTATTATTATAGAACCCGCATTGCCATCTTATTATATAATCTAACTTAACCCATTCTGACCTGAGATCAGATTCATACGAGGTTTCCACTGGACACACACTGGTCTGATTAACCCATTCTGACCTGAGATCAGATTCTAAAAAAAAATGTCAGTCGGTCTTCGATTTTTCAAAAAATAGCAGACCTACAAGCTCGTAGCGCGCCACTCGGTGGCGCGCTACGAGCTTGTAGATCTGCTATTTTTCAATAGCTAAAGCATAACATGATGCTATAACACCAAAACGGGTTCCACGTTCAGAATGGGTTAAAGCACATTTTAGTTGTCACTTCACTTTATCATGAACTCATTTACAGTATATATTCCACCCCACGGATTAACCTACAAATCACACTATAAAGTAATTCAATGACTCCCCCCTCCCCCCCCCCCCCCCCCCTGCTCTGTTCTCCTCACTGGGTGTAAGTCACAGCTTCTCTTTATCCCCGCAAGCGCAGAGGGGGAATGAGAGGACATTGGTCATGTTGAGGAGATTGTGTCCCAACGTTGGCCAGATGCTATCTTTAAATTGCTATTGTCTTCACTCGCTGCCCTGTGTGTGTGTGTGTGTGTGTGTGTGTGTGTTGTCCTCTGTGTAGGGTGTACGCATTGTGTGTGTGTGTGTGTGTGTGTGTGTGTGTGTGTGTGTGTGTGTGTGTGTGTGTGTGTGCTGAACTTGGCTTACATCATGCACGATCATACACATGCATGTACATGCGTATACAGTGCGCGGTATAATGTGTCTTCATCCGTATCAGGGTGCATGTGGCGCGATGCGTTGTGGCAGAGCAGGCCGCTGTGTGCACGTACGTACGTGCGTGCGTCGCTCGCGAGCGTGCGTTTGTGCGAGGCGTGTCCGTCCGTCCGTTCCGTGTGCGTTTCCGAGAGTGCCGAGGAGGGAGGGAAGGGAAGGGAAGGGAAGGGAAGGGAAGCGCTGCTTCCGATCGATGGATGGCTAAAGCTTGACGGAGTATTTACCTCTTCTTAGCAGCGGATCAGTGCTGATGTGTGAGCAGATAGCCTGTCTGGCCGTGACCCCCCCTGCGGTCTCTCCCCTAACAGATAAAAGATGAACGCCAGGTGCAACACAAGCCCATCCGTCTCAGGTCTTTCACAGTGTGCACTCGCCTCATGGCTGCAAGGGCCTCCACAAAGAAAGTCTCTGTTTTCTCAACACGGGGGACCACCTAGAGGGGGTCCAAATGGGCCCCCCTTACAGCAGTGGTTCCCAAAGTTAGTACAGTATGTCTAACCACCGTTTGCATCCCCTGCTTGCGGGATAACGGGTTTAAAAAAATAACTGGTTTAAAACAAGGGATCTTAATCCACTCCACTGGCTTCCCATCAAATACCGTATTGACTGTAAAATCCTCCCTTTATACATTCAAGGGGCAAGGCCGTCCATAACATCACCCCCCCCCTCCCTCCCCCCCATAACCTTGTCAGAACCTTATTCACGTCAATATTCCCAGCCGGTCTCTTATAGGTCTCCCTATAAGAGTCCTCCCAGCCTGTCTCTGTCTGGCCCTCACCTCTGGAACTCCCTCCCCCCTGATAATATTAGAAACATGGACTCAATCAGTGTATTATTTATTATTATCTATACCTTTGTACTGAGAGGTCCCTTTATTTTTTTATTTTTTGGGGCGCTTCGGTCGCACGCCGCGGGAATAAGTGAAAGTAACCAAAGAACTGGAACAGACCGTCCTATCCGTCTTTCAGCGAGTTTCACTGCGAGTTCATTGGCTGCTGAATCTGGAGGACACGAGAGCCCGCCCCCCCGCAGGGCGGACCCGAGCGGTTATCTCTGGAGGGGGGAGGAGGGGGGGGGGGGGGTGTCAGACTAAACGACTGATGCTGCGTGGCGCGCGGCGGAGCACCTGGGCCGAGGATAAGTTAACCCGTTCTGGACCCGTCGTCCGTTATGCTTTATAGCTGTTGGAAAAAATAGCCGATCTACGAGCTTGTAGATCTGCTATTTTTTGAGAAATCGTGAAAATGTGGCTCAAATCTTTGAAAATGTATTCTTTCAGAGGGAACATTTTTAAACTCAAATCTTTGCTCCCAGGGGGGGTCCCTGGAACAACATATTTTCAGAGAATTTCTGGGGTCCTTGACATGAAACAGTTATATAGTTATCAGAACCACTGATGTTATAGAAACATGTTTTTTTTTTCAGAAAACTGTCATTGGTAGAGAATCGTCCTCAGGTCTAAATGGGTTAATGAACAGCCAAGACCTCACCCAAAAACATCCCAGGCAAAGTCGTGTCCCCAACGCTTTGTAGCAGCTGTTTCTCTGTCTTTATGTAATTACCCTGGGCACCCGGTTACAAATGGGATGTTCGCAAAGGTTGGGGAAGGTCGCTGTGGCTGCGTCGACAGCCAGAAACGGCATATATATATATATATCACACTAAACCCAAGCGTTTAGGTTATAAACACTTATTTGTAACACTTTTTAAACGTGTCACAGTGTTTCGATTATAAACAGAAGAACATGTTTAATCGCCAGTAACACTTTTTTAAACACATAAACGTGTTTAGTTTTTACAATCAAAGTCAGTCATATAGGTGTTTAGAATTCGAACACTAGGTGTTCTCGTGAGGTGTTTGAGTGAACTCGTGTTCTACTGTATTGTATCAATATTAATAAACATTTGGCATTTTATTATTACACACTGGTGTTTAGGTTTAAACGCGTCACATGTTCCAGGGATTTACAGTATATATATATATATATCTAGTCAATGACTAGATGACTCTATGTGGATGTATGTGGGCCATGTTGTATCAATGCACAGGTTGTCTTATCCCATTTATGACAGAGGCCTATATATTCTAAAAAAATAATAATCTTCTAAATCATGACAGTTTTCTGAAAAACCCAAATTTCTATGTCAGACGTTCTCAAACATTTTCATGTCAAGGACCCCCAACAATAATATGTAATTGGCCCGCCGACCCCCATCTGAAAATATGGTGTTCCAGGGACCCCCCCCCCCCCCACACACACACACACCAGAAGCAAATATTTGAGTTTAAAACGTTCGTTCTGAGAAGTGTATATATATATATTCAAAGATTTGAGTTTTCACAAATCTACAAGCACTCTGAAAGTCTCTGAAAGTCCTTCCACCCTGTCTGTCTGCAGCAGTAGATCTGCTATTTTTCAATAGCTAAACTTAACATAATGCATATAACACAAAAAGGGGTTCCCGTCTTGAATTGGTTTAGTGAGAATATCGTGTATTCTGTACTTCACAGGATTATTATCTCCGTTAAACTATACTTTCAACCTGCCATATTGCTATTTTGGAGCTGCCTTTCTTGTGAACGTTTTTGTGTGTTTGTTTCTCGTATATAATACTATATTTCCGTTTCGTTTTTATTTCCTTAAACCTTTTTAGAAGCTTTTCACAATAGTCAGGGGGCCATCATCATTCAGCACTATAGTGCACACACACACACACACACACACACACACACACAGGGGTGTGTAGTTGGGCTATACTACAAACATAACAAAGTCGAAATATGGAGATATAAAAAGTAGTATTTCTGCCCAACAGCGACGGCATATCCTTGTTTTGTACGATTAGTGATTTGGTCATAGAAGGTCTGTGCTCTGAGACGGCAACAACATGGGCAGGGGATTACTGGGAGTTATCAGTTTTTTTTAGGCGGTGCTGCCTGTGCCGACCCCCCCCCCCCCTCCTCCTTGTGAGAGGACAGATGTGTGTGTGTGTGTGTGTGTGCGCGCATGTGTCATCCCTCTGCATGTGTGCGTGTGTCACAGGGAGACTTTGTCACCAGCTATCAGCCTGCTGCCACCGTTTGCGCTGCGTTGTTATTCCAACGCGCGCGCCTGTAAGCATTTCTCTTGTCACTGCGACATCGTCCCTGCATAACAAAGCACACGCGCGCACGTGCAGTCGCGCACGGCCACACACACACACACACACACACACACACACACACACACACACACACACACACACACATGTGCGCGTGCACACACAGTCACACACACACTTTCCCTTGGAGATTCTGAAGGCAGAGCACAGCAAGAAAAGAAATAATGGAAATTGCACCTCCGTCTTCAATCACTTTAATCTTGTTCTACATGTTGTCTGTTTAACCCATTCTGACCGGGCACCCATTTTGGTGTTGGCATCATGTTATGCTTTAGCTATTGAAAAATAGCAGATCTACAAGCTCGTATCGCGCCACCGAGTGGCGCGCTACGAGCTTGTAGGTCTGCTATTTTTGAAAAATTCGAAGAACGACTGACATTTTTAGAATCTGA
This sequence comes from Protomyctophum bolini, assembly GCF_963924005.1. Classification (NCBI taxonomy): domain Eukaryota; kingdom Metazoa; phylum Chordata; class Actinopteri; order Myctophiformes; family Myctophidae; genus Protomyctophum; species Protomyctophum bolini. Next base: position 27,775,442 of record NC_137885.1, read on the forward strand.
TCTCAGGTCAGAATGGGTTGATCAGACCCAGTGTGTGTCCAGTGGAAACCTCGTATGAATCTGATCTCAGGTCAGAATGGGTTAATAAAACACTGCAAAACAAGCCTGAGGTCGAGGGGCTTGTCTTTTTGTACACCTATTCATTTATAATTGTTTGGCGTAATTGAGGTGTAGAGTGTAGTTCTCAACCTTTTCTTTAATTGAGGTGTAGAGTGTAGTTCTCAACCTTTTCCGGAACAAGGCCCACTTGGCCTGCAAAAAAACCCCCCAAATTTCATAATGGAACTTATAGCTGTAACAAATTAACAATGTATGATTGTCACGAAGTCCCAAGGCAATAGCGTGCCACTTTGTGCCGTTCTATTTATGCCTTGAGAACCAGTGAGTTTTAAGGACCACTGCTCCACACCGTCTCTGGGCACAGAGCCAGGGATTTATATATATAGTGTTTATATCTGTAGTTAGTTTGCCTTTGACTGGAAAACCTCCCAGCCTGTGCCTATCTGAGCCTGGCTGGCTGGCTGGCTGGCTGGGTGGGTGGGTGGGTGACTGGGTGGGTGGGTGGCTGGCTGGCTGTCTGTCTGGCTGTCTGGCTGTCTGGCTGTCTGGCGGGCGTTCCACCTGCGCAATGCTAAAGATTTTTTGACACATCGATCAGCTCACTCCACATATATACTATATCTCTGCCATCTCCATATTTTCATAAATCCCTCTACTTCATATCTCACCACAGTGTGAGTTTTTTTCGCTCGATAGTAACAGTCGCGGTCATGCATCCGCCTGGGTGACGTCAGACTGCTGGGCGAGCGCTGGCGCTTTGGTGGCATGGGGGGGTCAGATCAATATGGAATTAATTCTGTACTGGCCATATATGGAGTGTGTCTTTAGTGTACATGGGAGATCTAAGGGTTTGAGGTCAGATGTAGAGTTGCTGGCCGGCGTTTTATTCTTTGGATCTATCAGCCATCATATCCTAGTGCAGAGTGGATGGGATTATGGGATGTATTGGTCATCTAAGCATGCATTAATTGTGTTAAATAATATTTGGATGCATTGGAGGAACACATTTCTGGATAAGTAAGCATATTGGACAGGCTACAATTATACTAATCTTAATGCATTAAAAAAAATGCATAAAGATTAACTGCATTTACAAACACCATTTGACCATCCACAGTGAATGCGATTGACACAGCAGGATTCTGGGGAAAAACAAAAAAATTGAGCGATGATTGAATGAATGCCATTTTTACCATCGTGAGGGCAACTAATGCCGCCGCCGTGTGCCAGAGAGAGCCACGCGTCGCTCGGTTTCCCTCCGGACCCTATATTATTTCCTGAGTTGATGACAGGACGCTAGGCGGTTGCCCATATTTTCCTGTTAGATTTATTCCTGCTTGGCCGGGTGGCCGTGAGAGGCTGGCAGCAGGCACCGCAGTAAAAGGCCCTCCTTTCTTTTTTACGCGCTGCGCCGTTCGATCGGGAGCCCCTCGTAACTCAGGCAGTCTATCAAGTCAATGGGCGCGCGTGTTTGAGCGCTGATTTAGGAGTGTAATTAGACCTGTTAATTGTTTTCATTACTCAGGGCCTTGTGGGGGGAGGGCGGGGGTGGGGGGGCCTCTGAAAGAGCAGGGGGGGAAGGGGAGGGGGGGGGGGGGTCCGCTACTTATCGTCGCTGTCGGATGGAAAACCTCCTGCGTATGTCCATAACTGCTAATTTTCAGGATTCAAAGTCAATGAAGGCAATAAAGGTACACCCGCACACTGTATTTGCTCGTCGGTACATGAGTATCCTCTTATTTAATGAAGGCATTCAAAGTCAAAAATGGACAAAACTGACGATCTACAAGTTTAATTTTGATCTGTTTTTTTTGCCACTTTATAGTGTGAAACTCTTGTATGACGAAGCGTTGACCCATTCAGGACGGGAACCCCTTTTGGTGTTATGTTTTGCTTTAGCTTGTAGATCTGCTATTTTTGAAAAATCCCAAATTTTTGAATATTTTCTTTCACAGTGAACGTTTCTATCTCAAATCTTTGCTTCTGGTGGGGGGGGGGGGAGTGAACATATTTTCACATAGGGGTCCGCGGCCCTATACAGATAATTCTGGGGGTCCTTGACATGAAAAAGGTTGAGCACCGACTGACATAGAAACATATTATAGGTTTTTCAGAAAACTGAAAACTGTTTTTTTTTCTTTTTTAATGGGTTGAAAAATGTGGACATGAGAGGTTTCTAAACACGACGGCAGCAACCATATGTATAACGGTGTAAGATACCGTTATGTATACGGTTATATAGCCCCACGCCACGACCCGTGAACGACCTTGGGAGGTCTTGGCACACAGCCCCCCCCCCCCGCCACAAGGCGCCAAGCTGAGCTGCCGCGCCACGATTTATGTTAATTAGCGTCGAGCCCCCCCCGCTCCACTCCGCACGCGCCACGTTGTCGTGCGGAGACGTGGAAGCTGTCCTCCTCCTCGGACAAGAACAAGAAGCATTATGCTGCACTCCGACTTCAGTCCTATAAGGGCCCCCTCTTCTCTCCCCTCCATCCCTCCACCTCTTTAACACATTTAGGCCTCACCTCGAAATTTACAAAAATGTCTTTTTTAAAATGTCTTTTTCTTATGGGGACTAGGTTGGTGGAGGCTGTGTAGAGCCCAGGATCACATTAGATGATTGACACAGGGGTGAAAAATGGGTTACAAAATCGTGGGATAAAGAATATATATTTAAAAAATATATTTTTTTTTTCCTGAAAAACCTCATGTTTCTATATCAGTGCTTCTCAATATTTCATGTCAAGGACCCCAAAAAATATATGAAATTGACCGCTGACCCCCATCTGAAAATGTGTTGTTTCAGGGACCACCTCCCCAGAAGCAAAGATTTGAGTTATAAAAACGTTCGCTCTGAAAGAGTATATTTATTCAAAGCTTTGCACCACATGTTCATGATTTTTTTTTAAATAGCAGATCTACAAGCTCGTACAAGCTTGTAGATCTGCTATTTTTCAATAGCTATAAAGCATAACATAATGCTAACACCAAAAGGGGGTTCCCGACCAAAATGGGTTAAATATTATTTACTGGGTCACATCTGAGCAAAAATCTCATTTATGAGCTGACAGTATACAGCGTATAAGTGTATCTGGGGTTTTCTGCGACGCTGCGAAGGGGAAAATAATGCGCTCTGAGCATGAGGCGTTTGTTTATCTGCAGCGCGAGCGCGGCTATGCAAGCAAGCAAGCCAAGCCGCCAAATGCATTTCAAATGATGAATAAGAGAAATGATCTGTGGAGAATAAATAGCGCGTAATGCTCGCTGGGGGTCACGGCACTCACAGTAGCGGAGAAGTGGTTTATTGCGTTTGAATTCAGTGTAGTCGCGCTTTAGAAGAGGCAATTCAAGGCCAATGATCTACCCACCCACACTCACACAGTCACACACACACACACACACACACACACACACACACACACAGTCACACACACACACACACACACACACACACACACACACACACACACACACACACACAGCCGTACCCCAGGAAAAATAGAAAATAATGTTCCTAGCTGGTGACCATGCAGTCACTCTCCTCTTATATGAGATGGCAGTTCCTGCCGTAAGCGCTTTCCTTCGCTGTCACACACTGAATGTTGTGGAAATGTTGTACTGTAATGTACAGTATATATAGCTGGCAAGCCGGGTTTTTTCCCGGTATTAGTCAAGTGAAAAATGCCTGCGCTGTGCTGTTTTTTGTGTGTATGATTGAGCAGACATTTGGAAGAAATGCTCTCTTGGATGAGAAGAAGAGGAAAAGGGGGTGGGGGCGGGCTGCAAGGCCCTTTTAACCCATTCTGCGCGGGAACACCTTTTGATGTTAGCATTACGTTATGCTTTAGCTATTTAAAAATAGCAGATCTACAAGCTCATAGCGCGCCACCGAGTGGCGCGCTACAAGCTTGTAGGTCTGCTATTTTTGAAAAATCGAAGGGCGACTGACTCAGGTCAGAATGGGAAACTGTCAGGATGTAGAAGACATTTTTAGAATCTGATCTCAGGTCAGAATGGAAAACTGTCAGGATGTAGAAGAATTTTTTTAGAATCTGATCTCAGGTCAGAATGGAAAACTGTCAGGATGTAGAAGACATTTTTTTGAATCTGATCTCAGGTCAGAATGGAAAACTGTCGGGATGTAGAAGACATTTTTTAGAACCTGATCTCAGGTCAGAATGGGAAACTGTCAGGATGTAGAAGACATTTTTTAGAACCTGATCTCAGGTCAGAATGGGAAACTGTCAGGATGTAGAAGACATTTTTTAGAACCTGATCTCAGGTCAGAATGGGTTAAGTGAAGCGTGGGACCGTTTTATTGTGACGAGATGTGCGTCAAACACCCCGCGGCCTTGGCGTGGCTTGAATGTGGTGCATGAAGCGATGACAGTATTTTATCCCATTCAGGACGGGAACCCCATTTTGGTGTTTTTAGAAGGATTTTGTTATATACTAAAAACATATACATATTTACATATTTTACATATACTAAAAAAAATAGCAGAGCTTGTAGATCTGCTGTTTTTATAATCTTTGAATATATATATTCTTTCAGAGCCCTTGGAAGGCCCTAATTAGCGGTCTTGTGCTCGTACGAACCCTTCATACGCTTTTTCCGACCAATCATTGGTACGACAATGCGGAAAGCGACCAGATTAAGGTTGGTGAACATGCGTTAAGGTTGGCGACTGGATTACGTTTTGGTGAACATGCGTTGAGGTTGGTGAACATGCGTTGAGGTTGGTGAACATGCGTTGAGGTTGGTGAACATGCGTTGAGGTTGGTGAACATGCGTTAAGGTCGGCGAACATGCGTTAAGGTCGGCGAACATGCGCTGCTTTGTGCTTGCGGTTATGGTTAGGTTAGTGTTTGAGGTAGGTTGGCGTTGTCGGAACCAATGACTGGTCCGAAATATTTGCTTCTGGGGGGTCCCTGTAACATGGGGTCGGTCCGGTCGGTGGCCAATTACATATCATTTTGGGGGTCCTCCTTGACATGAAATCGGTTGAGCAGCACGACTGAGACAGAGAAACAAGGTTTTTTAAGAAAACCGTCAGGGTTTAGATTTATAGAAGCCTTCTTCTTAAACATTGTTCTGAGGTCTAAATGGGTTATATACCCGCCCGGGTCGATGGATTGTGTCGTGAGGTATTATAGACGCCATAATGCGGGGCCAAGGTCTGCAACGCGCCGCGCGACGGGCCAAAGCACTTAACGGGCACTTTAGTGCCCATCATCTCGTGCCAGTGGTGGTATTTCACGCTCCGCCGCCCTGTCCTTAGCCCTTTAGAGTAATGAGCACTGCACGGCTCGTGGCACTTATCTGTAAGTGACGTTTTTATTGGGGCAAATTAGTCTCGAATGCTTACTGTCTTCGGCCAGGGGAGTACGGCCCCTTTCTTTGACTCTAGCACCGGCCCCCCTTCTCCATAACACCCCCCACCCCCCACAGTGCGCCCTGCGAGGTTTCCTCGTCTTCAGATAGGTGTGATTAAGACGTTGTTTTTTCTCCTGTTTCTAACAGTTAGCACCCCTTAAACCATTTTGACCCGAGATCAGATTCTAATGTCTGTTTGAAAATGAAACGTTTCTATGTCAGTCTACAAGCTCATAGCGCGCCACTCGGTGACGCGCTACGAGCTTGTAGATCTGATATTTTTCAAAAGCATAACAAAATGCTAACACCACCAAAAGGGGTTCCCGCCCAAAATGGGTTCATTTGAGAAGCACTTCTGTCTTATAAAGGGAAAGACAAGTTGATATTCGGTCCACTTTCACCGAGTTCCTTTGAGATGTGTGCGTGTGTGCGTGTGTGTGTGTGTGTGTGTGTGTGTGTGTGTGTGTGTGTGTGTGTGTGTGTGTGCGCGTGCGCATCCACACACTTACATCTCTTGTGAGCTCTCTCTATAGATCTCTCTGTTTGGCCTTCTAACGGAGCTATATGTAAAAGTCATCTCCATACAGTATGTACAGTAACAGTACACAGCTGCTCGCACCACTCAGACGGCGGTGGTTCAGCGGTAGAGTGCCCCATGGATGGTATAACCACAAGGTTCCCGGTTCAAACCCTGTGGGCTCCCCCAGAGTTATAGTGTCAAAGTGTCCTTGAGCAAGACTCTGAACCCCCTAATTGCTCCTGATGTGCTGGTTGGTGCGTTGCATTGGTTTCTGCCACCATCGGTGTGTGTGTGTGTGTGTGTGTGTGTGAATGGGTGAATGTAATGCACAATCTATGTAAAGCGCCTTGGATAAAGGCGCTATATAAATGCACCACTCACCATTTACTCAGAAATGGCTTCGCAGCTTCACACTCAAGCTGCCTTTTATCTCTCCTTTTGTGCCTTGGACTGTATATATGGAGCCAGACATTATGGAATGCCACTTATAACACTGGCCCTTAATAATCTGAAAGGTTCTTTTGAGGAATCTTTCATCACTCTCTTTATAGAAGAACAAGAATAAAAGCCACTCTCTCTCTTGTTTGGGTGAAACAATACATCATAATAGCTACACGAATCTATATACGAGTCTTGCTCGCTTTACGGCTGCGAGTCACGGGCGAAGGACAGAGATGTGCAGTAATTTGATGACCCCTAGCTTAACCCATTCTGACCTGAGATCAGATTCTAAAAATGTTCTTCTACATCCTGACAGTTTTCCATTCTGACCTGAGATCAGATTAAAAAAAAAGAAGTCTTCTAATGTCAGTCGCTCTTCGATTTTTCTAAAAAATAGCAGACCTACAAGCTCGTAGCGCGCCACTCGGTGGCGCGCTATGAGCTTGTAGATCTGCTGTTTTTCAATAGCTATAAAGCACGACATGATGCTATAACACGAAAATGGGTTCTCCCGCCCAGAATGGGTTAATGGCGTAATGCCTATAATCACTGTACGACGTATACGTGGCGGTTTAACGGCGTCGGTGAACATCAAAAACACACAAACAGGCGTTTCAGTCGAGCCCCTCCACGCCATCTCATCTAAGTCAACCAGAAGACAGGCTCCAGAAATAGCCCCTGATTGGGCCCTGAATAATTCAATGTCATTTTTCTTTTTTTTCCTTCTTGTTTCCCTCTCTCTCTCTCTCTCTCTCTCTAGCTCCCTCTCTCTCCCCCTCTCTCTCTCTCTCTCTCTCTCTCTCTCCCCCTCCCTCCCTCCCCGCCTCCAAAAGAACTAGGGGAGCGATTGATGAGAGAGGATGAATATTTAACCCATTCTGAACGGGAACCCCTTTTGGTGTTATAGCATCATGTTATGCTTTAGCTATTGAAAAATAGCAGATCTACAAAAGCTCATAGCGCGCCACCGAAGAACGACTGACGTATAGAAGACTTTTTATTTTTAGAATCTGATCTCAGGTCAGAATGGAAAACTGTCAGGATGTAGAAGACATTTATTAGAATCTGATCTCAGGTCAGAATGGAAAACTGTCAGGGATGTGGAAGACATTTTTTAGAATCTGATCTCAGGTCAGAATGGAAAACTGTCAGGGATGTAGAAGACATCTTTTAGAATCTGATCTCAGGTCAGAATGGAAACTGTCAGGATGTAGAAGACATTTTTTTAGAATCTGATCTCAGGTCAGAATGGGTTAATGGCTCAGAGTCTCTTGGACACGCCGAGGCCCCGGGAACGCCGAGCTGAGAGAAATCAAACAGTGTGGAAAAGGAAAAAAATGAAAAGACACACACACACACACACACACACACACACACACACACACATTGGAAAGGAGGTTGCGTTCTACTACTGCAAACATGTGAGTTCAGAGAAGCAAGGAGGACATGCAAACGTGTCTTTGGCGTGGAGTTGCATCTGTCTCGCTCGCGGTCTGTCTCAGTTTAGCCCATTCTGACCTGAGATCAGATTCTAAAAAAAAAATGTCTGTTTGAAAATGACAGTTTTCCTGAAAAAGCTATGTTTCTATAGTAGACCTACAAGCTCGTAGCGCGCCACTCGGTGGCGCGCTATATGAGCTTGTAGATCTGCTATTTTTTAAATAGCTAAAGCATAACGTAATGCTATAACACCAAAAGGGGTTCCCGACTAAAACGTGTTAGAGGATCCAGGGAACTTTTCCTACCGACGTGAAGCCTTATAGCGTACCTTGTGGGCTTAATAATAATGGCAAGCGTTCAGAGAACAAAGATATTTATGTATAATATAGGGCTAAATACATTCTACCTATAATCCCTATAACATTCAGTACTTTGTTGTACTGGACCCTTATGGGTCTGTAACTACAAAACTTAGATTTTACAATATACATTGGGGGGTCCCAGAGATAAATGCCATTAAACGGGGGTCCGTAGACTAATATGCATGTCAAACTGGGGGGTCCTTGAAATCAAAACCGGTTGAGAATCACTGTCAATTTGGGGGTCCTGGACATGAAAAAGTTTGGGAACCACTACTGCTCTACAGAGACCTGCTGTGTCACCTTTCCTTTCCACAAAGAGCACATTTACCCCTCCGTCTGTCTGCAGTGTGGGTGGGAGGAGAGGCTGATGAAGGAAACACAGAACATTGCTTTATTAAAAGAGCTGCCAGCTAAATTAAATCTGCCCCGAACGAACGCCACTATAGAGATGCATTACATTACAGAATAGAATAGAATAGAATAGAACTTTATTTGTCATTGTACAAGTACAACGAAATTCAAGCAAGCAGTCCTTAAAGTGCATTACACTCTCAAGGAAGGGAATGTTCTGTGATTCTCTTTTAGCCAAAGGATGAAGATGAAATCTACACAAAGAACACAACAGACCAAACATGGCAGCTATATCGTGTTCTGTCGAGAACCGAAAAATGTGACACGAGGGCAAAATGAACCTGAACCACTGACTGTGTCCCTCTGGGTCATATAGGTGAAGCAAACCTGTTGAACCTTCTGGAAAACAGGTCAACATTTGGTGTAATGTAGGATAATGTTCGCCGAATGATCTACAAAAGCTCAGAACGTGTGAAGTAGGGATGTTGAAAAAAGTTGAAAATCGACTCGATTTTCGACTCATGCCTCCCGCGACTCAAAACGTATGAGTCGAAACATCGTTTTTATTTGTATTATTATATTTTTGTAATGTAAAACGTTATAAACGAGAGGTACGAGAGGTACGTGTTTGTGCTGTGCTGCTGAGCAGAGCAGAGCGCTGTGGACCCCATAAAAAAAAAGGAAAAAAGTCGTTCGACACGTCGATTTTCGGCCTCGATTCGTCGATTGGCCAAATATGAGTCGTTTGGCATCCCTAGTGTGAAGACTCAACACATTGTGACACATTATAAAACATATAAAACATAGTCTTCCTTTCCTCACGGAGACGAGTAGATGAGATAGAAATAAAACATTTAAAACATATAAAACATAGTCTTCCTTTCCTCACGGAGACGAGTAGATGAGATGGAAATAAATTACTGGTAGAAAAATGGCATTCATGATAAGCTTCTTAAGGCAGGTACCGGTATATGAATATATGATTGATATCTTTAGCACCGCGGTGTCAAATGTTTCAACGAATCCGAAGGCATGATAACAGTGTTAACAGTCTCCATCATAATATAATGATACTGTAAATGTAAAAATCTCCGTTCGTTGAAGGCCTTTATTTATTTTTTTCTCCCTTTTTCTTCCTTTTGTGGAACATCAGCCACAGAGAGACGCAAAAGGTCACCGGCGTGCCCAAGTGCAGCGGTGAAATAATTGCTTTGGGCTCACATTTCTTCCGTTTGTGCGTTCGTATTGTAATGAAATCCGGGGCAGCGGGCTCACGGCGAATGACAGATTACGGTGCAGGGTTCAGTGTGAATGGCCCAGTAATGATTGGTAATGTGCTAAAGGTTTTAACACAGACACACCACACACCGCCACATGCCCCGATCATGTGGCAGCAATCCAAAGGACCCCCCGTTTCCACATTTCTCTTTGTGTCTTTGAGGGTGGGCGTACAGTGCTTTGTCTGTGTGTATGCAAACTATGCATGTGTGGTCTTTGAGTTGGCACGATTGTGCGTGTGTGTGTGTGTGTGTGTGTGTGTGTGTGTGTGTGTGTGTGTGTGTGTGTGTGTGTGTGTGTGTGTGTGTGTGTGTGTGTGTGTGTGTGTGTGTGTGTGTGTGTGTGTGTGTGTGTGTGTGTGTGTGTGTGTGTGTGTGTGTGTGTGTGTGTGTGTGTGTGTGTGTGTGTGTGTGCGCGCACGCGCCTGTGGGACTTCACAGCACTGTCTTGGCTGCACACAGATCTATGGAACCCAACTGCGTTAATCACGGTTTTATGTGGGAGAAACATCAAATATCACTCTACTTCTGCCTGCAGCACCTGCTGGGCCGTGCACTCACACGTGCGCACACACACACACACACACACACACTTCATTTGTGTTACTATACCTGTGAGGACATTTCCATCTTAGAACGGCAGGATTATATTAATTTTTTTTGCAGTTATTTTGTAACCCCAAGCCAAGAATAACTGATCTACAATATCACAACACGTCACACTGTGACCCGTTGTGCGCTTTGTAGATCTGCTATTATTGATGCATGGAAGCGGTTCTCAGTTAAGTATGAATCAACCACAACGCCTGAATGCAAACCTCTAAATGTCTATGAACCGGATTCTACTTAATGTCTTCTAAATCATGACAGTTTTCAGAAAAACCTCATGTTTCTATGTGTCAGTTGTGCTCAACCTTTATCATGTCAAGGACCCCCAGAATTATCTGTATTTGGCCACGGACCCCCATCTGAAAAAATGTTGTTCCATGGACCCCCCCCCCCCCCCCCACACAAGCAAAGATTTGAATTCAAAACCTTCGCAGTGAAAGTATATACAGTATATTATCAAAGATTTGTGACATATTTTCATTTTCGAAACCTCATATGAGGTTGTAGATCTGCTATTTTTCAATAACTAAAGTATAGGCCTATAACAAAATGCTTATGAAACACCAAAAGGGGTTCCCGTCCTGAATGGGTATAAACAACCATTCTCCTCTTGTGAGGACCAGTTACATTGTCTTTCCAGTACTAATACTTGTTGGGACCTTTTGGCCCTCGCAAGTATAGTAACTAAGACACAGGCGCACACACACACACACACACACACACACACACACACACACACACACACACACGCACCCGCCACACACACACAAGGAGAATCCCTCAAGGACACCTTCCGTACGGTGTGTAACCCTCTCATTTACAGGGCTGTAGCCATCAGCAGAGCTCCACGTGGGCTGAGCTATCCACTGCATGTGACCCCAGGGGGGGGAAGCATGAAGGACTTATTGCCTGGACTGTACATTTATATCCCATTTTGGTCGGGAACCCCTTTTGGTGTTATAGCATCGTCTCATGCTTTAGCTATTGAAAAATAGCAGACCTACGAGCTTGTAGATCTGCTATTTTTGAAAAATCGAAGAACGACTGACATAGAAACATAGCTTTTTCAGAAAACTGTCAGGATGTAGAAGACATTTTTAGAATCTGATCTCAGGTCAGAATGGGAAACTGTCAGGATGTAGAAGACATTTTTAGAATCTGATCTCAGGTCAGAATGGGAAACTGTCAGGATGTAGAAGACATGTTTAGAATCTGATCTCAGGTCAGAATGGGAAACTGTCAGGATGTAGAAGACATTTTTAGAATCTGATCTCAGGTCAGAATGGGAAACTGTCAGGATGTAGAAGACATGTTTAGAATCTGATCTCAGGTCAGAATGGGAAACTGTCAGGATGTAGAAGACATGTTTAGAATCTGATCTCAGGTCAGAATGGGATAGAGTGCCAGAGCGCTTTACAATGAGCATTACAATCACTCATAAACATTCACACAGCGACGGACAGACGGGGGCGGGGCCGGGCCGCGCCTCGACAGGAAAACCAGGCATGGCACTGTATATAAAACACTCCTCAGGAGTCAGTCGGAGGAGTGTCGGCTCCCAATGTGGGGTCCGGGGACCCCCCTAGGGGGTCCTTGAGGGAGTTCCAGGGGGTCCCCAGCCTAAATGACAGTCAGGAACCAAATGGACCTTACTCAGAATGTACAAATGGAACCTGTTTGGTTCCATTTAATTTGTACACTCTCATAGTTAAGTTATAACCTTGATTTTACAATATAAATTGGGGGTCCCAGACATACTTTTCACCGTACAAATCTTCTCTTATGGGGGTCTATGGCATATCTCTTCAAATGGGGGTCCGGGCGGGTGTCAATTTGGGGGTCATTGACATGAAAGAGCTTTAACCACAGTCTCTACACTGTAAATCCCTGGAACATGTGACGCGTTTAAACCTAAACACCATGTGTTTAATAATAAAATGCCAAGTGTTTATTAATATTCATACAATACAGTAGAACACGAGTTCTCTCAAACTCCTCACGAGAACACCTAGTGTTCAAATTCTAAACACCTATATGACTGACTTTGATTGTAAAAACTAAACACTTTTATGTGTTTAAAAAGTGTTACAGGGATTAAACAGGGATTAAACTTCTGTTTATAATCTAAACACTGTGACACGTTTAAAAAGTGTTACAAATTATGTGTTTAAAACTGTTTAAAACCTTTGGGTTGGGTTTAGTGTGTATACTCTGGCCACAACTTAGTAGGTAAACATCACGTTGTGATCTTGTAGATCGGGAACCATTTGCGATTGTATATACCAAGCGGTACCACTCAGCCCCTCCATGCTGCTCCCCATCATTTAGATCCTCCTTATAGGGTCATTTTAGGTGGAATTTACTGCATATGACAATAGACTTAATACAGGCTATGATTCACTCCATATACAAATGCAGTCAGTTTCTTTATATGCGGCTGCAGCGAACAGTCTTTAGTATAAAGGAATGGCTTTAACCCATTTTAGACGGGAGCCCCTTTTGGTGTTAGCATTATGTTATGCTTTAGCTATTTAATAATAGCAGATCTACAAGCTCATAGCGCGCCACCGAGTGGCGCGCTATGAGCTTGTAGGTCTGCTATTTTTTTTTTTTAATCGAAGAGCGACTGACATAGAAGACATTTTTTAGAATCTGATCTCAGGTCAGAATGAAAACTGTCAGGATGTAGAAGACATTTTTAGAATCTGATCTCAGGTCAGAATGGGTTAACAGCCCTGCTATGATGTATACAGTATGATGTACAGTATATGGGGCTGTGCGTGGTGCTATAGGCGGTTTTTATGGACCTGAACTTCCCTCCAGGGATCAATAAAAAGGTTTATCTCATGTTTTCTCTTCTCTCGTATTCCAACATAATATACATGCAGCATAGAAAAGATAATTGTTATTTCTGAAGTATAATAAAGCAATATGTAATATGCACTGTACGGATAGGAGGTACAGCATTCTGCATACATGTAGGAGTCAAGTCAATTCATATACGGTGGAAATCTTGACAATACAGTAATCTCATGACACTTCACATTATACAGCAGGTCAAGAACATGCACTTTATATACTGTATACTGTACAGAGACACAACTATTCCCTCATTATAGAAATAACTTTTCATGCATGGTTCAAAGTATTTTTATTGTACCGGTAATTACTTTTCTGTTATTTAAAGATGTATTGTGTCTGAAATAGAGATTGCATTGATTTGCATTGGTTTGACTTGACAACATTGTCAATTTTTGAACATGAATGATTAAGTCTATTGTCATATGCAGTAAATTCCACCTAAAATGACCCTAAGGAGGATCTAAATGATGGGGAGGAGCAGCATGGAGTGGCTGAGTGGTACCGCTTGGTATCCAATCGCAAAGGGTTTCCGGGTTCCATTCCTGGCTCATCCGGGCCACGTGTTGGAAGTGCCCTCGTGCAACCATGTTAAACCATAATAATTATACAATAATTACAAATCTGGGCATTTAATTTAGCAGATGCTCCTCATCCAGAGTGACTTACAGGACACACATACTGTATATACATACTGTACATTAACCATGTTCTGGACGGTAAACCCTTTTGGTGTTTTAATTAACCCATTTTGACCTGAGATCAGATTCTAAAAATGACAGTTTTCTGAAAAAGCTATGGTTTCTACGTATGTCAGTCGTTCTTTGATTTTTCCAAAAATAGCAGACCTACAAGCATGTAGCTTTTTAGAAAACTGTCAGGATGTAGAAGACGTTTTTAGAACCTGATCTCAGGTCAGAATGGGATAATACCTCGAACGGAACCTTGAAAGAGAGAGACTTAGAGAGATGGCTCTCTCAGGATGTAAAGCTTGGGAACCGCACGGTTCCCCGGTTGGACTGTGTTGTTACCGTCGCAGTGTCCTTGAGCAAGGCACTGAACCCAAACTGCTCCTGATCAGGGTGTGTGTGTGAATGGTTGAAGTGCTTCGGAGAATAGTTTACCGTCAGAGAGAGAGAGAGAGAGATGCACAGACCAACAACAATAACAACAACGACTGACAAAAGGTTCTGTAGCCATAAATAAACCATGGATAAATCGTGGATCCAACAGCCAGGCGGAGCGGAGTCCATTGTCACGATCCACGGAAGCCTATAGCACAACGAGAAAGCACTCCTCGCTCCTCAGGCATTTAAGGGACATGAATGTGTACAGTCAACCGATAATGGCTCAGAGTATTTCAATCAGCCGTTATCCTTGTAAAACGCCTCATGATTTCACGCCTGACACCATTCATTTGTGTATTTTTTAATTGTCTCTTTTTTTCCCTTTTTTTTACGAGGTACGTTTTGTGAATGAAATGTCTTCATGGTGTGATACCGTGCAGCAATTTTGCAAGAGTAAGAAAACAAACATTAGAATACTGTCAAAGAGAACCTCAGAGATCAAGATATATACATATACAGTTATACTGTACACACATGGCAAACAGATTAAGCATTATTGTAAGGGCCTTGCAAACGCTCACAACGCAGCAGAACCCTTTCCCCTCGCTCTCCGCTCACAACACAGCAGAACCCAGCAGAACCCTTTCCAACTCGACTCCCCCTAAAACTCTCCTCTTTTAAATAAATGTGTCCTTTATGCTATAATTACTGTTGGGGAAAGAGCCTTAAAGAACGAGAGTTCTCTAATAATGATGAAAGACTTTACATTTTCTTCCTATCCTTCAATCCTGCCTTTCTCTCCGTTTACCTGTTTATAGGCTGCTAATGCTCTCCTCTCCTCTCCTCTCCTCTCCTCTCCTCTCCTCTCCTCTTCTTTTTGCTGATCACAGCTTTCACATTTAGACCAACTCTATTGGTAGCATCACGTGATGCACGCTGGGAGATCCATAGTAATTATGCTCCGAGGGCATTTCCACACACACACACACACACACACACACACACACACACACACACACACACACACTCCTCAGTCCACATGTAGATGTTAGTTGGGTGCCCTCGCCATTCTCTATACACAGCCTGTGTGTTGTTTTCCAGTGATGGCATACGAGAAAGGGGGGCGAGGGGGGAGGGAGAGAGGGAGGGGGGAGGGGGGTTTGGGAGAGGGGGGGGGGGGGGGGGGGGGGGGTTGGGAGAGGGGGGGGGGGGGGGGGGGGGGTTGGGAGAGGTAGATGCAGTCTGTATGCCCATTCACTTCCTGTGTCTTCCCTCAGCTGCATACTAACTAGCCGTAGTTGGAGTAGTGTTTCTGTGTCTGTTTGGGGGAGCCGTCTAGAGCAGTTCCAGTCGGTTCTGTCTGTGCAGCTAATTGGGTTCATATGAGCCTAACGATGGCACTGGTGGGACGGGTTTCTTCCCCAAAAGAAATGGTGGTATTTTATAATGAACATGGTTGTATATGACGATAGGTTGAAAAGTGGTGAAGTGGTTGCGAACGCAGTGAGCACTTACTATGAGACCTAGCATGTCTGTCTGTGTGTGTGTGTCTGTGTGTGTGTGTGTGTGTGTGTGTGTGTGTGTGTGTGTGTGTGTGTGTGTGTCCCACCTTTGTTCCCAAATATGGAGCTGAGTGATTTGTTTGTGATTGATGCAACACACTCCATATTTGGACGTATATGGAAGCTGAGTGATTTGTGTCACCAAGACTCAGCCATAACCATATAAGGAGTCCCCAAAGCAGCTATACGTCCAAAAACCCAAATAGGTATGAGCTGCGTTCGCTTCCCGCGTTTGCGCGTCTTACTGGTCTAATGACGAGTACCTATTTCCACCACCACTGTCGATTAGGTATAGCGCGTGATATCACCATCATACCCGGAGGTTATGCGGGAACGCCTACTGTGTGGCAAAAACACTACTTTTCTGGTCCTACCTGATTGCATTAAATGACGTTAAACAACATTAAACTCACTTTGCCAAGTCACATTGTCACTCGATTTCCCATTCACTTCATGCATTGTGCATACCCTCTATTGAGCGTCCGAGTCCCGGGCCCTTTCATGACGACGAC
>NC_137885.1:27792081-27819581 GCF_963924005.1 Protomyctophum bolini
AGGGCCATCGTATCGTCGCTGTCGAGCGGAAAAACCTGGTATATTATTTGCCATATTTCAGCTGTTCGTTTTTTGTCAGTTGGTCACGCCCCATATATGGTCATGCCTCAGTCATGACACCACCAGCTCAGTGGCCTTGTGGTTAGAGTGTCCGCCCTGAGACTGCAGGGAGATATCCCCGGCCGGGTCATACCAAAGACTGTAAAAATGGGACCCAGTGCCTCCCTGCTTGACACTCGGCATCAAGGGTTGGATTGGGGGTCCCTGCGTCCAGGGCGTGTACTTGTGCATCAAGCTGCCTCACGCTACAGAAACAGGAGATAGGCTCCTGCCCCTATGGGCCTCATGGCTCGGCAAGGCTACTTACTCATGACATCACGCGATGTTATCAATATTAAGCCCATATATGGAGATCCCTGATGTCATCAATATTAAGCCCATATACGGAGATCCCTGACAAGGCAGTGATGTGGCTCGCTCTGGTGGCGCAAAGCGTAGTAGCTACTTTTGTGAATTCAATAGTTTTATTAGGTTAATATATTGCTATATGTTTTAGAATACCGTTTTAGAAAAGCAATAAGCCACTCGAGGCCCCATCTTACCGGGTATTTTACACTGGCTGGGGGGGTAGAAGACCCTCCGCTCCACGTCAGGTCTGCCTACGCCCCCAGCCACTGTAAAATACCCGGTAACCTGAGATGGGCAGCGGTGGCCGAACGGTTTGCGGAGCGGTCTTGATATCGGAAGGTCGCTATAGTTCGTTTCCCCGGAACCGGCATGTTAAAATTACCACCGCTGAAGTGCCCTTGGACAAGGCATTGAACCCTACCATGAAATGTTCTATGAGCAGGGCCTGGCTGTAAACAAGTTATTGAGCTTATAGTCCTGTTACCCTGGGTAAACGTAGTACCTTTCCTTTCCTTACCTCTCGCAGCTTTATGCTTAAATCTTGGCATCTTTCCTCGTGCCCGAAGACGCCCCGATGCAACAGGAACACACGCGGGACGGGTTCCTCCTCCGAGCTCATTAAGCGGCGAAAGCCCAGATCAGGAAGAGAGAGAGAGAGAGACTTCGGTGACGAAAGCCATCGAAAGCGAATAATATCGGAACTCGGCCCCCTTTCCTTTCCCCATGAAACTTTGATTTCTGCTTCTTCGGGATGGGACTAATTGGGGGGGGGATGGGGGGGGGGGGAGCGGGTCAAAAGGATATCACAGCGTTCCCTTGACCCGGCCAGAGGAAGGGGCACCGGGGACACAAAAATCAAGATTCCCTTTCCCCCTCTTAATCATCCCGTATACCAGGAAGAGTGGAAATCTACCTTACGGGCCTCCCTCCCTCCCTCCGACCGTACCGTAGTTAGCCGCTCCGCCTCGGCCCCGGGGCTGATGAAACCCACGTCTGAGTCGGCTAATGGGAAATCAATGAGTGGCCCCTCTGCCCCCCCCCCTCTCTACCCCCCCCCCCCCCCCAACCCGAGACCCCCGGGGCCTCGTCACTGCAGTGCTCTCACTCTCCACAAAACTCTTTACCAACCTTTACTACTCTATTTATCTCTCTCTCTCTCGCTCTCTCTCTGTGTCTCTTTATCAGGATACCTCTCCATCGACCCTTCTATTAACATGGACTCTTCTCCCTCTTGCACTCTCTCTCTCTCTCTCTCTCTCTCTCTCTCTCTCTCTCTCTCTCCCTCTCTCTCTCTCTCTCTCTCTCTCTTCTCTCTCTCTCCCTCTCTCTCTCTCTCTCTCTCTCTCTCTCTCAGAGTTGCATTGAAATTAATTGAACTACATGTGGGGCCGGTTCAATTCATTTCCGTGCAATTCGTTCTCAAAGGTGCTGCTATTATTGGCATGAGAAAAACATGTTGTTTCACTTGGACCAAAGCAAAACACGTTAAATCAAACTAAACTAGTCATGTACTGTACACTGTAGTATACGTACGTTCGTACGTACGTAATAATGGTAATAAACAGGGCTATATATATATATATATATACCAATAACGCTATCTCTCTATCGCTCCCACATCTCCCTGACACACTTCTCAGCACTGACTCCTCTATCAGGATAAACATCATATATTATCCTTTTGAAGTCAAGATCAGCGAGCCTTATTTACTCTGCTGCCCCATTTTCCGCTTCAGCGGTGTGTGTGTGTGTGTGTGTGTGTGTGTGTGTGTGTGTGTGTGTGTGTGTGTGTGTGTGTGAGTGTGTGAGTGTGTGAGTGTGTGAGTGTGTGAGTGTGTGAGTGTGTGAGTGTGTGAGTGTGTGAGTGTGTGAGTGTGTGAGTGTGTGAGTGTGTGAGCGTGTGTGAGCGTGTGAGTGTGTGAGCGTGTGAGCGAGTGAGCGAGCGCAGGCCGTGTTTCCGTTTGCATCGCTGTGTGCGTTTGGGACTGTGTGGGTGTTTACTGTAACTCCGTCTTGTGTCCTTGTAGTGGTGGAAAGTAAGTGAGTACAGTACATTTACTGTACAAGTATACTGTACAATTTGAGGCACTTTACTTGACTATTTCCATTGTTCGATACTTTATACTTGATGCAAATACTTGTACTTTCTTTCTTTTCAAAATATTTTTTATTATAAGTTTTTGTGACAAACCCAGGGGGCAAGTATTAAACAGACATATCAAAATATGAAAATCAAAAATTAAACTCAATCTCCTATCCCACCCACCCACAATCCCAAGGATATACTTTTGTACTTCACTCAAGTAAATTCTTCATTACAGGCCTTTAAAAAAAAAACTGTAACAGTAGTATTTTTATATTGTGGTATTGCTACTATACTTGTTGTGTGCGTGCGTTGCGTGCGTGCGTGCATTGCGTGCATGTGTGCGTGCGTATATGCGTGTGCGTGCGTGTGCACGTGCGTGCGTGTGTGCGTCTATCTCTCTGGAGCGGTGTGGGAACTTCAATCTTTCTTGCTGTGAATGATTGGAGTGTATGAGCGTGCATGGCGGCCATAATGCGACACTCACACGTTGTGCCAGTGAGTGAAACAGAGATCCCGGCCGTCACAAAGGAAATTGCTTTTTACAGTAACAAATCAACCGTTTGATTCGAAGAGGCCGCGCTCCCTCCTGTCTTATAACCCATTTTGGGCGGGTAACGGGTGTTTTAAAGCATTGCGTTATACTTTAGCTATAGAAAAAAAACGCAGATCTACAAGCTCGCGGGCTCAGCAGTGGTGGGTTATGGAGGGGAAAAAAGCACTCAATTGTTTTACTTTAGGTAAAAGTATCAATATTGCAATGTAGAACTGCTCTAGCCCATTCTGTACGGGTTCCCCCTTTTGGTGTTTTAAGCATCGTTATGCTTTTAGCTGTGGAAAAATAGCAGATCTACAAGCTCGTAGCGCGGCACCGAGTGCCGCGCTACGAGCTTGTATAGGTCTGCTATTTTTTTTTGAAATCGTGAAAATGTGGCACAAATCTTTGAATAATATATTCTTTCAGAGCCAAAGTTTTTAACTCAAATCTTTGCTTCTGGGGTCGGCGGGGGGGGGGGGGGGGGGGGGGGGGGGGGGGGGTCCCTGGAACAACATATTTACAGATGGGGGTCGGCGGCCAATTAAATATATTTTTTGGGGGGTCATTGACATGAACATGTTTAAAAAACGTCTGACATTAGAAACATGGGGTTTTTCAGAAAACTGTCAGGATTTAGAAGACATTTGTAGAATCTTTTCTCAGCTCTAAATGGGTTAAAAGAAACGTGCTGGGGGTGGAGGCGTCAGCTGTGGCAGGTGATTTTGAACTCGCTCGTGTGTGTGTGTGTGTGTGTGTGTGTGTGTGTGTGTGTGTGTGTGTGTGTGTGCGTGTCACAAACTCTTTGAGATGCTGTGTGTGTGTGTGCAGCAATTGTCTCCATCATGTCTGGTGTTACAGAGACCACCCAAAGTGACCAAAAGAGGGCACAGGTGTGAGCCTTGCTCGGCCACACAGCTGTTACCCATGCCCCATCAACGGATGCACACATGTTATCAATTTACCCTTGGACTACAGTATATGCCCTTAAAGCAGCACTATGGTAGTCTGTATGGCCACTTTGGACACACATAACATGGCAGCCATAACGGTTCTGACTTCATTACCCAACGGGGGACTCTCTTTTTCTGCACAGGCTGGGAGTCGACGTGCGCTGATGAGGGACGCTTGTTTTTTCAGTGCCCGGCTACTACTAGTAGGGCAGGGTTATATAAACAAATGTAAACTAAAATGTACTACTCGCATAAAATAAACTAAAACATAATTGACCGTACTCTTCTTCAACAAACATTCTTTGTTCTGTACTTAATATGCATATATATACAGTACATTTGTATGGTATACACAACACTGAAGTCCTTCAGTCCTTGAAGCAGAAACCTAACCTCACAAAAACAATGCCTAAACCTAACCCCTAACCTTTAAAACAAGCACCCATCGACCCCCAGGCTCTGCGGAAATGGTGGTCCCCATTATACCTCTCTCTGTAAGCATGTCGGCGAGGATGCACTTTGTCTTCATGGCTTTGACTGCCTTGGCAAGGATGAAACTCATTTCATTTCATATTTATTTCATTTCAGTTATGGTTTTACATGATTATATTCATTTTACTTTGTACTTTTTTTTACATATTCCATAGCAGAAAAGAAAAGGAGCAGGAAGAAGTTAAATCTTATTTATACCACCTGCCCCTATCATTAAAAAAACATCTAATTGATGCTGCTACCAACATTTTATCACCATGATTACATCAAATAAAAAGAAGGAAAAACAACAAAGACAAAAGAACATAGAGCTCAACAAGGAGAACAAACAAAATCAACTCTGAGGGAACAAAATAACACTTATATCTAACCTTCTAATTCATATTTTATTTTTATTTTCCTTTTTAAACACTTTCTTAAACTGAAACACTGTTGTACAACTCTTCAACTCCTGGTTTTGTGAATTCCATAACTTTATACCTGAAACAGAAGTGCACATTTGTTTTAGTGTAGTCCGAGCGATCATGTCTTCTTCTATGGTCCTCATCCTCTGAGCTGAACATAAAGGACTTCTGTAACTGTGTTGGCAATGATCTGTTTTTCGCTCTAAACACCAACAATAATTTTCGTAATTCAACCAAATCCATGATTTTTAAAACACCTGATGACATAAAAAGCCTATTGGTGTGTGTGCTCTGAAATCTTCTTTATACATGATTCTTGTAACATAATCAAAGGAGTCATATTACTCTTGAATGAGGATGAAACTCAATGTCATTGTCTCCCCTGTATACTGTACATAATACTGCTACAGTCAAGACCCACCTGAGTCCTGTACTGTACATCTAGCACTAGCATGACTGAGAGGTCCTTTTATTTATTTTGAAGTTGATTATCTTTGTCCATGAAGCTTTCAGAAGGTTCCCCTTCCATCATCCATCACCATTCCATCATCTCAGAAACGTTTGACATCTGAAACATTTTCTAAATATGAATTTAAGCACATACTACTACTTCTGTCTGATTTTACTTCAGTCATGCTAGTGATATAGAGATGGATGATTGTTATTGCTTAAACATGTTATAACTTTAAGAACTTTGTGGGACACAATATGTTATATACAGTAATTGTTAAAAGGTTACATAATAGTACCGCATTAACCTCGCTCTGGATGAGGTTTTTTTTTATACCTCATCTCAAGCAAAAATAAAAATGGCATATAGTGTATCTGTTATCGATGTTTGCTCCTGAACTAACCTCTCTCTCTCTCTCTCTTTCTTGTCATTTTATCCTCTAGGTAAGCCATGAATCCTGTCTATCTAACTCCCTGCAGAGCGGTCCTTCTCTCCTGCATTAGTCATGTGTAACGTATGGCTCACTTTATGGCGGTGTGACATGGTCCTTCTCTCCTGCATTAGTCATGTGTAACGTATGGCTCACTTTATGGCTGGTGTGACATGGTCCTTCTCTCCTGCATTAGTCATGTGTAACGTATGGCTCACTTTATGGCTGGTGTGACATGGTCCTTCTCTCCTGCATTAGTCATGTGTAACGTATGGCTCTCTTTATGGCGGGTGGCTGGTGTGACATGGTCCTTCTCTCCTGCATTAGTCATGTGTAACGTATGGCTCACTTTATGGCGGGTGGCTGGTGTCATGACATGGTCCTTCTCTCCTGCATTAGTCATGTGTAACGTATGGCTCACTTTATGGCGGGTGGCTGGTGTGACATGGTTCTTCTCTCCTGCATTAGTCATGTGTAACGTATGGCTCACTTTATGGCGGGTGGCTGGTGGTGTGACATGGTCCTTCTCTCCTGCATTAGTCATGTGTAACGTATGGCTCTCTTTATGGCGGGTGGCTGGTGTGACATGGTCCTTCTCTCCTGCATTAGTCATGTGTAACGTATGGCTCTCTTATGGCGGGTGGCTGGTGTCATGACATGGTCCTTCTCTCCTGCATTAGTCATGTGTAACCGTATGGCTCACTTTATGGCGGGTGGCTGGTGTGACATGGTCCTTCTCTCCTGCATTAGTCATGTGTAACGTATGGCTCACTTTATGCGGGGTCATGGCGGTGTGACATGGTCCTTCTCTCCTGCATTAGTCATGTGTAACGTATGGCTCACTTTATGGCGGGTGGCTGGTGTCATGACATGGTCCTTCTCTCCTGCATTAGTCATGTGTAACGTATGGCTCTCTTTATGGCGGGTGGCTGGTGTCATGACATGGTCCTTCTCTCCTGCATTAGTCATGTGTAACGTATGGCTCTCTTTATGGCGGGTGGCTGGTGTCATGACATGGTCCTTCTCTCCTGCATTAGTCATGTGTAACGTATGGCTCACTTTATGGCGGGTGGCTGGTGTGACATGGTCCTTCTCTCCTGCATTAGTCATGTGTAACGTATGGCTCACTTTATGGGCGGGTGGCTGGTGTCATGACATGGTCCTTCTCTCCTGCATTAGTCATGTGTAACGTATGGCTCACTTTATGGCGGGTGGCTGGTGGTGTGACATGGTCCTTCTCTCCTGCATTAGTCATGTGTAACGTATGGCTCTCTTTATGGCGGGTGGCTGGTGTGACATGGTCCTTCTCTCCTGCATTAGTCATGTGTAACGTATGGCTCTCTTTATGGCGGGTGGCTGGTGTGATGGTCCTTCTCTCCTGCATTAGTCATGTGTAACGTATGGCTCTCTTTATGGCGGGTGGCTGGTGTCATGACATGGTCCTTCTCTCCTGCATTAGTCATGTGTAACGTATGGCTCACTTTATGGCGGGTGGCTGGTGTGACATGGTCCTTCTCTCCTGCATTAGTCATGTGTAACGTATGGCTCTCTTTATGGCGGGTGGCTGGTGTCATGACATGGTCTTCTCTCCTGCATAGTCATGTGTAACGTATGGCTCACTTTATGGCGGGTGGCTGGTGTGACATGGTCCTTCTCTCCTGCATTAGTCATGTGTAACGTATGGCTCTCTTTATGGCGGGTGGCTGGTGGTGTGACATGGTCCTTCTCTCTGCATTAGTCATGTGTAACGTATGGCTCACTTTATGGCGGGTGGCGGTGTGGTGTGACATGGTCCTTCTCTCCTGCATTAGTCATGTGTAACGTATGGCTCTCTTTATGGCGGGTCATGGCGGTGTGACATGGTCCTTCTCTCCTGCATTAGTCATGTGTAACGTATGGCTCTCTTTATGGCGGGTGGCTGGTGTCATGACATGGTCCTTCTCTCCTGCATTAGTCATGTGTAACGTATGGCTCACTTATGGCGGGTGGCTGGTGTGACATGGTCCTTCTCTCCTGCATTAGTCATGTGTAACGTATGGCTCTCTTTATGGCGGGTGGCTGGTGGTGTGACATGGTCCTTCTCTCCTGCATTAGTCATGTGTAACGTATGGCTCACTTTATGGCGGGTGGCGGTGTGGTGTGACATGGTCCTTCTCTCCTGCATTAGTCATGTGTAACGTATGGCTCACTTTATGGCGGGTCATGGCGGTGTGACATGGTCCTTCTCTCCTGCATTAGTCATGTGTAACGTATGGCTCTCTTTATGGCGGGTGGCTGGCGTGTGTGACATGGTCCTTCTCTCCTGCATTAGTCATGTGTAACGTATGGCTCACTTTATGGCGGGTCATGGCGGTTGTGACATGGTCCTTCTCTCCTGCATTAGTCATGTGTAACGTATGGCTCACTTTATGGCGGGTCATGGCGGTGTGACATGGTCCTTCTCTCCTGCATTAGTCATGTGTAACGTATGGCTCACTTTATGGCGGGTGGCTGGTGGTGTGACATGGTCCTTCTCTCCTGCATTAGTCATGTGTAACGTATGGCTCACTTTATGGCGGGTGGCTGGTGTGACATGGTCCTTCTCTCCTGCATTAGTCATGTGTAACGTATGGCTCACTTTATGGCGGGTGGCTGGTGTGACATGGTCCTTCTCTCCTGCATTAGTCATGTGTAACGTATGGCTCACTTTATGGCGGGTGGCTGGTGTCATGACATGGTCCTTCTCTCCTGCATTAGTCATGTGTAACGTATGGCTCACTTATGGCGGGTGGCTGGTGGTGTGACATGGTCCTTCTCTCCTGCATTAGTCATGTGTAACGTATGGCTCTCTTTATGGCGGGTGGCTGGTGTGACATGGTCCTTCTCTCCTGCATTAGTCATGTGTAACGTATGGCTCTCTTTATGGCGGGTGGCTGGTGTCATGACATGGTCCTTCTCTCCTGCATTAGTCATGTGTAACGTATGGCTCACTTTATGGCGGGTGGCTGGTGTGACATGGTCCTTCTCTCCTGCATTAGTCATGTGTAACGTATGGCTCTCTTTATGGCGGGTGGCTGGTGTCATGACATGGTCTTCTCTCCTGCATTAGTCATGTGTAACGTATGGCTCACTTTATGGCGGGTGGCTGGTGTGACATGGTCCTTCTCTCCTGCATTAGTCATGTGTAACGTATGGCTCACTTTATGGCGGTCATGGCGGTGTGACATGGTCCTTCTCTCCTGCATTAGTCATGTGTAACGTATGGCTCACTTTATGGCGGGTCACGGGCCGGCGTGACATGGTGATAATTACTGTACGTGCGTGTGGAGGCATCATACAGTATGGTTCCTCTTCTGTTTCACGCTACATATAATAACCCATGCAGCTGTGTGGGTTGTTGTAGCATGTCTGTGTTCTGATGCAGATCCATATCTGTGTGGCTGTTTGTTTTTGGGGGTTTTTTTTGGGGTGGGTGTACATATGTCGATTCATGTGCACGGACTGTACGTGATAGCTGTTGACTTGAGGCAGTGCTCTGTGTGAATACACATGTACAGTAGTGGGTCCGCGAAATAAGAGAGAATATATACTGTATGCATTCGTCCATTTATATCCCGATAGATCCAGTTGGTTCTAAGATATTGTTGGCCATATATTTGGCCACGGATCCTTGTGTGCGCGTGTGCGCGTGTGTGCGTGTGTGCGTGTGGTGTGTGTGTGTGTGTGTGTGTGTGTGTGTGTGTGTGTGTGTGTGTGTGTGTGTGTGTGTGTGGTGTGTGTGTGTGTGTGTGTGTGTGTGTGTGTGTGTGTGTGTGTGTGTGTGTGTGTGTGTGTGTGTGTCTGGTAGGGCTTTAAGCAACTAGTCGACTATTCAACTAGTCGTCACTAGTAGATCCACTGTAGTTGACCTTGTTGGTACTAGTTGGGGGGGAAAAATGAAAAAAAACCTTTGTTTTTTTTAGGCCTCAAGATCAGCTAGAATGCTAGGTTATAGTCACCAATGTACACAGTTTTTATTAATAATATATTTTTTTCGACTAGTAAAAATCACTAGAAGTGAACGCCCTATAGTGTCCGGTGGATACGATATAGGATACGATACATAACGATCGTATTTTTTTGTATTACTCACAAAAGTTTAAAAAACCCCCACAAAAGACATGAGTAGTGTTTGGTGTACAATTTACAATGAAGGCATTTAGCAGACGCTCCAGAGGGACTTAAGCAAGAACAAAACATCAAATACCTAGAAATAGAAATAGAAATAGTCATCAATAATCATAAGCAAGGTTCAATGTTAGCTTTATTGTCCCTTGCGGGAAATTGGTTTGCAGCCAGATCATCATAGTAAAAATACACACAAAAACACACACAACAACATTCAATACAGGACTAGGAACAGGGCACTAGAGACAGAGAATTCATGACATACAGTAGTAGCAAAGTCAGCAAAAGTGCATTAGTGTGGGCAGTTTGTGCAAAAGGGGCAAGAATAAAGTGCTATCTGCTGTTCAGCAGTTGAATAGCAGACGGGACAAAGGATAGTTTGAACCGATTAGTCTTTGTGGCGGAGCACCCTCAGCCCACGACCTGAGGGCAACAGTTCAAACTCAGACCCAAGTGAGTTTGAAGCTATAAGAACAGTAGACTATATCTGTACAATGACACTATGAGTACAATACACTATAGTGTGCTTATATGTCTACATAAAATGCTATCTAAGCTACATAAGTTGAGCCTTTGCATAATGTAAAGCCTGTAAGGTCGTCGAGGCTATAGGACAAGTGATAGGGCAAGTGCTATACGGGCTCCTGAGATGGAGTCCTGAGGAGGTGGGATGGCAGTGTTAGTGTTTAATGGAGATTTTGTATTTGTAGTTAAGTTCGGGCACTGTTATTATGCTTCAGTTGTAGTTCTTATTTTAAACCCATCGTTACACGTCACTTATATACTGTCACAATCACAGCGGGTTAAATGTGTGAGTCTGCAGCTTTGGTCCTCATGCCCTGCACGCACACACGCACGCACGCACGCACACACGCACGCACACACGCACGCACGCACGCACACACGCACGCACGCACGCACACACGCACGCACACATGCACACAGAGCCCTAGCGGTTTGACAGAATGGAGGAGAGATCACGGGGAGTTCAGAGAGCGGGCGCGGGAATATATACCTCCTGTCCTGGACGGTTCCACGCCGGTTGTACATTAATGTACATTAATTCAACGTCAAGGAGGGGAAAGTGTGGAACTGCACCCCCCACACCCCCCCCCCCCCCCACCCACCACACATCCACCCCCACACCCCCCACACCCCCACCCACCACACACAGGACAATAAAGCATGGAGTGATGCGGGCGGGGAGGGAGAGAGAGAGAGGGGGAGAGAGATGGAGAGAGGCGTAGAGGGGGGAGAGGGGGAGAGGGGCGGGGAGAGAGAGAGAGAGATGGAGAGAGAGAGAGATGGAGAGAGGCGTAGAGGGGGGGGAGGGAGAGGGGGGGAGAGGGAGAGAGAGAGATGGAGAGGGGAGAGGGAGAGGGGTAGAGGGGAAGAGCGGGGGGGGAGAGAGAGATGGAGAGAGGGGGTAGAGGGAGAGAGAGGGGGAGAGGAGGGCGAGGAGAGAGACAGATATAGGAAGGATGGTGAAAGAAAGGGAGGAGAAATGTAACAGGGGAAAATGTTTCACTATAGGCCCTTTCCCTTCTAATGGATGGAGGGCTCCCATGGTAGGGGGGGGTGTGTTGTGTGTGTGTGTGGAAGGGGGGGGGGGAGGGCTACAACATACGTGTGTGGAATGTCTGATGAGGCAACAGACGAGCACATCATGCCATTCCTCTTCCGGGCAGGTTGTCCGGTGGGGGGGGGCATGTGGTGTGTTTCTTCTCTCCCGGACGGACGGATGGGAGCACGTTTAGAAGCTATTCCCAAGTTGCACAATAGACTGATGAGCATGACCGACGCTGTGTGTGTGTGTGTGTGTGTGTGTGTGTGCGCGCGTGTGCAACATGTGTGCGTGTGTGTGTGGCTGCGCGTGTGATGGTTGGTGTAGAGGTGGTGTTGTGGGAATTGCTGTGGGGATTTTGTATGCATGTTGTCTTCGTTCACATTGTGTCAGACTCTC
This sequence comes from Protomyctophum bolini, assembly GCF_963924005.1. Classification (NCBI taxonomy): domain Eukaryota; kingdom Metazoa; phylum Chordata; class Actinopteri; order Myctophiformes; family Myctophidae; genus Protomyctophum; species Protomyctophum bolini. The sequence goes on from NC_137885.1 coordinate 27,803,947, forward strand.
CTCTCCTCTCCTCTCCTCTCCTCTCCTCTCCTCTCCTCTCCTCTCCTCTCCTCTCCTCTCCTCTCCTCTCCTCTCCTCTCCCTTCCCCTCTCCTCTCCTCTCCTCTCTCTCATGACATGTCCCATAGGAGTGCCACTCGTCATATAATAACAGATTCATCCAACCATTCCATCCTTGAGAAACCATATGTGCCCCCTGACAACCACGTGCACACGCGCGTCCACGCACGCACACACACACACACACACACACACACACACACACTGGCGGTATAAAGACATCGCACACAATAGCCCGTGTCCTCCACACATGCACACAGCATACAAAAAACACACATGACGGTTGCATGCAGCTGCTGTCCTCGGTCCTTGATTGAGACACGTTCTTCCACCACCATTCTATATAGAGTACACTCTCTCTCCCGAGTCTCCGAGTTACGCATTCCCCCGTTGATCCTCCGTGGTGGGGTTCATGGCCACCCCTTTGCCAAGGGAGAGGTCAAGAAGGTGGCACTCACACACACACACACACACACACACACACACACACACACAGGAAGGCAAAGCGTGGACACAGACAGCACTAAAGATGCATACAAACACGCAATATAGAAGTGCCAAAGTCCTGACGTCACTCGCTCATCCCCTGGTTTGCGGAAGTAATATCGGAGAATATCATCATGGTTCATCTTAAAAACCGTCTCATACAGTATCTCTGTATCGTTTTACGACAGTCAGTCTGCACTGCATATTTGTTACAGTCTGAAAATGTAACTAACTCGGCAGCAGGAATATTATAGCGTTTTCTGGCAATCGGTTGATTCTTCAATGTCCATATGAGTGAAATGTCTATTTTTCAAGCGCAGTTCTTTATACGATCTTTATAAGATCTTTAAGATCCCCCTATTATGTGGTTTATACAGTAGTACATTTTAACATTGCTCCTCTTGTTCATATATACACCACCCAATGATATTAACCCATTCTGACCTGAGATCAGATTCTAAAAAGGTCTTCTACATCCTGACGGTTTTATGAAAAAGCTATGTTTCTATGTCAGTGGTTCTTAGATTTTTCAAAAATAGCAGACCTACAAGCTCGTAGCGCGCCACTCGGTGGCGCGCTATGAGCTTGTAGATCTGCTATTTTTCAACAGCTAAAGCATAACGTAATGCTGACACCAAAAGGGGTTCCCGCCCAGAATGGATTAAGCTCACCACTCAAATGCACCGCTCACTTCACACTGTGTGTGATTGTTGTGGCTATTTGTGGGGGTCCCTGGCATGGAGACGTCTTTGGGGGGACCCCCTGCTCTGCGTCACTCTGCTGCATGCTGACCGACGGCCTACAGAGAGAGAGGGGGTCCATATTAGTATGTGCATCATGGCGTGCGCCGCGTTCCCTTCACGTGTTTATGTATTATTAATAATGTGGAGGTTTTTCTTCGTATCTGTGTTTTGCTTAATTACATGCCAGCCGGTGGACTGACCGCTGTGGTTGGACAACAGACCGGCGTTGGGCTGCCAGGGCCTTTGGCACGCCGTATCTCGCCCTGGGAGAGGGAGAGAGAGAGAGAGAGAGAGAGAGAGAGAGAGATGTGAGGAATGGGAGGCCAGTCATGTGCCTCTCCTCTCCTCTCCTCTCCTCTCCTCTCCTCTCCTCTCCTCTCTCCTCCCCTCCCCTCCCCCCCCTCCCCTCCCCTCCTCCCACCACCTCTAGAGGCAAACTGCAGGCCTCTCGTTCTCTCCGTCTCTCTCTCTCCCATCCAACCCCCCCCCTCCCCCTCCCTCCCCCTCCTCCCTGCCTCAACAGCGCGGCCATTCACACGCGCCACATAATCGCTCTCTTTCTCTCCGCGGCTCCCATCCTCCCCATCCAACAACCCCCCCCCCTCTCACACACACACACACACACCGTACCCCCCCCCCCCCCGAAGGTCACTCACTCCATTGTGCCTCCTCCTCCTCCCTATAGCTCTGCTCTCAAAAGGCTCATTGAAATTGGCCGTGGAACCTTTGGTAAATATTTAGCGCGTCTCTCTTGTTTTTTTTTTCTTTCTTTTTTCATGTGATGGAGGATCACATGACCTTGGTTTGCAGAGATATACCCACATGTCTTTGAATGTGGAAAGCGTGTGTGTGTGTCTGTTTGTGTCTGTGTGTGTCTGTGTGAGAGAATTTGATTGCTTCACTGACATTTTGTGTGTGTGTGTGCGTGTGTGTGTGTGTGTGTGTGTGTGTGTGTGTGTGTGTGTGTGTGTAGTTGTGTGTACTGGCTGAAGTACATACCGCAGCCATTTCCAACGCGAGGAGGATATTGGCAACTGGAACCCCAAATAATTGCCAAACACAAAGATTTTAATGTTAATTTGTAGCATGAACCCTGCATGCATTAAGACCTGCATGAGGCCCATTCTACGAAATGCCTTCTAAGCCAGTATAGTTCTTTCAATATTTATTTTTTTAAACTGTCAAAACATAACGGATGTATACACTCTCGTGTGAGCTTGTACATCTGTTATTTTTTAATATAGCCAACGCTGAAATCTATAATGACACAGATCCGTTCCTGTTTTGTTTTTTTAAATAGCCAGATTTTCATAAAAAGAGTAATGGTATTAATTATTTAAAACCAATTGAATCTCGAGTCTGAGGGCCGAGTTCAAGCCGAGTATCGAGTCTCGGGCCATGAGTCTGAGTCGAGTCTCTCTGTTACTTTTTTTAAATTAATTTAATCGTTTATTTATATGATGTAACCAAAAGGCAGAATACAGTTGAGGATCGCACCCAGGGTGCCAGCCCCGATTCCGGCGAGCCGCCCCGCGTCCGAAACAGTTGAGAAATTACATAGTTACCATGTGGGGGTCCCTAGTACTGTACTGTACTGTACTGTACTGTACTGGCACACCCAAAATCACCATATATACAGTTCATTTGTGTGTTTGTGTATGTGTTAGGTTGCGCACAGGTGGTGAAAAACAACCGTGCTGTTTTCGTGCTCAGACGCACCCACCCAGTCACCCACCAACACACATAGCTCCGTAAGGGAGTGGTTGCACCACTCAAAAATGAATCCCCCATGAGAGAATCTTTGTACGGCTCTAGCAGGGATTCTCAAAACCGTTTAATTTCAAGGACCCCCAGTTTGACATGCATTAGTCTATACACTACAGACCCCCATTTAATGGAAAACCCCAATTTATATTGCAAAAGCAATGTTAATTTAACTCTGAGAGAGTACAAGTGGAACCAAATCGTCCATTTGGTTCCATTTGTACACTCTCAGAGTTACAGACCCATAAGGGTCCATTTGGTTCCAAACTGCTGTGGACCTCCTGGAACTCCCTCAAGGACCCCTGGGGGTCCCCGGACCCCCCTTTGGGAACCACTGCAATATACAGTATACGTGTGTAGTTTGAGTTAGTGTGAATAACGGTCCATTTTGGTTCCATTTATACATTCCCAGAGTTACACATGCATACGATATAAGAGTATTTCTCGATTACAATGCACTTGACATTTAATCTGTATAGCATTGCTGATGATATCAGCTTGTATGAAATTCTGATTCATGGAGGGCCTCTAGCCTACTACTGTAATTATTGTGCTTCATTCTAACAAAGACTCTTTTTTTGTGTGGTAATCTGGCAACATATCAATAGGCTTCACCGGTGTTTGATTTGTGAGCGGAAACTGCCTTGTAGCAGCAACAAATACAAAATGTCAAACTCGTGTGTAAGTCAATAATGCTAACAGGGAGATAGAGGGGGTGTTGTGTGTGTGTGTGTGTGTGTGTGTGTGTGTGTGTGTGTGTGTGTGTGTGTGTGTGTGTGTGTGTGTGTGTGTGTGTGTGTGTGTGTGTGTGTGTGTGTGTGTGTGTGTGTGTGTGTGTGTGTGTGTGTGTGTGTGTGTGTGTGTGTGTGTGTGGGAATGGCCGTGGGCATTTTGTAGTTGAAGAGAAATTGTGATTCTCAAACGTTTTCATATTTTTAACACATTTAGGCCTGAAGTCGAAATTTAAAAGATGTCTTCTGACGGTTTTCTGAAATACCTCATGTTTCTGTATCAGTGGTGCTCAATATTTCATGTCAAGGACCCCAAAAATCATATTTAATTGGCCACTGACCCCCATCTGAAAATATATTATTCCAGGAACCCCTCGGAAGCAAAGATTTGAGTTAAAAACGTTGGCTCTGAAAGAATATATATTCAAAGATTTGTGTCACATTTTCACGATTTAAAAAAAATAGATCTACAAGCAGATCTACAAGCTCATAGCGCGCCACCGAGTGGCACGCTACGAGCTTGTATATCTGCTATTTTTCAATAGCTAAATTATGTTTAAAACACCAAAAACTCCAAAGTGTTTTTCCAAGCTGAGCATGAATATGGTTAATGGTTAAATAAATGGATGTTGATGTTTGAGTCACAGTGGTCAAAACCAATGCTGTATTTAGTCTTTAAGGCGTGCCAGCTGCCAATGTTCCAACAGAGTTTGTTGGCTCTGCTGTCAATACTTAAGCACACAATATAACACTAACATCACGTCCAGGTGAGGTCAGCACTTTACCCTTCTGTTAGGTTCCAACCTGTACTACCAAACAACAACCTGGCCGGCTTTAATGCCGTATTAGGCCTGACGTCGAAATTTTAAAAATGTCTTCTAAATCCTGACAGTTTTCTGAAAGACCCTATGTTTCTATGTCAGTGGTTCTCAAACATATTCATGTCAAGGACCCCAAATATATTATATATATGACCGCCGACCCCCCCATCTGAAAATATGTTGTTCCCTAGGGACCCTCCCAGTAGCAGAGTTTTGAGATTTGAGTTAAAAACTCGCTCTGTAACAATATATATTCAATGATTTCAGGCACATTTTCATTGTTTTTCAAAAATAGCAGTGGCGCGCTATGAGCTTGTAGGTCTGCTATTTGTCAATAGCTAAAGTATAACATAATGTTTAAAACACCAAAAGGGTTCCCGTACATAATGGGTTAATGCCCTTTATAGCAGGGTTTTGTCAAACTTTTTCATGTACACGACCTCCCAAATTGGTATGTATTTGGCTGCGGACCCCACCTCAAAAATATATTCTCTATATTCTGATATTACTGATTGCTCTAGAGTGTGGCCGTCCCGCCCCCTTTCATGACGACGCCAGGCCCAGGAGATAATTCCCATAATGCATTTTCCCCCTCATAGACATTTCAAAAAGTATTTATTTAAAGACCCTTTTAAGCGTCGTACAAAGCCAACTCCAGTTGTGACAAATCATGACAACAAACAACAATATTTTGGACCAAACGAAATAATTACAAAGACGAAAAACAACAACAGAAAGTGTTGCAACCTGCCGTTTTCATTCTTCTTTCTAATTATTTTTCGGCCCGTTTGTTGTCATGATTTGTCACAACTGGAGTTGGCTTTTGTACGAGGCTTCAAAAGGTCTTTAAATAAATACTTTTTGAAATGTCTATGAAAATTAACGGGGAATCATTTCCTGGGCCCTAGGGGGGCGGGACTGTGACGCTCTATAGAGACTCTTCCATGACTCTTTATTAAACAGAAAAATGCATTCTAAGGTCAGGATAGCAATTGTATCCAATCCCATGTTACTGAACAAACACTCAGAATAGTGCTTTAATCCATTCTGGGCCGGGAACCCCTTTTGGTCGTTTCAAGCATTACGTTATACTTTAGCTATTGAAAAATATCAGATCTACAAGCTCATAGCGCGGCACCGAGTGCCGCGCTACGAGCTTGTAGGTCTGATATTTTTTTGAAAAATCGTGAAAATGTGGTGCAAACCTTTGAATATATATATTTCAGAGCGAACATTTTTAACTAAAATATTGGCTTCTGGGGGGGGGGTCCCTCCCTGGAACTACATATTTTGAAATGGGGGTCCTCCGTGTGTCCCAATAGAGATAATTCTGGGGGTCCTTGACATGAAAAAGGTTGAGCACCACTGACACAGAAACATGGGGTTTTTCAGAAAAATATTAGGATTTAGTAGCCTTTTTTCTTTTCTTTTCTTTTATCGGCCTCAGTCCAAAATGGGTTAAAAAAACATTTTAAGTGTGAACCAAAAACAATATCACTTATAACGTGTGTTATAACGTGAAGAAGCTATAGGTGAGAGAGCGAGTGTGGGTGAGGGGTGTGTGGTGTGTGCGTGTGCCGGATAAATGTGTGTCACGCAGAGAGTGAACACGATGAGATCAGCCTGATACACGTTTCACACCCCGGTGGCTCTCTGTCTCTCTTTCTCTCTCTCTCTCTCTCTCTCTCTCTCTCTCTCTCTCTCTCTCTCTCGCTCTCTCTCTCTCACAGCGGTGGCTGTGTTCCGTCAGCGAGCATAACAGGTGATTATTCCGCCTGACTTCCACAAGACGAGGTGGGGGGGGGGGGGTGGTAGAGAGAGAGAGAGAGAGAGAGACAGAGCGAGAGAGAGAGAGAGAGAGAGAGAGGCCAACAGGGTCAGCGATGGGTCAGCGGTTGTGAAATTTGGGCCCCCTAGACCAGATGGTCACCCCGATCATATCCCTCGGTCGGTCAGTCAGGCTGAAGGAAAGACAAGAACTACAAAACGGATTAAAACGATCCGGTTACTCGAACCAATCTGCAGTGTTACAAAACAGTGTTTCTCCAAATGTTCTTAATTTCAAGGACCCCCCCCCCCCTCCCCCCCGCGGTTTGAATTACAACAGGACAACGTTTTAACCTCATTTGATAAACATTTTAGTTTTATCTCTGGGACCTCCAATCAACAGTGTTACTTTAACTCTGAGAGTGTAAAGAATGGAACAAATTGTTCCATTTGTACACTGTCAGAGTCAAAGACCCATACGGGACCGTTTGCGCCTCCGGTGGTCACTAGAGACACAGCAGCTCGAGTGTGACAAACAGTGTACGCGTGAGTACCAGGACACTATTAATAATAGACGATTCGTGAAGAAAATAATAATGTTTGGAGCTACTAAAATACACAGATTAGAATGAAGACGAACATTGTTTTAAAAAAAGAAATGCCACGCACATATTTCTCCAGTGCATATACAGTATGGCAGGAGGCCGGTTGTTGGATTTGGAAGAGATTTTGAAGGTCTGGTTCAAAAATTAACCAGTATTTAAATGTGTAAAATCCATGATATTTACAATAATGAGCCTGGCTGGAAAGTGTCCAAGTGGGAGTGTCTACTGTACGTGGGAGAGGCCGGGTCTTACAGTAGCTATAGTTGAATTCAAGGCCAACATGTAGGCCTATGTTGGGACAGGATTATAGGCTGATTCAGGGTGCATTTTACACTTTAACTTCTCACTTCAGCATCTTACTATATCCAGAATGTTGCCGTTCTGTTGAGTAGCAGCAGAGCTGGTTTGTTCAGAAGTTGAATGGATGTGTGATGCATTGAAGAGGGGGATGCCTCAACCATGTGCCTTGGCAAACATTCCCCAGGTATATAGACGATCATTTTATTAAAATAAGACAAAATATATTGAATCTACATTTCCCTTCATCGCTGCAGTAATAAGATGGGTGAAAAGTGCTGACAACGTATGCAAATGGAGCAATATAAAAGCGTGCTGTATAACGTTGACATTCGCACAGTGTACAAGAATGTGACTCACACTATCAGACGAGTCTGCATGGATGCCACTGCAAACACATTTCTGTGTGTGTGTGTGTGTGTGTGTGTGTGTGTGTGTGCGTGTGCGCGTGTGCGCATGCTGAGTTAAGTTTCTCTGCTTTGTAAAAGATGCTGTTCTCTCTCTGTCTCTCAGAGGGGTCGATTCGCTGCGTCGTGTTGTGAGCCTGGTTATAGGGGAGGGTCTATTTCTGGGGCTATTTGTCGATCAACGGAGTATAATGTAGAGCTTTAGTATAGTTTCGAACACTTAGAGCCACTTCATCCATTTATTAGTTGGCGCAGTTATAGCCCATTTAGACCTGAGGTCGATTCTACAAATGCCTTCTAATAAATCATGACAGTTTTCTGACAAATCACTCAAGTTTCTATGTGTCAGTCGTTCTGAAACATTTTCACGTCAAGGACCCCCAAACATATATGTACAGTAATTGGCCGCCGACCCCCCATCTGAAAATATGTTGTTCCAGGAACCCCCCCACCCCCCCCCAGAAACAAAGATTCAAGTTAAAAACGTTCACTGTGAAAGAATATTATATTCAAAGATTTGCACCACAATTTCACGATTTTTCAAAAATAGCAGACCTACAGTATATACAAGCTCATAGCGGGGCACTCAGTGCCGCGCTATGAGCTTGTAGATCTGCTATTTTTCCCACAGCTAAAAGCATAACGATGCTTAAAACACCAAAAGGGGATCCCGTACAGAATGGGCTAGAGCAGTTCTACATTATTACAGTATTGATACTTTTACCTAAAGTAAAACAATTGAGTGCTTTTTTCCCCTCCATATAACCCACCACTGCTGAGCCCACCGCGAGCCCCCCCTCGCACCGCACAAGCCCCCCCTCGCACCGCACAAGCCCCCCCTCGCACCGCGAGCCCCCCCATCCCCTCGCACCCCTTCACTCCAACAAAGCCTCCTCTGAGCAATTAGCCAGACCACTTGCAGCCTATAGCCGACCCGCGCGGCCTCTGTTAGGAAACACATAACAAATATAAATAAATGCCCTCCCTCCTTCCTCTCCTTCCATACCTCCAGATTACAGAGGAGAGATGTGCTGTACAGTAATGATGCTCAGGCTGAGTGACAGGTGCCACTGGGACGGTCGTGCACTGTTAGAGAGAGAGAGAGAGAGAGAGAGGCAGTACCTCTGATGAAGGAACGCGGGATTCTGTTCTAACATCCACATAATATACACTGCGTCGATATACTAGATATGTGCTCACAAACATGTCCGTCCGTGTGTGCCGCACGCAAGCATGCACGCATGCACGCACGCACGCGAACGTGCGCACACACACACACACACACACACACACACACTGTCTCTCTCTCTCTCTCTCTCTCTCTCTCTCTCTCTCAAAGCTGCCATTGAACATTTGCAAGCATGTACAAAGTGTCACATGCATGCACACATCTCTCTCTCTCACACACACACACACACACACACACACACACACACACACACACACACACAGTTACAGTGTGAGAGTGACAGAGGGATCGAGCAGCTCTGAAAGGCTGGTTCTGGGAACCTTCTGTCCTTCAGCGGAGAGATCCTGCTCAGGCTGACAGAGAGTGTCTCTCTCTCTCTCTCTCTCTCACTTTGTGTCTTGAGCTCTCTCTATCTCTCTCATCCTTTAACACATTCTGACCTGAGATCAGATTCTAAAAATGTCTTCTACATCCTGACAGTTTTCTGAAAAATCCATGTTTCTATGTCAGAGTCGTTCTTCGATTTTTCAAAAATAGCAGACCTACAAGCTCGTAGCGCGCCACTCGGTGGCGCGCTATGAGCTTGTAGATCTGCTATTTTTCAATAGCTAAAGCATAACGTAATGCTAACACCAAAACGGGTTCTGGCCCAAAATGGGTTAAAATCCATTTCTGCATGTCTGTATGATACAGTATTTGTCAAACTTTGCCAACACAGACACTTCTTGTCTCTCTCTGCCTCGGAGAGTTTCATATAATATGGATCAGTGGGGTTCTCAAAGTGGGGTCTGCATGGGGACCCCCCCCCAGTGGCTCGTCGAGTGGGTTCCAGGGGGTCCCCAGCTAGAAATGAGTTAACATGGCATTATTATTTGTGACCTATTATTTATTTGTGACCTTGTAGATATGCTATACTTTCTATTTTTGATCGACACAACATTTCGTGTGATTGTACGGGAGGTCTGCGGCCAAATTGTTCATTTGGGGGTCCGTTTAAGAACCCCCACATGTATGTGCATGCTTCAGGCATACTCATGCACGACTGCACGTGCTCACAGTCACGCACACGCCACGCACTCTCATACACACACACACACACACACACACACACACACACACACACACACACACACACACACACACACACACGCATGCACAAGGTGATTGTGCATGCCTCATTGCTATTTGCATTGATCTCTCTCTCTCTCTCTCTGCCTGCCTGCAGTGTCTCTCGCTCCGTACTTGGCTAAGCCCTGTGTGTGTGTGTGTGTGTGTGTGTGTGTGTGTGTGTGTGTGTGTGTGTGTGTGTGTGTGTGTGTGTGTGTGTGTGTGTGTGTGTGTCCAATGGAGTGTGTGAACCACGGAGGGGAGAGTGTTCCCCGTGGAGCTCTGCGCTGGGAGCCAGAGAGCGCAATTAGAGGCAGGCTTCATATAGCGTTAACACATTTAGACCTCCAAGACCGTTCTACACAAAGGCTGTCTAAATCCTGACAGTTTTCTGAAGAAAAAAAATGTCAAGGACCCCCAAAAATATTATGTAATTGGCCGCCGGAACCCCCATCTGAAAATATGTTGTTCCAGGGAACCCCTCCCCGAGAAGCAAAGATTTGAGTTAAAAACATTCGCTCTGAAAGAATATTATATATTCAAAGATTTGCGCCACATTTTCATGTTTTTTTTCTCCAAAAATAGCAGACCTACAAGCTCGTAGCGTGGCACTCGGTGCCGCGCTACGAGCTTGTAGGTCTGCTATTTTTCAATAGCTACAGTATAATGTAATGCTTATATAGACTTAAAACGACCAAAAGAGGTTCCCGTGCAGAAGGGATTAACACGTACCTTTTATCCGTGTCCAAATTACTCAGTTGGCTGAATGCAATAAAGGCACACAGGCCTTTGTCCCGCTCTGCTTTGACGCAGAGAGATAAACTTTATCTTTTCTCTCTCTTTAATTGTCTCATACCGTCCGAATTCTATTCAGTTGGAGTTTACGAGTATGTGACACGCGCACGTGTGTGTGTGTGTGTGTGTGTGTGTGTGTGTGTGTGTGTGTGTAATGGTGCGCACAGTGCGGAGACTCGGTGCACGGCATATTGGACGATATGTGACTACATTTTCTTCATGTCATATGAAAGCAGGGAATCATAGCTTCAAATTGACATATTGGTTGTTCAGTTTGACCCACCAGTTTTGGAGATATGGCTTATAGAGTAATGTCTTGCAGAGAAACAGAGAGTTGAGAAAACAGGCTAGAAAGGTTCACTTCTGTGGACTCTAACATTACACCTATAGCTACATGTTTATTACACCTCTTTACATATCGATTTCAGCTCTGACACTTATTTCAGACATGCTCTATAATATATGTTGGTTCTGATTAGACGTTTTGACAACGTCCATTTCCATCTAAAAGGCAGTGGTTTTCAACCCTTTTCATTTCAAGGCCCGTTATTTGTTCTGAATTTGAGCCACGTTTGGACCACCATTTGATCACATTTGGCGTCTCAAGTAAAGAATATTTAGTATTTTGTCTGGATAAGATTTTGGCCACAATTCCATGCTGTTTTGACGTCTGTATAGGAGAGATATAACAGGCAAAGGCTGATCAAAATAGCTATTATTCTACATTCTTTATTTGTGTACACTTCTTGTAAATGAATTAGTGCAGATGTTTAACAACAATGTTACTCTTGAGAGCATAAAATGTTACGCTCTCAAGAGTTAAATATCTATAATGGTCCTTTTGGTTACCAACGCTATGTGGGGACCACCCCGGAACCCCCTCAAGGACCACTGGTGGTCCCCGGACCACTGGTTTAACCCATTTTGGGCGGGAACCCCTTTTGGTGTTATAGCATTATGTTATGCGTTAGCTATTGAAAAATAGCAGATCTACAAGCTCGTAGCGCGGCACCAAGTGCCGCGCTACGAGCTTATAGGTCTGCTATAACGACTGACACATAGAAACATAGCTTTTTCAGACATTTTTTAGAATCTGATCTCAGGTCAAAATTGGTTTAAAACCACTGATCTAAGGCATTTGGGCATTTATCCAGACAGTGACGACTGGAGATCAGAGCGAAGCCCGATTCATATGGTGTGGCGTGCCGATGCGATGTCTCGTAAGCTTGTAGGTTGGCCATTTTCCAAACACAAACACCAAGCATAAATTAGGCTTATGTGGATTATTGAACCCTGGCCAACAAACGGCTGCGTAAATGATGGTATTAAAGGCACACTGCGAAGATAACAAAGTAACTGATACCAGGTAAATGTCAACAAATCAGACCAGTCTGAAGCGAGTGGTGCAACAGCACCCCCTATTGGTACTCTAAACGGACATAGTCACATAGGTTGGGACATTAAGGGACACAAAGCTGTTCCTTGGAGTGGTTGCACCACTCAAAAACCTAGCAATTGTCTTAATCGACAGAGAAAAATCTATAGAATAAATTGCATTCTTATAGCATCTGTGGGCAAGTCAAATGTAATAAATACAATAAAATACAAATGTGAGCATGAAACCAACATACATGTGGGATAGTGTATCTACTGTAGCCTCTATCACAGTGGTTCATGTAACCAACATACATCTGGGATAGTGTATCTACTGTAGCCTCTATCACAGTGGTTCATGTAACCAACATACATGTGGGATAGTGTATCTACTGTAGCCTCTATCACAGTGGTTCATGTAACCAACATACATGTGGGATAGTGTATCTACTGTAGCCTCTATCACAGTGGTTCATGTAACCAACATACATCTGGGATAGTGTATCTACTGTAGCATCTATCACAGTGGTTCGGGGACCCCTAGGGGTCCCTGAGGGACTTCCAGACTTCCATTGTACAAATGGAACCGCCCGCGGTTTATTAGCCATCTTCAGTGATTTTCAACCATTTTCAGTGATTTTCAACCATTTTCAGTGATTTTCAACCATTTTAATTTCAAGGACCCCCCAGTTTGACACGCATTAGGCTACGGACCCCCCATTTAATGGCATTTCTATCTCTGGGACCCCCAATATGTATTGTAGTGTACAAATGGAACCAAATGCTACCAATGCAAACTTTAGCTGCTTTATAGATTGTGATTATTATTACAGAAGAAGAACGTATTTGCACCTACTGTGATATAAATGATATTGAGAATGAGTTCCATTTTCTTTTCTATTGCCCGTTGTATCATGAGCTACGTCAAAAGTAAAATATAGATCTGAAGTGATGCAGAGCGACTGAGATGGATTTTCGAACAAAAGATATTTGCATTAGCAGAATATATAGAGAAAGCTTGGGACATACGGACAAAGAAAACTTATATGTGATTGTTTTGATCAAATACTTTGTAACTTCTGTGTGGGAAGTGAAACGTGATATTGTTTATTTATGTTGTTGGTGTCTTATAATCCCGTAAGGGATGGGTCTTAAATGACAAGACACGAAAATAAAAATTCATTCATTCATTCATACAAAACATTGAGTTCCGGAAATGGAAGGCCAGAGGTATATTGTTTATCAAGAATCCTTTGCAGGAACATGGGATTCATCTGTGATTTCTTTCTGATATATTTCTCTCATACGGTACCACTGTCTGGAGGTCAGGCTGGGCCGGTGACACAAAGGACTGTCCGGGTGGCTTTGTGGGGCGAGCGACCGTGGGATCTGATTAGACGTGTTTCGTAACTGGCGAATCGATTCAATGGTCTTTTTGAAGGCCGACATTGAACTGAAGGGAACCATGAGTGCGTTGCCTTTCAGAATGCATTTTCCATTAGCCCATTTAGACCTGAGGACCATTCTAAAAAAGGCCTTCCTAATCGGGACGGTTTTCTGAAAAACCCTATGTTTTCATGTCAGTCGTTCGAAATAATGTAATTTGCCGGCCGACCCTCATCTGTGGCAGCGGTGGCCGAACGGTTTGCGGAGCGGTCTTGATATCGGAAGGTCGCTATAGTTCGTATACCCCGGACCGGCACGTTAAAATTACCACAGCTGAAGTGCCCTTTATGGACAAGGCATTGAACCCCTACCATGAAATGTTCTATGAGCAGGGCCTGGCTGTAAACAAGTTCTAGAGCTTAGTCCTGTTACCCTGGGTAAACATAGTACCTTTAGTCCAGTTACCCTGGGTAAACATAGTACCTTTAGTCCAGTTACCCTGGGTAAACATAGTACCTTTAGTCCAGTTACCCTGGGTAAACATAGTACCTTTAGTCCAGTTACCCTGGGTAAACATAGTACCTTTAGTCCAGTTACCCTGGGTAAACATAGTACCTTTAGTCCAGTTACCCTGGGTAAACATAGTACCTTTAGTCCAGTTACCCTGGGTAAACATAGTACCTTTAGTCCAGTTACCCTGGGTAAACATAGTACCTTTAGTCCAGTTACCCTGGGTAAACATAGTACCTTTAGTCCAGTTACCCTGGGTAAACATAGTACCTTTAGTCCAGTTACCCTGGGTAAACATAGTACCTTTCCTTTCCTTTATGTGAAAATATGTTGCTCCAGGGACCCATGCACCAGAAGCAAAGATTTTAGTTAAAAAAAAAACTCTGAAAGAATATATATCCAAAGATTTGCGCCACATTTTCATGATGTTACGAGCTTTTGCAGATCTGGTATTTTTTCAATACCCAAAGAACCGGTATAACATAATGCTTAAAACACGAAAAGGGGGGGTTCCCGTCCTGAATGAGTTAGACTGTTTCATTCATTTATTTATTTTACCTTTTTGAAGTTTCTCAAATCTCCCTTGAGATGGAATATAAAGCAGCGACCGAACGGGGTGAGTCATGATACCATAATCACACCACTAGTGGTCGGTGTGATTGTAGAGCTTCACGGGTTCTCAAACCCAAGGACGGACGCTCCAGGGTGGAGCGGGTTTATTCTTTGTTGTTGGTAATAGCCAACGTATAAATGGATTAAGTGGTTATAAGCTTGTGATGCTGTATTAACAAATGTTTCTACAGACCCCCTGGAGCACCCCCGCCCCACACACACACACACACACACACACACACACACACACACACACACACACACACACACACACAATTAAACCTGACATAGAACCATGAGAACCAATGCTGTGTATAGCTCACGACTTCTCAACAATTTCAATGTAACAAAGTAAAGTAAGTAATTACATTTTATTTATAAGCACTTATCGAGAAGAAAATAAAAATAAAAAAGACAACAAAACATTGTACAAAAAGGTCAGGTTCGACAAATCACAGCTCAAAATACAAAAGAAATAAATATGTTTTCAGCGACTTCTTAAAAATTTCAACAGACTCTGCATTCTTTATAAAAAGGGGGGGGGGGCATTCCACAGTGTGGAAGCAGCTACGGCAAATTGGGCACTGCTATTGTTTTGTATTGTTTTGTCAAAATGTTTCAGATTCAAGTTGGTTAAGTGATCTCTGCATGGAGTGGTGTTGTGGGCAGTAGAGCTGTTATGATGAGGGTCTGTATTTATTTTTGTCACGACGGTCATACTTTCTGGGGTTTACTTTAGTGAATCAAACCCATTCTTGGCACGGCACGGAGCAACAAAATGGCTCTCCGTAATCCAACTCTTTCCATTTTCCACTCTATCGTTTTCATGTCCATGTTTTATTCTCTCCGTCACGATGCCACACAACGTAAAACCCCAAGTGTTCATTTAACCTATTCTGACCTGGGAACGATTCTGCAAATGTCTTCTAAATCCTGACTGTTTTCTTAAAAAAGCTGTTTTTCTATGTCAGTCGTTCTCAAA
>NC_137885.1:27824581-27867081 GCF_963924005.1 Protomyctophum bolini
AGACCCGTTACCACCACGTTGCCACGCCACCGGGCACCACCACGTCAGTGTGGCTGGCATACGCTTGGCTGGACAGGCGGGCGCGCAGCATGGTGCCCCCAGATGGCAGGGGACGGTGGTCGGTCGGAACAGGCTGCGAGAGGCAGCGAAGCGCTGCCCCGCGCCACTCCGCTCCCCCCACACACACATGTACAGTGTGCACACGGATGCTATAGCACTGTATTATGGACAGACATAAATGCGCTGCCACGTGCACTGTATGTGCACACACGCCACACACACAAGTGTATGTATACAGTGTGGTATTTATTTATTTATTTTGTTTATGATTTGGGCATTAGGATGTTGTTGGCACTGGAACACGTTGTGTTCTCTTAACCCATTCAGGCCTGACGTCGACATTTAAAAATATATGTTTTCTAAATCATGACAATTTTCTGAAAGGTTTGAGGCACATTTTAACGATTTTTCAAAAATAGCTCAGCTTGTAGCTTGTAGATCTGCTATTTTTCAATAGCTAAATTATAACATAATGTTTAAAACACCACCCCCGATGGCCCAAAATGGGTTAAATAATCCCGTTAGGGTTAGACTGTGTTGAGTCAGCCAGACACAAAGAAATTTTTATTTGTACAGTATGTGCACACACTAGGCTAAGCACATGCCTGAAAACGTGCATGATTGTGTACTAGGGCATTAACATAAAATTTGATTATTCGGGTAGTCGACTAGCTAAACGGTAGTCGACACAAAATCGAGTAATCGTTAATATAGTTTTTATTATTTATGATTTATTTTTATTTTTATTTTATTTTCTACAGCAGACATGCAGCTGTGAGCTCTGTTGTTTTGTTGGTAGTTCTCTAACTTCAGTACTAATCCATTCCTGGCTGATTGTTTTCATAATCATATACAAGTCTACTGTACGTGGGTTTTGCCGTCTCCGTCACTCGTGTAGGTGCGGTGGGAGGCGGTGGCACTGCCCATAGGCTCACTCAATGGGGACAACTATATACAGTGTGTAAATACGTTTACTATTGGTGAGCTTATTACTGTAGTTTGTTCAACAAGTTAGATTGGAGACGTGTTGTTGTCGTGTCGTCCGGTACAGTAAAGTATAGCCGGAGTCCCTCCTCACTCTGACCAATATTATTATCCAGGTGACAGACAGTCACAGTACAGTAGCTGTTGCCGTGATGTCATGTTTATTTTTCTTATTCGTCTGTCTTCATGCTTATCCAACAAAAGTGCAGGCGTGCAGCATTATTAAAAACAAACAGCTATGCCGCGCGATCATAGTTATTATAGTCGCGATGGAGTGAACTGAGTGAAGTATAGTTGATCATCTGATTCATAGCCTGCTACAGTAGCTAGCAAGCCTGGTACTGTATGTAATCATAACCTCCTCCTAGCTTGTAGCTCCTTCTAAAGACCAAAGGAACTCTGGTTGTAACTTGTTGAACCTTTAGGGTTGTATGAATTGAATGAAAAACATCGCATCGTTCATTCCTCCTCCTCCCCGCTCCAGTCTCCACTCTCCAACTGAACAGACAATAGGTGAATCTCAAACCGGAGCGTGGACACTGGACAGGGTGTATTTCGGCTTATGTGACGTCACAACGGTGCGCGACAGTACTTCCCAATCCACAGACCACAAAAAGACAGGCGCTGACACTACACAGGGCACCGCACTATTTTCCCCCGTGCGAGCCCGCTTTCAAAGTCCAGCTCGGATGTACCCTGAGCCATGCAGGGTATATCGCCACGGCGCAGCCGTACTGCGCAACCCATGGAATTTCTCCGAGGAAGAAAGACAGCCGCTGAGACAGAGAAAAATGTCGGAAACTAGTAAGTTTTATACTCTTTTAAAAGTGTTGTTGTGTCACGGAAGGTAATTGTAATATGTTTTGGGATAGTATTTAGTTATTTAAGCTATCAAATGTATCATGATAGAGCCAAATAAAGAAAATAAAAAATGTTGTCGTCGGAGATTTTGAAGTAATGCTATCGCGTTAGTCCCTCGGTGCATTTCCCCAACAGCAAAACTAAACATGCGTTGTTGTCACGACGAATTTTAATATTTTAATATCTTTGGGATAGTATTTAGTTAGTTGTTTATGCTATCAAATGTATTCATGACAGACTGAGCCAAATAAAAAAGATCCACTGGCAGCCATTACTGTTGTGGTTTTTAAGCCCTCTTAAAACTTGTCACACACAGGCCACGGAATTTACTTTCAAGTTATTTTCGCGGAGTATTTAGTTGTTTAAACTTCATATATGTGGTCAATTAATCATTATATTAGATTATAATCAATCATGTCGGAGAATTCGAGGACCGTGTCGTGACTGTCGTGTCGTCTCGCATTGGGGCGGCCACAGACGAGATGTACCCGTGTGAGAACTACCCTTTTTCGGCGTAGCCCGAAGCAATTCACCGCTGTATGATATGAATGATCCGTTGTAGATATGTACAGCCTACTAGCCTAGGCTACATGCAATTCGTTTCTAATTGTTTTATTTCCCCAAATGTCAAGTGCATTATAAATAACCGCTATTATATTGTTATTATTACTCAGAGATAGATTGTATAAATGGTACAATCTCTTAGTTGAACCCCGTTCCATTTGTACACTCTGATTTTACAATATACATTGGGGTCCCAGAGATAGAAATGCCATTATGGGGGTTCATAGCCTAATTCAGGTCAAACTGGGGGTCCCTTGAAATGAAACTGTTTGAAAATCACTGCTAGATCTGTAAAAACATTTTTATGGGGGGGTCTGTCCCTGGCATATCTTTTCTAATGGGGGTACGCAGGATAATTAGTATCATTTTGGGGGTCCTTGACATGAAAAAGTTTGGGAAGCACTGCTATAGAGGACTAGAAAAGTCCACACCAAAAATAGAAGATATACAAGCTCCCAACACGTTGCAGTGCGACATGTTGTGACTTCTGAGCTTGTAGATTGGCTATTTTCAGTCATTTATTAATTCATGTTATTTTAAGGTGAAAGTGATCAAACTAGCAATAGAATACAACCTGGCAACCTGTTGTAAAGTCATCATTGGACCACAACAGAACATATTACCCAAGCACAAAAGCCTTTTTTTTAACAATAAGGGAATTCTGAGTTGTAGCACTACTGCCATACAAATAACCTGTTAAGCCAGTGGTTCTGAAACCTTCATTTTCCACTGCCTTAGGATCCAAAGACGGGTGAGGAGGTGGCCTGCAGCGGCGGGCCTACAGCAGCACCACCACGTGAGACTGCCATGTCTGGAAGTCTCTGGAGCGGAGCCGGACTGCTGGCCTACAGCACCACCAGGCCTAGCCGAGGCCATACCAGACCATAGTGGTACAGCTGCACTGGGGTCTGGAGCAGGGTCAGGAACACCAGGGCCCAATGTGCAGGCTGGCCCGAAGAAGAGGGGGAGAGTAGTAGTAGTAGTTTACATTTAAATGTAGTAGAGACTCTAGAGAACAGCCAGTTCATCCTCTCTCTGCAATGTGTAATGTTCATGTTCAGTGCAATCTATTTTCAGTTCAGTGCAATCTATTTGTTTGTGTTTAATGTTCAATGAATGTACTTTTTATTTATGTATTTGTGTTAATTTTCTACTGGAATGACTTGATTTTGACGTTATTTTTTACATGATTGAGTCTGAGATACGGTATCCTTGTTCAATGTTCATTCATTTTTATACTGAAGACAAAATAACAATAAATACATTTTGTATTTACAAAGTTGAATTGAACTATTTACATACCGGTACTCATACAATATGCACCGAAAGGGAAATTCTTGGCCAAAACTGCAGTGAATACCGAATATAGGAAACAGTTGGCCCCCCGAAAACCGAATATCCGAATATGATTAATATTATATATTTTTTTTCCTACCATTGCTGTCATGGCCGTACCTTAAAGCTATCTGATTTATGGCAAAATAAATGGGTATGGCGAAACAACTTAAACACACAAACACATTAATCATGTTACCCAGATTGCCTTTTTTCACCTTAGAAATATTGCACGAATCAGAGCCTATTTGTCTTTGGACGATGCGAAAACGCTAATCCACGCCTTTGTTTTTTCTCTGCTTGATTTATACTGCAATGCACTTCTTTCAGGACTGCCTAAGAAAACAACTGACAGATTACAACTTGTCCAAAATGCAGCAGCCAGAGTTTTAACTAGAACTAAGATGAGAGAACATTTTACTCCAGTTTTGGCTTCACATGCACTGGCTTCCACTGGTTGTTTTTAGGATTGATTTTAAAATTATTTTACTTGTGTAAAAAGCTCTCAATGGTCTCGCACCTTCCTACCTACATGACTGCCTTCCTAAATATGTCCCAAACCGCCCCCCTAAGGTCTTCCACTGCTGGCCTGCTCGCTTTGCCTAAAAGAATGGCAACTAAAAAATACGGGGAAGCAGCTTTTTGCTTCTACGGGCCGTCGGCATGGAACTGTACTGTACCTTCGACAGGCAGCCTCTGTAGACATTTTTAAAGCACAGCTCAAGACCCACTTCTACAACATTGCTTTTAATTGATCTTTTATTTTTTGTTATTCATGTCCTCACTGTATTGCATTGCATTACTACTTGTTTTTTAATGTCGTTGCCTTGCTTTTCTTCTTTTTTTCTCCATTGCTCTGTAAAGCACTTTGAGCTGCATTTCATGTCATGAAAGGTGCTATACAAATACAGTTTTATTATTATTAAATAATCACTAGGGTCCATAAAACATTTCAGCTCTTTTGAATGCATTAATTGCATACACTATTCAGTGATATATTTTCTGCCTAAATTAAATAACTGAGTGACAGCATTTGTAAGATTTGTGTTAGATTACACAGTAAAATAATATTGTGATAAATGTAGCCTATCCATTTGGAGCTGAGAGTTGGCCTGGTTTAACCTTTTCATTCATGTAAATGCAAATGTGATTAACTGATTAAGAGTAGCATTCTGATTAATGAATTTCTCTCAGTTGAATTAACAGTTTATACTCACTTTACAGTAGGCTATATAGGCCTATATGTGGTTGTTTTAAATGTAAAAGTAGACCTATATTGTCAAAGTTAAATGTCATTATAGCAATAAACTTAGCCTATATGAAAACGCACTAGCTGTTAGCTGGCTGTAAAGGTATAGGCATACACAAATTAACCATGAACTTACTTAGAAGATCTACAAGCTCATAGCGTAGATCAGTGATTGATCGGTGCCTGCTAATACAAATCAAACAGCAGATGCGACAATAGTCTGTATTCTATCCAAATGTAAAAACATTTATCATTAAGTGAATAGGCTATATATATATATATATATATATGCAGGTTACAGGTAGCCTATATCCTTCCTTTCAGCAACTCTTTGCACGGAATCAGGACTCAGGTTAAATCAGATTCGACCATAGACTAGACGTAATAATAATAACAATAATATAATAGCTGTTATTTATAATTATAATGCACTTGACATTTGGGGAAATAAAACAATTGGAAACGAATTGCATGTAGGCTGTAAATATCCACAATAGACGGGCATGGGTCATAATTTCGTTCCGTAGGAGAAACAGGGGAAATTGCTTCGGCCTATGCCGACAAAGGAGGGGTAAACACGGGTACGTCTCTCTGCTGGCAGCCCCCAAGGCGAGACAACACGGTTCTCGGATTCTCCGACATCGTTGTTTGATATTTTTAAATAGGATCTTTTATGATTAATTGACCACACATATGAAGTTTAAACAACTAAATACTACCCAAAAATAACTTGAAAGTAAATTCCGTGGGCTAAAAAAGTAGTTTCTAGACCTTTTAAAAACATTGCAGTCAGTGCGGACAAAACAGTAATGGCTGCCAGTCGAGAAATCTGAGCTCCGCTTGGCTCCGCCCAGCTCCACTCGGCTCCGCCCAGCTCAGTGTCCCAATCGACAGTGTACAGCACTGTACACTATTCCGTGTACCCTTTTGCCACCTACGCAGTGTAGTCCCCTGTTAGTGCCAGTGCAGTCACCACCCTATTCTACCTAGTATCTACCTAGTAAGTGTGTGCACCGCCAATTGAGATCCACCTATTGTGAACAACGTTCACTGCGCCGTATAGAATGGTCTTTGCGCATCAAAAAATTGCAGATCTACAAGCTCACAACGCGTCCGTCCATCCTTGTGGACTTGCAACTTTGACTTGACTTGTAACAGCTGATGTGAATTTCGGCCAATCGGAGCGTATTCAGAGTAATCTAGTAAGAGAGTGGCGACACTATAGCGTTGACTCCCATTGTAACAATGTAATGCGGAAGAAGTGCTCATTCTATCTCAATGGGATAGTTCCAATGTTTGGAACTATAGCCCATACTAGGCACCTGCTTTGTCTCAATGGGATAGTTCCAATGTTTGGAACTATAGCCCATACTAGGCACCTGCTTTGTCTCAATGGGATAGTTCCAATGTGTGGAACTATAGCCCATAGGCACCTGCTTTGTCTCAATGGGATAGTTCCAATGTGTGGAACTATAGCCCATACTAGGCACCTGCTTTGTCTCAATGGGATAGTTCCAATGTGTGGAACTATAGCCCATACTAGGCACCTGCTTTGTCTCAATGGGATAGTTCCAATGTGTGGAACTATAGCCCATACTAGGCACCTGCTTTGTCTCAATGGGATAGTTCCAATGTGTGGAACTATAGCCCATACTAGGCACCTGCTTTGTCTCAATGGGATAGTTCCAATGTGTGGAACTATAGCCCATACTAGGCACCTGCTTTGTCTCAATGGGATAGTTCCAATGTGTGGAACTATAGCCCATACTAGGCACCTGCTTTGTCTCAATGGGATAGTTCCAATGTGTGGAACTATAGCCCATACTAGGCACCTGCTTTGTCTCAATGGGATAGTTCCAATGTGTGGAACTATAGCCCATACTAGGCACCTGCTTTGCGGTGAGATCAAAGTGTGTCGCCACTCTCTTACTACTATTCCACTCGGCCTGCATTCACCGGCTCAGTTTTGCAGTTAATCCGTCACTCGCTGGCCGTTTCAGAACACGATGTTTTAATGCTTGATTGGATGGAAGAAAATATCATATTTTACCACCGAATAATCCACTATAAACCGATTTTGACGGTAGTCGAGTCGACTATCAAAAAATCACGTTTGGTTAATGCCCTATTGTGTACAGTATATACACATTAATGCGAGCGCTAGAGTAAAGAAAGTTTTGTGGAGTTGGGATTAGGGCTGGGAAATTAACCAAACACATCATTATTGTAAACCGATAATCAGCTTAATCTTGGCTGATGGAATTTTTATTGAATAATCAAAAAGCAGTTTGTTTTTAATTATATTTTTTTACTTCTTATATCGGCGAATCAGCTATACTGCAAATCGATTACTCTGATTAACCACTTAACTCTGTATTATACTTTGTTGTACAATAGCGTTCTATACAAATACAGTGGATCTACAAGCCTCACAATGCATTGCAAGCTCACGTGGTGTGAGCTTGTAGATCTGCTATTTGCTTTTAAGCACAGTGTTTTTGGCAGCAAATTTTGATTTTAGTTTTAGTCACATTTTAGTCACCTGGAATGTTGTAGTGTAAATCTACAGTTGATTTATTCAACTAAGATGCATTTTGGCGGGCCTTGATGCTGTCGTATAATGACTGTTTTTACACTTGGCTGAAAATAGCCGATCTACAAGCTCACAACACGTCGCAGCACGACGCGTTGTGAGCTTGTAGATCTGCTATTTTCCAGCATGCAACCAAGTGTAAAATTACTAAAAATGGAAGTTGCTCAGTGGCGTTTTAACGCACCCGGAAGACTGCCGGAAGTACAATTATAACTCAATGGCTCGAGCGAGCGGAAGTTTAGCCTATAGCCTAGCCAAGCCCGGACCTCAAATTTGAGCAAAAAAAGCAAAAAAAAAGACAACGTTTCTTTCATTTTTTTCATGTACGATGTTCTTTTGAAAGGTGTTATAAAATGTGTGTCTCTCTCATTCATCTCTTCACCTACAATATAGTCTTTGAACTCCTAATAACCCATTTTGGGCGGGAACCCGTTTTGGTCTTAGCATCATGCTATGCTTTAGCTATTGAAAAACAGCAGATCTAAAAGCTCGTAGCGCGCCACTCGGTGGCGCGCTACGAGCTTTTAGATCTGCTGTTTTTGAAAAATCGACTGACATAGAAAACTGACATAGAAACATAGCTTTTTCAGAAAACCTTCAGAAGACATTTTTAGAATCTGATCTCAGGTCAGAATGTGATAAACAAACCGTGCCCTAATGGTGGATGTGAGTGACAGGTTGGGCAGCGGGCCGTGCCACCGCTGTGCCACCCTGTGGTGCTGGCATGTCACGGTGACAGTCTGTCCTGCTGCGCTGACAAGCTGCCCCAACCTGGCATGCGCCGTGCGGAGACACGCGTTTGGCCACCAAACCTCATGTCCATCATTTCACGTGTTCATAAATCAACTTGATCATAATACTACATGTAAGAGCCATTTGAGCCACGCATCTATTCTGTGCTGTCATTGAAGGACTTGTCAATCAAGGCCTTGGTTACAGGGAGGGGTATCTCTGGCCCTAATCAGGTGCAGGTGTTGCTGACATGCAGAGGCAAACAGTTTTTAGACTGTGTTTGGAGGGCTCATTGTCTACCGGTATATTCTTTTCACTTACAGTCTGCTTCATCCTGTAAGTTCACTTAAGAAATGAGAGTATTGTTACGAGTAGCTTTTATTTTGAAGAGGAAGAGGAAGTTGTTTCGGTTGTAGCCAGCTGCCATGACAGTGCCAGTGGTGGTGGTGGTGAATAATGATAATAACGACATGCTTTTAGCCAAAGTTCATTAAAAACCGCATGCCTCTTTGACTTGAAACAATGTAGGCTAAACACTTTGTAATTACGTTAAACATGGTAGATCCTCCGTGGCCATTAGGTGAGTGCTAGACCCGTACCCTTATCGTTCACTAAACTCTAAACCCCACGCAGCCCTCAGGGTTTATTTGTACTACTGATATGAATCAAATGAGTGATTATACTTTTTTACTGTAGGTTTTACTCTCCAGTCTCAAGTGAGTATAGCCTGTAGTTTTAACAGGATTTGATCTTTGATGTTGCATCGATGATGATTCGGGTGTTCTTCTCCTCTTTGCTCACGTGTCTGTCTGCGTGTGTGCGTGTGTGTGCGAGTGTGCGTGTGCACGTGTGTGTCCTGTAGTTTGGAGTTTTCCATGGAGATTTAAAGTCAGTAGGTGTGAGTTAGAGTGAGAAGCATATACTGTATACGGTGTGTGATTGACTTAGTGTGTGTGTGTGTGTGTGTGTGTGTGTGTGTGTGTGTGTGTGTGTGTGTGTGTGTGTTGTGGGGGTGTAGCAGGAGGAAATACAGCATCCAGTGCCATCTGTTTTCCAACCTGACAATTAGGACACAGCCTGAGAGGAAGATGCCAAGTTCACCCTAATGCAATATTCTGTCTGACACGCACACACATGCACACACACGCACGCACGCACACACGCACGGACCCACAGAAGCACACACGGACAGACGCGTGCACCCACAGAAGCACACACGCACATACATACACATATAGCAGCATGCCAGTGACCATAAGTGATTTATGATACGGTAAGTTAATATCATGGGCCCTGGCTATTTCAAAGCTATAGTGTCCTTACAGCTGGAAAATACACACACACACACACACACACACACACTCACACTCATACACACACCTGTGAACCTGAAGTGATTGCTTCCAAGACATCGTGTGTGCGTGTGTGTGTGTGTGTGTGTGTGCGTGCGTGCGCGTGCGTATGTGAAGGTCTTTTGGCAGACACGAGTGCTTTGGCATATAATGTGTGTGTTAAGGTAAGGTATGGTGCGTGTGTGTGTGTGTGTGTGTGTATGTCTACGTGCGTGTGTGTGTGGGCGTGTGAAGGTCTGTTGGGGGACACGCAGGCCGTGGGTGGTGTTATATCTCGGTGTGTGTGTGTGTGTGTGTGTGCGTGTGTGCGTGTGCGTGTGTGCGTGTGTGTGTGTGCGTGCGTGAGTGTGTGTGTGTGCGCGTGTGTGTGTGTGCGAGCGTGCTGTATTTTACACCTTACAGTATATACCTCAGCTCTGCAGGCCTTCGGCTTATCACCCCAAACACTACACGTTACCCCCCCCCCCCCCCCCCCCGGACCCCCCACCCTCTGCACAAACACCCCGAGAGCCGCATGCACACAACCCGCCGTTTAGTGTCGGGGGGAGAGAGGGGGGGGGGGGGGGGGGGATGAAGAAGCTTTGGGCACAACAAAGACATGTCACCGGAATCCCCCCACGGTGGAACTGGAGCCCATGAGGTGCTTTTTCTTCTAGTTCTACTACACCTTCCACCACCACGTCGTGAATGATGCATTACTCCTGTGTCTGTGTTCTTCTCTAGCCTGTTGTTGCCTCGCACGTTGCCTTTTGGACCGCAAGGTTCTGGGTTCACAATTTAGGCATTTAGCAGATCTCTTCTGGTCCCATTTTGACCTGATCTAAAAAAAATGTTTTCTACATCCTGACAGTTTTCTGAAGAAGCTATATGTTTCCATGTCAGTCGTTCTTCGATTTGTCAAAAATAGCAGACCTACAAGCTCGTAGCGCACCACTCAGTGGCGCGCTATGAGCTTGTAGATCTGCTATTTTTCAAGAGCTAAAGCATATCATAATGCTGACACCAAAAGGGGTTTCCGGACCCAAAATGGCTTAAACCATAGTGATTCATAGTGGACTAATATTGGACTATTTTCAGGTGGAATTTCATGAAAGCTGATCTACAAGCTCACAACGCATCGCGCTGCGTTGTGAGCTTGCAGATCAGCTATTTTCACGAGTTTGGGTCCCATGCAGGCAAATTTGGGGTCACGAGCTAAAAAGTTTGGGAAATACTGGTCTATAGTCCTCTAAAGAGGACAGACACAGGTTTAGATATAGATTATCCCATTCTGGGCAGGAACCCATTTTGGTATTATAGCATTATGTTATGCTTTAGCTATTGAAAAATAGCAGATCTACAAGCTCATAGCGCGCCACCGAGTGGCGCGCTACGAGCTTGTAGGTCTGCTATTTTTCAAAAATCGAAGAACGACTGACATAGAAGACATTTTTTTAGAATCTGATCTCAGGTCAGAATGGGTTAAGGAACACCTGTTGTAGCTGTTGGAGCTGCCTCGCCTGCACCGCCACTTAACGCATTCAAGACGGGAACTCCTTTCTGCAGATCTACAAGCTCGTAGTGCCGCGCTACGAGCTTGTAGATCTGCTATTTTAAGAAAAATCTTGAAAATGTGTGCAGATCTTTGAATATATATTCTGTCACAGTGAACTTTTTTTTGTTTTACTCAAATCTTTGCTTCTTGGGGGGGGGGTCGCCCGGAACTACATATTTTCAGATGGGGGGGCGGGGGGGTCCGCAAAAATTCCAAATACCTACATGAAAAAAGTTGAGCACCACTGAGAAATAAACATAGGTTTTTGAGTGGTGCAACCACTCTCTATACAACCAGCAATGTCTGTGTGTACCTGAGCACCAGTATATGACTATTAGTACCAGTAGGGGCGCTGTTGTGCCAGAAACAGAGAGAGAGATAGTGCTGCTCTGTTGCCTGCTAATGAGAGAGAGAGAGAGAGGAGGAGGGGGGGGGGGAGTTGCACCACTCAGTTCACAGGGGTGTGATTTTTCAGAAAACTGTTAGCATTTAGAAGATTTTTTTTTTTTTCTTAGAATCATCCTCGGGTCTAAATGGGTTAAAACCAAAATGACACGGCGGCGGCAACCATGAATATGCAAATGTTTGTATTTACATAATCGCTGTTGATGATGTCAACTAATTAACGTGTCCCGTAAGCATTTTACACCACTTCGCTTGGGGCAATTACTTTGCTTAGTGGTGTCTCTCTCTCTCTCTCTCTCTCTCTCTCTCTCTCTCTCTCTCTCTCTCTCTCTCTCTCTCTCTCTCTCTCTCCTCTGTCTGCATTGATGTTAATTGCTTTCATTCTAATGGACAGAATCCTGTTCTAAGTGAAGAGAGGATGTGGTGGAATTGGAGGGAGGTGTGGGACGACAGACCCCCTCTCTCATTCTCTCTCTCTCATTCTCTCTCTCTCATTCTCATTCTCTCTCTCTCTCTCTCTCTCTCATTCTCTCTCTCTCATTCTCTCTCATTCTGTCTCATTCTCTCTCTCTCTCTCTCTCTCTCTCTCTCTCTCTCTCTCTCCCTCTCCGTGGTGAGATAGTTTAATGCCTGGAAGACGATCCCAGTTTTGAACTGATATTCTGGCTGACGTTTTGCTGTCAGTCGTAAATCTTGTATTATTCAAAACTGTTACTCTTTGGTAAGTAAGTGTTTGGTTCGTTGGATATCACTCAGCAGCCCATGTGTTACCACCTGTTGTTTTAATTATCAGATCACATAATGCAGGAGGCAGCGGGACGCTGCTTTACTGAAAACGAGCGCTTCCAAACTCCAATGGCAAGATGGCTGCAGCCGTCTGCAATATATAGTCAATAGGCCGGGACGTCTTTTTCGACCAATCACGACATGGGTTTTGTTTTGGGCCTCTGTGGCTGCAGACCCAAAACGTTGAATATTTTCTTGTCGTTGGATAAGATCTTGTACACATTAATTCCATGCTGTATTGCTGTTGGTATACCATTATAGGAGAGATAACAGCTGGCAAACGCTGATCAAAATTACAATTCTCTAATTGACTTCAGATGTGTAACAATAATCCAACTCTTTCGAATGTATAATGAAACACAATGGACCCGATTTTACACTCTAAAGAGTTAAAGATCTATTCTAAAACGGGTAGTCCCAATACTTGATTCTGATTGGCTGGTTACTGTCACGTGACCGCCGGTGTAAATTCACGAGGCTGCACCTCGGGTCTGCCTACGCCCCCGGCCAGTGTAAAATACCCGGTAACCTGAGACCGCTCGTGGCTTATTGCTTAAATAAGGGTCCATTTGGTTATATATACCAACTCTCCATCATTTAGCATGGGGGGGACCACCTGGAACCTCCTGGAGGACCACTGGTGGGTCCCCGCACCGCTGGTTGAAAACCACCACGGTACTACTATGAGGTTAAGTCGAGGGAGGGGAAACATTTTGGTATGTCCCCTCGAGTACTGCATGACACATGTGTTTTCTCAAGTGTGTGTGGCGTGTGTGCATGTGCACGTCTATATCTGTGTGTGTGTGTGTGTGTGTGTGTGTGTGTGTGTGTGTGTGTGTGTGTGTGTGAGTGTGTGTGTGAGTGACTCTCAGGGTAATGGCCTATGGCAGGTAGAAAGGTGATAGATTGCCTGATTAGTGCTCTGGCATGGTGCTCTCCTGCAGATGGACTGGTAGCTGTGGACAGCTGGCCCTTAAGCACGCACACACACACACACACACACACACACACACACACACACACACACTCGCACATATATCTTATATCCTCGACTGTCTGTCGGCGTGTACAGAGACCTCGTATGTCCAGTAGAGCTGTTACTTTGCGCCGACACGAACACGTATGCGTTCTGTTCAGAAAGCAGCGACACCACCGCGACGCGTCGCGGACCGTACGTGTGTCACGCCCACGCCGTGAGATCATCGTGTAGATCGACCAAATGTCGCGACTTTTCCGTCACACGAACACAAAGTAGTGTGTTAATTTATGAGAAAACATTAAAGGTTTGAAATATTGGAGGCATGAGAGATGAAGGTGTGAGTTTTACACATGCAGGACGTAGATGGACACACGCACGCACACGCACACACACACACACACACACACACACACACACACACACACACACACACACACGCACGCACAGGCACACGGCAGACACATACTGTACTGGCACGACTACTCATACAAACACACACATGAGTGCACTTGGACAGCTGGTCAAGCAAAATGAAGTGAGATAGGAAAAATAACATTGCACACATGCGCACACTCACACACACACACACACACACACACACACACACACACACACACACACACGTATACCTCCCATCAGCTCTGTCTCATTCTGTTTGTCTCTGCTCGTTAGTCATTGTAATTAGCAGGGAAGGGGAGCAGATTAGCTGTTGTTTACATACTCTCTCACACACACACACACACACACACACACACACACACACACACACGCACATCTCCTGTATCAGTTGGTTGGGGGTTTAAACAAGACTCTTACACAAGACAGACGGACAGACAGGCTATTTCAAAATAGCAGATCTACAAGCTGCACAATGTGTCGCGATGTGATGCATTGTGAGCTTGTATATCGGCTATTTTCAAAAGATTGTTTTATACATACTTTTTATTTAATACTATACGATTTTTGTCCTTTTTTTGACTCAAGTACATTTTGACTTAATTCTACATTGGCTTATTCAGGGCTCTAGTTTGCTAAAGTGTGAATAAGTGTTTGTATGTTAGTTCTCTGTGTTGACCTGTAGGTTCTGTTGACACCGGCTTCTTAAACCGGCTTCGCTGTACAATATTCCTACGGGCTGTTGAAGACGCCAAACACACAGACCAAACAACAAAAACAAGCCCATATTTCTCGCAGCGCCACGGGACGTAATATTTAATTAATGCTGAGGCACACTTTATTATAGACTAATAAAGGAAAGTTTAATAATAAAAGCGAAGGAGAGAGATCGGAGAAGAGGACCCGAAATTAAGGTCGGTCGGCCCCGAGCGGTCAAAATGTTATTGCTTCTCTTTCTCCCCCCTCCCAAAAAAAATAAAACAACAGAAGTGAGGCACATCTCTGGGTGTGCACACGCGTGTGGATGTGTGCGATGTATGTGTGTGTGTGTGTGTGTGTGTGGGGGGGGGGGGGGCTAGGGGGTGGAATGCGCTGCCTCTTTTCACACATCTTCAAACGCTTATCCGTAGTCGGTTCGCGGGGGCAACAGCTCCACCAGAGAGCTCCAGTGTCCATGACAGCCCATGCAGAGCCCATGGATACTGAAATATCTAAAAACACAACACCCCCATATATAAGAACCCCAGGAAACATCATTAAAACAAGATTTAGTTGCAATAGGGATGAAATGGCCCTTCAAGTAAAAAAGTCTTACTTTCTCCCACCACTGATCATTTTAACATCTCCTGTCCTCTGTCCTGCCTGGCGGGGCGCACACACCGCGGGCGGCGGTGTGTCCTCTCAATAAATTAC
This sequence comes from Protomyctophum bolini, assembly GCF_963924005.1. Lineage (NCBI taxonomy): Eukaryota > Metazoa > Chordata > Actinopteri > Myctophiformes > Myctophidae > Protomyctophum > Protomyctophum bolini. The sequence continues at coordinate 27,839,825 of NC_137885.1, forward strand.
ACCCAGCGGAACCCAGACAGGCGGACAGGAACCGCCCCCCTCCCCCGGGACTCCTGTCGTCCAATCCCACCGTGCCGCTCCCGTGGATCCTGGCATTCCGATAGGCTCCCCGCGGGGGGCGTTGGTCTGGTGCCGTGCTAATGTTCTGTGTAGGAATACCGGATGACTCGCCTCGGTGCTTGCCCGTTATTCCTCCCGGAATTTTCCCCAGTGAGGGGGATAACTTTGTAATATGCTATTGGCTGTTTGTATTCTTTTTGGAAAAATATAAAAAGATACTGCTGTTGAAAGGCTATATTATTTGACTTATATTGACCCTATAAACAATTTAGTATTATTTAGTATTATGTAAGGTTTTGCCCCCTCAAATGGTACCTCGTCAGATAATCCCCCACATATCCTACAACAACTTCTGTGAACAGACTTCACTGTAGTAGCTTTTCATAAATTATATTTGTACTTAGGCTGTTCTGCTGTCATGAAAGTTTATAGTTCAAAGTCTGCTGTCCAGCCTCTCCCACCCCTCACTGGGGAAAACTCTGGGAGGAAAACAGAAACGGGGCAAGTAGTCTTGTTACCCTGTGTAGTGTGTAGTGTGTAGTGTGCTTATTCAGGCTCTGACTACGTTCTCTACCAGAGGAGCAGTTGTCTATTATGTATTGTTTTGAAACTGCTCGTTTCAGTTATGGCATGTCCGTTCAATTCACTCTATATTCTCTGAGGATGTTACTGTATGTGTGTGTTGCTTTAAAAACACTGTTCTTGGCTTATAATGATGTCTATTTTTCTCTCTCTCTTTCATGTGCCGTCCGTCCGCTGTCTCGTTCTGACCACACCCTCTCAGGTAAGACCACTCCCCTCAGCTTTCATCTCTTTGTCATGATGCTCATATAGGCTTTTTTTTCTGTTTTTTTAAACACACATCTGCCCACATGACATAACCCCACCCACCCGGTCCTCTCTGCCCTGTGGGATTATTATGTCAAAGAACAGCGCTGTCTGTTTCGGAAATAGAACGTGGATGTTTTGCATTGTGTTGTGTTGTGTTGTGTTGTGAACTTGATTTACTACAGATAGATAGATACTTTATTTGTCCTTTCGGAAATTTGTTTTGTGCACAGCAGTCATCAGGATATACATAAAACATGCAAACAAACAGATCACACAGTACATAGACAATAAAGAAACAGTGCCAACAGAAGGCCACCAGTCATAGTTTACATACCACATTTACATACACTCGGGAGTCGGTAGTGCAGTTTTGCAGTGTTTCTTATTCTGTATATACAGTACATATCCCTGCAGTTACATGCATTCTTTCTTGTGGCAAACGACCCAGCATTTTTTTAATTTTTAATTTTATTATCAGAGGCCAAAATTGTTTTTGGCTTCCATGTCCTGTCCTTCCTTCATGGAGAAGTCGTGTTATCGTTCGTTTTTCCCATTTACTATAAGCCCCCCCCCCCATCCCTGCACACACACGCAGACATGAGTGCACGACTGTGCACGACCGTGCACACGCACACACACACACACACACACACACACACACACACACACACACACACACACACACACACAACACACACAACACACAAAACACACAAACACACACACACACACACACACACAACACAACACACACACACGTTTGTAGCATACTTCTATACTTGTGTGAGTGCATTATCATTGGTTGGATGGTGATTTGTATTCATTTATATTGAACACACCGGTATACGTTTTCCTCAGCGGTTGGCCGAACGGTTTGCGGAGCGGTCTTGATATCGTGAAGGTCGCTATAAGTTCGTTTTCCCGGACCGGCACGTTAAAATTACCACCGCTGAAGTGCCCTTGGACAAGGCATTGAACCTCTACCATGAAATGTTCTATGAGCAGGTCCTGGCTGTAAACAAGTTATTGATCTTAGTCCAGTTACCCTGGGTAAACATAGTACCTTTTTTTCCTTTTTTTTGAGGGGAGCGAGCCCCTCCTATGTTGCCCATTTGCCGACCGCTGCCTGCATGTTTCCATCAGAGTTTGGAAGCGATCGTTTTCAGTAAAACAATGTCATTATGTGCTAATTATAAACAGGTGGTATAGGCAGGGCAGTTGAGTGGTATATCTCATAACGAGCACTTCCAAACTCCAGCACTTGGAGAAAAATAATCACCTGCCAAAGGACACAAAGTAGCTCATAACATAACAAACATGTCTACAGTGGATTCTGAGGATAGAAAGAGAATAATTCAAGCTTTTCGTACACAGCTGCAATGTTGGTGAGTTTGGCACACAATCAGTGCCGGAAGTTCTTCAAAATAGGAGCTCTGGGGTTCCAGAGCTCCTATATGGCTGCTTTTACTCGGAAACAATCGGCTAATTAAGTGTGCTTTTTACATTGCTAGCTTACATTGCTATCGTTTTAATTTATACGATATATATATAATCCAAAAAGCGAGTCATTCTTTCCGCCGCGCTAACAGCTAAGGCAACGGTAAGCTACCGGTAACATGAGCCCAGAGCGTATAGCTATATGGTATAGCAGAAAGGCGAACTGACAAATAAAAAATAAAAAGGAAAGAAATTCAGAATATTCCCCTCTCGCCCGGTATCATTGAGGATGCGCTCGGACGTCGTCTGTACCGCTCGGTTCGAGTCCCTATGACGTTTCCAGATGTCGTACAGTATGTACAGAATGCACTGCACTGGTTGCACCGTCGATAATTACACCACTGGTGCTTAAACACTGGCTAGCCTTTCTGAGGGTTTGCTCTCTCTCTCTCTCTCTCTCTCTCTCTCTCTCTCTCTCTCTCCATCAGGATAATCAGGAAGAGAAGGGGCGAAGGGAGAGAGAGGGCTTTACTAAGCAGGATGGTATAATGGTATAATGTCATTTTAAGAGCAGGGGAGCCACTCCCATTAGTTATTATAATGGAAAGTTAACACACACACACACACACACACACACCTGCTGCACCCTATGAGTGCACGTACACACACACACACACACACACACACACACACACACACACACACACACACACACACACACACACACCTGCTGCACCCTGTGAGTGCACGTACACACACACACACACACACACACACACACACACACACACACACACACCTGCTGCACCCTATATGAGTGGACGTTGCTGCCGTCTGGCTTGTATCTCCTTATTTTAACATTTTATGTTAAGTTTGGAAAACGTTGAATATAGTTTTTCTTTACACTAAAAACACTCTCACTTGTGTTCTGGTGTTCAAAACAAACCTGCAGCCAAATACATATCAATGTGGGTGTCCTCAATGTACATGAAAAACAGTATATGGCATGGAATGGAGTAGCATTTTGCATTTCTTTCTTTCACCATGTAGTAAATGCTGCATTCGTGGTCTGGAGAGGGCAGTTGTTTTGTTTTACAGACGGGTAAAAGGGGGCAGGGGCTGGAGCCCCCTTTGATGTCTTACTGTCTGTGTGTACAGTGTCTACTGTACCTGTCCAACAGTGTATTGTGTTGATTCTATACTTTCCAACTGTCCCAACTGTTTGTTCTCGCCATTGTAGCACGGCTGTAGCCTGGGCACCATTTCATTTCGGTATATGATCCGGGCTGGAGCCGGATGATATGCTTACGTCATGTTGTAGGCAATGGTTTGCCTACAACAAAAAGGAAGCTGTTTTTTGCTTCCTGTTTGATTAAAAGCAATAAAAGCTCTCGTAAGCGAGGCGGGATCATACAGACTTTTGAAACAGAGACCAGGCTTTCCTCCGAGGTGGTGGAAAGCCTGGTGAGGCGAGGTTAGCACGGCTGACAGAATGCCGCGTCAACGCCTTGTGAGTCATGACTGACTGACATGGAAATATCACCCCAGTGTCTCTGAGGGAGTATATTTGTGTGAAATATCACCCCAGTGTCTCTGAGGGAGTATATGTGTGTGAAATATCACCCCAGTGTCTCTGAGGGAGTATATGTGTGTGAAATATCACCCCAGTGTCTCTGAGGGAGTATATGTGTGTGAAATATCACCCCAGTGTCTCTGAGGGAGTATATTTGTGTGAAATATCACCCCAGTGTCTCTGAGGGAGTATATTTGTGTGAAATATCACCCCAGTGTCTCTGAGGGAGTATATTTGTGTGAAATATCACCCCAGTGTCTCTGAGGGAGTATATTTGTGTGAAATATCACCCCAGTGTCTCTGAGGGAGTATATGTGTGTGAAATATCACCCCAGTGTCTCTGAGGGAGTATATTTGTGTGATATATCACCCCAGTGTCTCTGAGGGAGTATATTTGTGTGAAATATCACCCCAGTGTCTCTGAGGGAGTATATTTGTGTGAAATATCACCCCAGTGTCTCTGAGGGAGTATATGTGTGTGAAATATCACCCCAGTGTCTCTGAGGGAGTATATTTGTGTGAAATATCACCCCAGTGTCTCTGAGGGAGTATATTTGTGTGAAATATCACCCCAGTGTCTCTGAGGGAGTATATTTGTGTGAAATATCACCCCAGTGTCTCTGAGGGAGTATATTTGTGTGAAATATCACCCCAGTGTCTCTGAGGGAGTATATGTGTGTGAAATATCACCCCAGTGTCTCTTGAGGGAGTATATTTGTGTGAAATATCACCCCAGTGTCTCTGAGGGAGTATATTTGTGTGAAATATCACCCCAGTGTCTCTTGAGGGAGTATATTTGTGTAAAAAATAAAACAGCCAGCGTTCGTTTTTACTCAGAGGATGGACAGTGGACACGTGAAAGGTTTATTTTTTTGCGGTGTATACGTTTGTGTTTCCAATCAGAACGGTGACGGGACTGTTTTCGTGTAAACATTAAGTTTGTAAACGGGTGGAAGTGCCAGCTCTAGATAAAGAGAGAGAGAAAGAGAGAGAGAGATGGAGAGAGAGATGGAGAGAGATGGGGAGAGAGAGAGAGAGACAGATGGATCGCTCAAGGCATTTCTCTTCCCCGTCCGTCTCTGACAGGAGATGAATTTTTCACTTTCTTTTATTTATTTTATTTCCTTTTTTTTGGTTCATTTGTCTTGTTTGGCTTCCCTAGAAACTCCTCATGGAGGTACGTGGTGTTGACTCAACAGACCTTATTCTCCATGTTATCAGGCTCCTCATGGAGGTACGTGGTGTTGACTCAACAGACCTTATTCTCCATGTTATCAGGCTCCTCATGGAGGTATATGTGGTGTTGACTCAACAGACCTTATTCTCCATGTTATCAGGCTCCTCATGGAGGTACGTGGTGTTGACTCAACAGACCTTATTCTCCATGTTATCAGGCTCCTCATGGAGGTATATGTGGTGTTGACTCAACAGACCTTATTCTCCATGTTATCAGGCTCCTCATGGAGGTATGTGTGGTGTTGACTCAACAGACCTTATTCTCCATGTTATCAGGCTCCTCATGGAGGTATATGTGGTGTTGACTCAACAGACCTTATTCTCCATGTTATCAGGCTCCTCATGGAGGTACATGGTGTTGACTCAACAGACCTTATTCTCCATGTTATCAGGCTCCTCATGGAGGTATATGTGGTGTTGACTCAACAGACCTTATTCTCCATGTTATCAGGCTCCTCATGGAGGTACATGGTGTTGACTCAACAGACCTTATTCTCCATGTTATCAGGCTCCTCATGGAGGTATATGTGGTGTTGACTCAACAGACCTTATTCTCCATGTTATCAGGCTCCTCATGGAGGTACGTGGTGTTGACTCAACAGACTTTATTCTCCATGTTATCAGGCTCCTCATGGAGGTACATGGTGTTGACTCAACAGACCTTATTCTCCATGTTATCAGGCTCCTCATGGAGGTACATGGTGTTGACTCAACAGACCTTATTCTCCATGTTATCAGGCTCCTCATGGAGGTACATGGTGTTGACTCAACAGACCTTATTCTCCATGTTATCAGGCTCCTCATGGAGGTACATGGTGTTGACTCAACAGACCTTATTCTCCATGTTATCAGGCTCCTCATGGAGGTACATGGTGTTGACTCAACAGACCTTATCCTCCATGTTATCAGGCTCCTCATGGAGGTATGTGTGGTGTTGACTCAACAGACCTTATTCTCCATGTTATCAGGCTCCTCATGGAGGTACATGGTGTTGACTCAACAGACCTTATCCTCCATGTTATCAGGCTCCTCATGGAGGTACGTGGTGTTGACTCAACAGACCTTATTCTCCATGTTATCAGGCTCCTCATGGAGGTATGTGTGGTGTTGACTCAACAGACCTTATTCTCCATGTTATCAGGCTCCTCTTGGAGGTACATGGTGTTGACTCAACAGACCTTATCCTCCATGTTATCAGGCTCCTCATGGAGGTACCTGGTGTTGACTCAACAGACCTTATTCTCCATGTTATCAGGCTCCTCATGGAGGTATGTGTGGTGTTGACTCAACAGACCTTATTCTCCATGTTATCAGGCTCCTCATGGAGGTACATGGTGTTGACTCAACAGACCTTATTCTCCATGTTATCAGGCTCCTCATGGAGGTACGTGGTGTTGACTCAACAGACCTTATTCTCCATGTTATCAGGCTCCTCATGGAGGTATGTGTGGTGTTGACTCAACAGACTTTATTCTCCATGTTATCAGGCTCCTCATGGAGGTACGTGGTGTTGACTCAACAGACCTTATTCTCCATGTTATCAGGCTCCTCATGGAGGTACGTGGTGTTGACTCAACAGACCTTATTCTCCATGTTATCAGGCTCCTCATGGAGGTATGTGTGGTGTTGACTCAACAGACCTTATTCTCCATGTTATCAGGCTCCTCATGGAGGTACGTGGTGTTGACTCAACAGACCTTATTCTCCATGTTATCAGGCTCCTCATGGAGGTACGTGGTGTTGACTCAACAGACCTTATTCTCCATGTTATCTGGCTCCTCATGGAGGTATGTGTGGTGTTGACTCAACAGACCTTATTCTCCATGTTATCAGGCTCCTCATGGAGGTATGTGTGGTGTTGACTCAACAGACCTTATTCTCCATGTTATCAGGCTCCTCATGGAGGTATGTGTGGTGTTGACTCAACAGACCTTATTCTCCATGTTATCAGGCTCCTCATGGAGGTACGTGGTGTTGACTCAACAGACCTTATTCTCCATGTTATCAGGCTCCTCATGGAGGTACGTGGTGTTGACTCAACAGACCTTATTCTCCATGTTATCAGGCTCCTCATGGAGGTATATGTGGTGTTGACTCAACAGACTTTATTCTCCATGTTATCAGGCTCCTCATGGAGGTATATGTGGTGTTGACTCAACAGACCTTATTACTTGCGCAAGCAGAGCGTGCAAGTAATCATTTCGCTTGGTCTCTTCGAAGTGAAGCCAAGTTTTCTTCAACCGTAAGTCTGTGCCTGGTTTGCTGGGACTAGTTACAAGTTACAAGTTACAACATTACATCATATACACACCATGTACTCTGGTCCCAGTTCTCAACGATGACGTAATGTTGTAACTGGTCCCAGCAAACCAGGCACAAACCTACGGTTGAAAAAAACTTGGCTTCACTTTTTGGAACCAAGTAACCACAGTATACTGCTAATCAAATTACAACTACATACTCTGTATGTAGTTGTAATGTGATTTGTAATTTGTAAATCTGTGCCTGGTCTGCTGGGACCAGACTACACAGATGACCATATCTCTTACGTCATCACTGAGAGCTAGTCATACATATACACACCGTGTACTCTGGTCCCAGCTCTCAAAGATGACGTAATGTGGTATCTGGTGGGACCAGATTATACAGATGACCATTTCTCTTACGTCATCACTGAGAGCTAGTCATACACCGTAAGTGTATGCCTGGTTTGCTGGGACTAGTTACAAGTTACAACATTACGTCATATACACACCATGTACTCTGGTCCCAGTTCTCAACGATGACGTAATGTTGTAACTGGTCCCAGCAAACCAGGCACAGACTTACGGTTGAAAAAAACTTGGCTTCACTTTTTGGAACCAAGTAACCACAGTATACTGCTAATCAAATTACAACTACATACTCTGTATGTAAGTGACATTTCAAACGTTCCTTCACAGAGATACTGAGATGTGATAGTTTCCAGCGGTCGAAAGTACTTGCGCGCTCTGCTTGCGCACTAGTAGGGCATTTATGGCCTACTAGTGTGCAACAAGCAAGTATGCACTCGGCAGAGTGCAGTTCTAGTTCTCCATGTTATCAGGCTCCTCATGGAGGTATATGTGGTGTTGACTCAACAGACCTTATTCTCCATGTTATCAGGCTCCTCATGGAGGTACATGTTGTTGACTCAACAGACCTTATTCTCCATGTTATCAGGCTCCTCATGGAGGTACATGGTGTTGACTCAACAGACCTTATTCTCCATGTTATCAGGCTCCTCATGGAGGTACATGGTGTTGACTCAACAGACCTTATTCTCCATGTTATCAGGCTCCTCATGGAGGTATGTGTGGTGTTGACTCAACAGACCTTATTCTCCATGTTATCTGGCTCCTCATGGAGGTATATGTGGTGTTGACTCAACAGACCTTATCCTCCATGTTATCAGGCTCCTCATGGAGGTACCTGGTGTTGACTCAACAGACCTTATTCTCCATGTTATCAGGCTCCTCATGGAGGTATATGTGGTGTTGACTCAACAGACCTTATTCTCCATGTTATCAGGCTCCTCATGGAGGTACGTGGTGTTGACTCAACAGACCTTATTCTCCATGTTATCAGGCTCCTCATGGAGGTATGTGTGGTGTTGACTCAACAGACCTTATTCTCCATGTTATCTGGCTCCTCATGGAGGTACGTGGTGTTGACCTTATTCTCCATGTTATCTGGCTCCTCATGGAGGTACGTGGTGTTGACTTTATTCTCCATGTTATCAGGCTCCTCATGGAGGTATATGTGGTGTTGACTTTATTCTCCATGTTATCAGGCTCCTCATGGAGGGGTACGTGGTGTTGACTTTATTCTCCATGTTATCAGGCTCCTCATGGAGGTACGTGGTGTTGACTTTATTCTCCATGTTATCAGGCTCCTCATGGAGGTACGTGGTGTTGACTTTATTCTCCATGTTATCTGGCTCCTCATGGAGGTACGTGGTGTTGACTCAACAGACCTTATTCTCCATGTTATCAGGCTCCTCATGGAGGTACATGGTGTTGACTCAACAGACCTTATTCTCCATGTTATCAGGCTCCTCATGGAGGTACCTGGTGTTGACTCAACAGACCTTATTCTCCATGTTATCAGGCTCCTCATGGAGGTACGTGGTGTTGACTCAACAGACCTTATTCTCCATGTTATCTGGCTCCTCATGGAGGTACATGGTGTTGACTCAACAGACCTTATTCTCCATGTTATCTGGCTCCTCATGGAGGTACCTGGTGTTGACTTTATTCTCCATGTTATCAGGCTCCTCATGGAGGTATATGTGGTGTTGACTTTATTCTCCATGTTATCAGGCTCCTCATGGAGGTATATGTGGTGTTGACTTTATTCTCCATGTTATCAGGCTCCTCATGGAGGTATATGTGGTGTTGACTTTATTCTCCATGTTATCAGGCTCCTCATGGAGGTATATGTGGTGTTGTCTGTCAGACATGTAGCCGGTTGCTAAGCACCGTGCACTGAGTGACAGGCAGCTGCCTCATCAGAGTCGTCATGCCAGCACACCTGCCGTGAACTTGGGGTCTCTTCTCTCTCGTTGTGAAGGCAAGGTGCCTATAGGTTATAGCACGCATGGATGCACACACACACACACACACACACACATGCTTTCCCAAAATAGTGCCTCGAAAACATTTGTGTTCACAGAAGGACAGAGGGGTACCTCTGTCTCTGTGTCTCTCTCTTTCTCTCTCTGTTGCGCGCGCACGTGCATACGCACATGCACACACACACACAGACGCACGCACACACACACACACACACACACACACACACAGACACACATGCACACGCACAGCCACCAATGGTGTGGATATGATGAATGTTGCGGTCCCTCATGCATGTCATTAGCCCCGTCTGCCTGACTGCCTGGGGGCCGTGGGGGGGCTTTCACTGTGACATGCACGGACAGACAGCCGGACAGACATACAGACCGACAGACAGACAGGCAGTCAGTTAAGACGGACAGACAGACAGCCTTTCCTCTCAAGGTCAGTGAGGGGGTTCTATGTGCGCTAAAGGACTAATGCCTTCTCCCTTCTGCCTTTAAAAGTACTGCCTTCTATAGATCTTCTACTTTTGATCCTGAAAAGTAACAATTTCGTATAGGCTACATTGTGCAGGTTTTCACCTGCCAGGGACAGGGATGTGTTCTGGGTGGGGCGATCATTGTCATTGGGTCAGGACTGAGGGATGTGTTCTGGGTGGGGCGATCATTGTCATTGGGTCAGGACTGCAGAGATGTGTTCTGGGTGGGGCGATCATTGTCATTGGGTCAGGACTGAGGGATGTGTTCTGGGTGGGGCGATCATTGTCATTGGGTCAGGACTGCAGGGATGTGTTCTGGGTGGGGCGATCATTGTCATTGGGTCAGGACTGAGGGATGTGTTCTGGGTGGGGCGATCATTGTCATTGGGTCAGGACTGCAGGGATGTGTTCTGGGTGGGGCGATCATTGTCATTGGGTCAGGACTGAGGGATGTGTTCTGGGTGGGGCGATCATTGTCATTGGGTCAGGACTGCAGGGATGTGTTCTGGGTGGGGTGATCATTCGGGTCAGGACTGAGGGATGTGTTCTGGGTGGGGCGATCATTGTCATTGGGTCAGGACTGCAGGGATGTGTTCTGGGTGGGGTGATCATTCGGGTCAGGACTGAGGGATGTGTTCTGGGTGGGGCGATCATTGTCATTGGGTCAGTACTGAGGGATGTGTTCTGGGTGGGGGCGATCATTCGGGTCAGGACTGCAGGGATGTGTTCTGGGTGGGGTGATCATTCGGGTCAGGACTGAGGGATGTGTTCTGGGTGGGGCGATCATTGTCATTGGGTCAGGACTGAGGGATGTGTTCTGGGTGGGGGCGATCATTCGGGTCAGGACTGCAGGGATGTGTTCTGGGTGGGGCGATCATTGGGTCAGGACTGCAGGGATGTGTTCTGGGTGGGGCGATCATTGGGTCAGGACTGCAGGGATGTGTTCTGGGTGGGGCGATCATTGTCATTGGGTCAGGACTGCAGGGATGTGTTCTGGGTGGGGCGATCATTGTCATTGGGTCAGGACTGAGGGATGTGTTCTGGGTGGGGCGATCATTGTCATTGGGTCAGGACTGAGGGATGTGTTCTGGGTGGGGCGATCATTGTCATTGGGTCAGGACTGAGGGATGTGTTCTGGGTGGGGCGATCATTGTCATTGGGTCAGGACTGCAGGGATGTGTTCTGGGTGGGGCGATCATTGTCATTGGGTCAGGACTGCAGGGATGTGTTCTGGGTGGGGCGATCATTGTCATTGGGTCAGGACTGAGGGATGTGTTCTGGGTGGGGCGATCATTGTCATTGGGTCAGGACTGAGGGATGTGTTCTGGGTGGGGCGATCATTGTCATTGGGTCAGGACTGCAGGGATGTGTTCTGGGTGGGGCGATCATTGTCATTGGGTCAGGACTGCAGGGATGTGTTCTGGGTGGGGCGATCATTGTCATTGGGTCAGGACTGAGGGATGTGTTCTGGGTGGGGCGATCATTGTCATTGGGTCAGGACTGAGGGATGTGTTCTGGGTGGGGCGATCATTGTCATTGGGTCAGGACTGAGGGATGTGTTCTGGGTGGGGCGATCATTGGGTCAGGACTGCAGGGCGTTCTTGCTGGAGATCCACGCGGGTCTCAGACCCGTTGCGTTGCGTCCTGTGTACAGAATAGCCTGTGTCCAAAGTAGAGCTCTCGGTGAACCTGTGAACAGCAGACTGCTGTTTGGTATATATATCTTGGTTGTTGTCCTGTTTAACCCATTCTGAACGGGAACCCATCTTGGTGTTAGCATCATGTTATGCTTTAGCTATTGAAAAATAGCAGATCTACAAGCTCACAGAGTGGCGCGCTACGAGCTTCTAGGTCTGCTATTTTTGAAAAATCGAAGAATGACTGACATTTTTAGAATCTGATCTCAGGTCAGAATGGGTTAATCAGACCAGTGTGTGTGTCCAGTGGAAACCTCGTATGAATCTGATCTCAGGTCAGAAATGGGTTAAAGCTGAGAGGACCTGTACTGTTGTCTTGAGGACCTTGGCGTCCTGCCCGCGCGGCCCCAGGGGGACAAGTGCTCTGTTTTTGCAGCAGCCACACAATAAGAGCACTTCTGTTGAAGGGGGAGGGGAGGAAGGGGAACTCTGAGCCACTTGCTGTGGATACTACAGTATACTATTTGTTGTGCAGTCAGTGGTGGAAAGTGCATTTACTTAAAAGGTATATTCAGTGATTTCACTTAATTCAAATATCACTTATTTTTGTTGTTGTTTTGTTGTGATAATCCTCCTCCCTACTATAGAGTGTGCTGACCGTAATTATAAGTATCTGATGAAGGCTCCATAGCCGAAACGCGTTAGCGTTCCTTGTTGGTGCGTGGCCAATAAATAAATGGAAATGTGAGTACCTTTTTTTTGGAAATTTTAATTCCTATTTTTTTGATGTATAGTTGATTTGGGTTTGGCACTCCACTGAAAGACCATTGCTGATGCGCAACCTCTTTTTCTCACATAATTATAAGTAGTTCCTCCCTGTCCCCAGTAAAAAAAACAAAACCTTGGGTTTAGTTTTTGGCTAGGTGGCCCATGCCTTCACCCAATCACGATAGAGAGGGGGGCCTTCTGCCAATCATGATCGAGCGGGGGCGGGCCTTAAGGTGCATGTGCATGTGCATGTGCATGTGCATGTGCATGTGCATGTGCATGTGCATGTGCATGTGCATGTGCATGTGCATGTGCATGTGCATGTGCATGTGCATGTGCATGTGCATGTGCATGTGCACAACTTGTTACCGGGGCCGACCAGGGTTTTTTTCCAAATCACTGAATGCTCCTTTAAGTATTGTATTTTGAGGCATTTGTTCTTAGTAGTCCCAATGTTCAGTACTTTTACTTCTACTCCACTACATTTCAGAGGCAAATATTGTACTTTTACCCACTACATTTTTAGTTGAAAACTGTACTTACTATAGTTACTTTGTGGATTTGGATTAATATTACAAAACACACAGTAATGCCGTCACCCCTGTATACTGTACATTTGAAAATGGCAGACCTACTGTACAAGGAACAGCAGATCTACGAGCTTGTAGATCTGCTATTTTTCAACAAATGTTTATACATTTGGAAATCGTAGCGCGCCACTCGGTGGCGCGCTATGAGCTTGTAGATCTAAAGCATAACATATAATGCTTATAGTTAAAACACCAAAAGGGGTTATCCCGCCCCAGAATGGGATATAAAGCAACACAAATGAAAGAAAATGCAACCGTTGCCATCTTCCTCTGAGCCACACGCCATACACACGATGGGGAAAGCCATGAGCGATGGCTACAAAGTAGCGGTTATGAGGTCAGGGAGGACGATACAGGGAAATGTAACGGACGGTATAGGACTTATTATAACATCAATATCATGACTTGATTACCCTTAACGATGCTTAAGCCATTCTGACCTGAGATCAGATTCATACGAGGTTTCCACTGGACACACACAATGGTCTGATGAACCCATTCTGACCTGAGATCAGATTCTAAAAATGTCAGTCGTTCTTCGATTTTTCAAAAAATAGCAGACCTACAAGCTCGTAGATGAGCTTGTAGATCTGCTATTTTTTCAATAGCTAAAGCATGACATGATGCCAACACCAAATGGTTTCCCGTTCAGAATGGGTTAAGCGGTGGTTAATTAGACTAGTCGTTACTAATAAAACTGGGAAAAATGGGAATACCTTTATACCGTCTGGATTATTAGATTAACCCACGTGAGCAAGATTAACCCATTCATTCAGGACGGGAACAAACTGGTGTTTTAAGCGTTATGTCATACTTTATAGCTATTGAAAAATAGCCAATCTGCAAGCTCACTATACGAGCTTGATCTGCTTTTTTTTTTATAAATCGTGAAAACGTGGCCCAAATCTTTGAATAAGATTTGGTTCTGGGGAGGGGGGTCCCTGGAACAACATATTTTCAGATGGGGGTCCGCGGCCAAATACATAATATTTTTGGGGCTCCTTGACATGTCAATACTTTGAGAACCTCTGACATGGAAACATATACAGTAGGTTTTTCAGAATACTGTCCGTATTGAAAAGACATTTGTAGAATCGTCCTCGGGTCTAAATGGGTTTTAAGTAGGTGCATTTATTGGTTTCTAAACAAACGGGTTTCCATGTCTTTTCGGTTAATTAGCCCCGCCCAAGCTTTTTGGCGATGAGATGGAGGGGAAATAATGGCTGGATGACAGGGGAGGGAACGACGTGTGAAATGGCTTAACTGTATGTACACATGCGGATTGAAACGTCATGCTAATCCCCTTGCCCGTGTTGTGACAGGTGCGGCGCCGCTCAACCCGTTGCAGAGCCGCCCGCCGTTCGCCTGGCCCGCGCCGCGGCAGCCCCCCCCCACCCCCCCCCCCCCCTCCGCTCCGCTCCGCGTGCTAACTAGCGGCGGCATAACGGAGAGAGACCGCCTGCCCGCGAGCAGCCGCATGGCCTTTTCACAAGCGGAGAAGCAATGTTTACCGGTTAACCCATTCTGACCTGAGATCAGATTCTATACAAAATGTCTTCAGTTTTCTGAAAAACCTCTGTTTCTATATATCAGTGGTTCTCAAACATTTTCATGTCAAGGACCCCCGATATTATGTAATTGTCCGCCGACCGCCCATCTGAAAATATGTTGTTCCAGGGACCCCCCCAGAAGCAAAGATTTGAGTGAAAAAAATGTTATGTTCTGAAAGAATATATTCAAACGTTTGGGGCACATTTTCAATAAACATTTTCAAAAAATAGCAGACCTATACAAGAGTGCCGCGCTACGAGCTTGTAGATCTGCTATTTATTTTTCCAATAGCTAAAGCATAACATAATGCTTTGAAACACCAAAAGGGGGTTCCCGTTTGGAAGGGGTTAAAGGCCCTGCGAGACCCTTCTTGTTTGGACGCGACTCAGGAGGCCATGTGGAGGCTTTGTAGAAGTGCCAGGTACACAGCACCACAACCCTGACACGCTGCCACGCTCCTACGCTATATGCACACATGCACATGCACATGCACACTGCACACACACACATGCACACTGCACACACACACACACACACATGCACACACAGTACTACACCAACCGACAAAATATACTGTACACTTCAAGATTTAACTATATATTGTAGACCGCTGTCGCTGACGGGCTGAAAACGTGTATTCCAAAAGCGTTACTTTTCAGGAGAAATGGTGTTCCTATAATGCATATCCAATGCAGTTACTGTAGTATATTTAGCCACAAGCACGTTTTTTAGTGCTTTTCATTGGATAAATATAAGCTCAGAGCTTGTAGATCGGGCTATTTTGTGCTACTTTTGCAAAGCATATACAGCAAAGTAATAACAGAATAGGACATGCATTTATGAGAAAACTGAAATAGGAAAACGTGAATAAACTGAAATGAGGAGATACGAGATTTCTCGTACAACATGTGAGGTTATGCTGCACTCAGTTTTCACTTTGGCAAGTCTCCACACATATAACCCATTCTGACCTGAGTTCAGATTCTAAAAATGTCTTCTACATCCTGACAGTTTTCTGAAAAAGCTATGTTTCTATATGTCAGTTGTTCTTCGATTTTTCAAAAAATAGCAGACCTACAAGCTCGGTGGCGCTATGAGCTTGTAGATCTTCTATTTTTCAATAGCTAAAGCATAACATAATGATGACACCAAAAGTGGTTCCCACCCAGAATGGGATAATAACAATCACTAACCCTAACCCGGAACGGAACATAGATTCAAACACAGAAGCAGCATAACTAACCCATTCAGGCCTGAAAAGTCTTCTACATTCTGACAGTTTTCTGAAATACCTCATGTTTCTGTATCAGTGGTGCTCAATATTTCATGTCAAGGACACCCAAAGATTATAATGTATTTGGACACCGACCCCCCCCCCCCCCATCTGAAAAGATGTTGTTCCAGGAAGGAACTCCTCAGAAGCAAAGATTTGAGTTAAAAACGTTCACTCTGAAAGAATATACATTCAAAGATTTGTGCCCAGCATTTTCATGATTTTTCTAAAAATAGCAGACGCTGCCGCGCTATGAGCTTGTAGGTCTGCTATTTTTTTGAAAAATGAGCTTGTAGATCTGCTATTTTTCAATAGCTAAAGTACAACGTAATGCTTTGAAACACCCCCGTGCAGAAGGGGCTAAGCCTTGGGCGTGCAGTGTAGTAATGTGGGTTTTTTTAAGGCATTCAGCTCTGATTATGCTCTGTGTTTTCTGCCAAGGAAAGGCTGAGCTGCCACCTGGAATAAAGGCTGCCGGTGCCAACGCTTTGAGCGCCTTGCCAAGTGATGTGCAAGTCCTCTCTCTCTATCTCTCTCTCCCTCTCCCTCTCTCTCTCTCTCTCTCTCTCTCTCTTTTTTAACACACAAATTTACATTTCCAGCGAAACACAGGGATCAAAAAGATCAGCGTAATATAAAACGTTTGCCAAGTCAGAATTATAGCTTTGTAGTTTTTTATTCCTCGCAAATCGTGGCGGTGGAAACCTTGTATAAGTCCCAAAACTGTGTTTTTTATTTGTTTTATTGTGGAGAATCTACAAGCTTGTCTTGCCTTGCACAGTGAAGTGTTGTGAGCTTGTAGATCGGCTATAGCCCTAGCCGGTCCCCCCACGACCCACTGTCTGGTCTGGGAGACGGTGCCCTATAGCGGTCCACCCACGACCCACTGTCTGGGAGACGGTGCCCTATAACCGGTCCCCCCAACGACCCACTGTCTGGGAGACGGTGCCCTATAACCGGTCCACCCACGACCCACTGTCTGGGAGACGGTGCCCTATAGCCGGTCCCCCCAACGACCCACTGTCTGGGAGACGGTGCCCTATAACCGGTCCCCGTGCCAGACGTTGAGCACCGCGGTATAGAGACGTACAGCCGTCAAACACATGACCTTTTATTTGACAGCGTTGTCAGAATAGCTCTGCCAGAAAAGGGCCCACGTGCTTAACCCATTCTGACCTGAGATCAGATTCATACGAGGTTTCCACTGGACACACACTGGTCTGATGAACCCATTCTGACCTGAGATCAGATTCTAAAAATGTCAGTCGTTCTTCGATTTTTCAAAAAATAGCAGACCTACAAGCTCGTAGCGCGCCACTCGGTGGCGCGCTATGAGCTTGTAGATCTGCTATTTTTCAATAGCTAAAGCATAACATGATGCTAACACCAAAACGGGTTCCCGTTCAGAATGGGTTAATTAATTTCATTCACATTGTCACATCCTGGCAGGTTAATTGACAGCCAGCATGTGCCAACGTCTCTCACATAATATTTCATCTCTTGTGATGTCGGGTGGGGAGATCTCATAGGCTACTGTACTGTCCAAAATGTCCAAAACTGTTATACTTTTGCAGGATTCATTGGATTTCTTTTCCCTTTTCTTCTTCCCCCCCCATGTCATATGAAAGCAGGGAATCATAGCTACAAATTGACATGTTGGTTGTTCAGTTTGACCCACCGGTTTTGGAGATATGGCTTATTATTGTCTTGCAGAGTTGAGAAAACAGGCTTGAAAGGTTAAACATTTACACCTAGATACATGTTTAAGCATTTATTACAGACATTTATTTCAGACATGCTCTAGTATGTGAAGAGTCTGCCTGTACTATTAAATCATTTATACATTTCCTTTTAATAATAAATCGGTTTTTCTCCTGGCGAAAAGCTGGAGGCTGCGCGATGGCAGCCCCTCCGTCAAATCTGGTCACATTTCTATTTGTTTTTAACCCATTCTGACCGGGCACCCATTTTGGTGTTGGCATCATGTTATGCTTTAGCTATTGAAAAATAGCAGATCTACAAGCTCATATCGCGCCACCGAGTGGCGCGATACGAGCTTGTAGGTCTGCTATTTTTGAAAAATTCGAAGAACGACTGACATTTTTTTAATCTGATCTCAGGTCAGAATGGGTTCATCAGACCAGTGTGTGTCCCGTGGAAACCTCGTATGAATCTGATCTCAGGTCAGAATGGGTTCATCAGACCAGTGTGTGTCCCGTGGAAACCTCGTATGAATCTGATCTCAGGTCAGAATGGGTTCATCAGACCAGTGTGTGTCCCGTGGAAACCTCGTATGAATCTGATCTCAGGTCAGAATGGGTTAAATAGCAAAAGTAGCAGATCAAGGTCAAAGGTTTGTTACCTTTGATGCTTTTATGTGACGCTGTGTACGTGTAATCAGGTAGGGGGCGCTAAACAGTTAAAATATAGAGATATGATGTTCATGTCCTTTTATGTGACGCTGTGTACGTGTAATCAGGTAGGGGGCGCTAAACAGTTAAAATATAGAGATATGATGTTCATGTCCTTTTATGTGACGCTGTGTACGTGTAATCAGGTAGGGGGCGCTAAACAGTTAAAATATAGAGATATGATGTTCATGTCCTTTTATGTGACGCTGTGTACGTGTAATCAGGTAGGGGGCGCTAAACAGTTAAAATATAGAGATATGATGTTCATGTCCTTTTATGTGACGCTGTGTACGTGTAATCAGGTAGGGGGCGCTAAACAGTTAAAATATAGAGATATGATGTTCATGTCCTTTTATGTGACGCTGTGTACGTGTAATCAGGTAGGGGGCGCTAAACAGTTAAAATATAGAGATATGATGTTCATGTCCTTTTATGTGACGCTGTGTACGTGTAATCAGGTAGGGGGCGCTAAACAGTTAAAATATAGAGATATGATGTTCATGTCCTTTTATGTGACGCTGTGTACGTGTAATCAGGTAGGGGGCGCTAAACAGTTAAAATATAGAGATATGATGTTCATGTCCTTTTATGTGACGCTGTGTACGTGTAATCAGGTAGGGGGCGCTAAACAGTTAAAATATAGAGATATGATGTTCATGTCCTTTTATGTGACGCTGTGTACGTGTAATCAGGTAGGGGGCGCTAAACAGTTAAAATATAGAGATATGATGTTCATGTCCTTTTATGTGACGCTGTGTACGTGTAATCAGGTAGGGGGCGCTAAACAGTTAAAATATAGAGATATGATGTTCATGTCCTTTTATGTGACGCTGTGTACGTGTAATCAGGTAGGGGGCGCTAAACAGTTAAAATATAGAGATATGATGTTCATGTCCTTTTATGTGACGCTGTGTACGTGTAATCAGGTAGGGGGCGCTAAACAGTTAAAATATAGAGATATGATGTTCATGTCCTTTTATGTGACGCTGTGTACGTGTAATCAGGTAGGGGGCGCTAAACAGTTAAAATATAGAGATATGATGTTCATGTCCTTTTATGTGACGCTGTGTACGTGTAATCAGGTAGGGGGCGCTAAACAGTTAAAATATAGAGATATGATGTTCATGTCCTTTTATGTGACGCTGTGTACGTGTAATCAGGTAGGGGGCGCTAAACAGTTAAAATATAGAGATATGATGTTCATGTCCTTTTATGTGACGCTGTGTACGTGTAATCAGGTAGGGGGCGCTAAACAGTTAAAATATAGAGATATGATGTTCATGTCCTTTTATGTGACGCTGTGTACGTGTAATCAGGTAGGGGGCGCTAAACAGTTAAAATATAGAGATATGATGTTCATGTCCTTTTATGTGACGCTGTGTACGTGTAATCAGGTAGGGGGCGCTAAACAGTTAAAATATAGAGATATGATGTTCATGTCCTTTTATGTGACGCTGTGTACGTGTAATCAGGTAGGGGGCGCTAAACAGTTAAAATATAGAGATATGATGTTCATGTCCTTTTATGTGACGCTGTGTACGTGTAATCAGGTAGGGGGCGCTAAACAGTTAAAATATAGAGATATGATGTTCATGTCCTTTTATGTGACGCTGTGTACGTGTAATCAGGTAGGGGGCGCTAAACAGTTAAAATATAGAGATATGATGTTCATGTCCTTTTATGTGACGCTGTGTACGTGTAATCAGGTAGGGGGCGCTAAACAGTTAAAATATAGAGATATGATGTTCATGTCCTTTTATGTGACGCTGTGTACGTGTAATCAGGTAGGGGGCGCTAAACAGTTAAAATATAGAGATATGATGTTCATGTCCTTTTATGTGACGCTGTGTACGTGTAATCAGGTAGGGGGCTAAACAGTTAAAATATAGAGATATGATGTTCATGTCCTTTTATGTGACGCTGTGTACGTGTAATCAGGTACGGCGCTAAACAGTTAAAATATAGAGATATGATGTTCATGTCCTTTTATGTGACGCTGTGTACGTGTAATCAGGTAGGGGGCGCTAAACAGTTAAAATATAGAGATATGATGTTCATGTCCTTTTATGTGACGCTGTGTACGTGTAATCAGGTAGGGGGCGCTAAACAGTTAAAATATAGAGATATGATGTTCATGTCCTTTTATGTGACGCTGTGTACGTGTAATCAGGTAGGGGGCGCTAAACAGTTAAAATATAGAGATATGATGTTCATGTCCTTTTATGTGACGCTGTGTACGTGTAATCAGGTAGGGGGCGCTAAACAGTTAAAATATAGAGATATGATGTTCATGTCCTTTTATGTGACGCTGTGTACGTGTAATCAGGTAGGGGGCGCTAAACAGTTAAAATATAGAGATATGATGTTCATGTCCTTTTATGTGACGCTGTGTACGTGTAATCAGGTAGGGGGCGCTAAACAGTTAAAATATAGAGATATGATGTTCATGTCCTTTTATGTGACGCTGTGTACGTGTAATCAGGTAGGGGGCGCTAAACAGTTAAAATATAGAGATATGATGTTCATGTCCTTTTATGTGACGCTGTGTACGTGTAATCAGGTAGGGGGCGCTAAACAGTTAAAATATAGAGATATGATGTTCATGTCCTTTTATGTGACGCTGTGTACGTGTAATCAGGTAGGGGGCGCTAAACAGTTAAAATATAGAGATATGATGTTCATGTCCTTTTATGTGACGCTGTGTACGTGTAATCAGGTAGGGGGCGCTAAACAGTTAAAATATAGAGATATGATGTTCATGTCCGACACCGACAGATTTCCATATTCCAGAAATCATGCTGGTAGTGCTTTAGAAGTACATCATGCTGGTAGAAGTGCTCAGAGTAAATATGGTTTAATTAAAGTATCAAAAAATACTCCAGTAAACCTAAAAGTTTTATACTTTTAACTACAGTAATTACTAGAGATGTCGGGA
The DNA here is from genome assembly GCF_963924005.1 of Protomyctophum bolini. Classification (NCBI taxonomy): domain Eukaryota; kingdom Metazoa; phylum Chordata; class Actinopteri; order Myctophiformes; family Myctophidae; genus Protomyctophum; species Protomyctophum bolini. The sequence goes on from NC_137885.1 coordinate 27,861,200, forward strand.
TACTGTATCGTTATCGATACTGTATCGGATTGGCCCTTATTTGTCATATTATCGGATCATATCGGTATCTGTGAATATGCCAGTCTAACCACTCAACCGACACAGGGGGTAAAGGGGTTGACACTAAGATGTTGGGACATGTGGAGTTTGCTTTGGAGTTGCCCAAACTGCAAGTGCATCCCTAGTAATTACCGTATACAGTACTTGAGTAAATGTACTTGGTTGTACATTCCAGCCCTGGTTTCCAGTGGGATGTGATGGGATCTCTTTGGCAGAGCTCATCAGTGTAGGATGTGATGGGATCTCTTTGGTAGAGCTCCTCAGTGTAGGATGTGATGGGATCTCTTTGGCAGAGCTCATCAGTGTAGGATGTGATGGGATCTCTTTGGTAGAGCTCATCAGTGTAGGATGTGATGGGATCTCTTTGGTAGAGCTCATCAGTGTAGGATGTGATGGGATCTCTTTGGTAGAGCTCATCAGTGTAGGATGTGATGTGATCTCTTTGGTAGAGCTCATCAGTGTAGGATATGATGGGATCTCTTTGGTAGAGCTCATCAGTGTAGGATGTGATGGGATCTCTTTGGTAGAGCTCATCAGTGTAGGATGTGATGGGATCTCTTTGGTAGAGCTCCTCAGTGTAGGGTGTGATGGGATCTCTTTGGTAGAGCTCATCAGTGTAGGATATGATGGGATCTCTTTGGTAGAGCTCATCAGTGTAGGATGTGATGGAATCTCTTTGGTAGAGCTCATCAGTGTAGGATATGATGGGATCTCTTTGGTAGAGCTCATCAGTGTGGGATGTGATGGGATCTCTTTGGTAGAGCTCATCAGTGTAGGATATGATGGGATCTCTTTGGTAGAGCTCATCAGTGTAGGGTGTGATGGGATCTCTTTGGTAGAGCTCATCAGTGTAGGATATGATGGGATCTCTTTGGTAGAGCTCATCAGTGTAGGATATGATGGGATCTCTTTGGTAGAGCTCATCAGTGTAGGATGTGATGGGATCTCTTTGGTAGAGCTCATCAGTGTAGGATGTGATGGGATCTCTTTGGTAGAGCTCATCAGTGTAGGATGTGATGGGGTCTCTTTGGTAGAGCTCATCAGTGTAGGATGTGATGGGATCTCTTTGGTAGAGCTCCTCAGTGTAGGATGTGATGGGATCTCTTTGGTAGAGCTCATCAGTGTAGGGTGTGATGGGATCTCTTTGGTAGAGCTCATCAGTGTAGGATGTGATGGGATCTCTTTGGTAGAGCTCATCAGTGTAGGATATGATGGGATCTCTTTGGTAGAGCTCATCAGTGTAGGATATGATGGGATCTCTTTGGTAGAGCTCATCAGTGTGGGATGTGATGGGATCTCTTTGGTAGAGCTCATCAGTGTGGGATGTGATGGGATCTCTTTGGTAGAGCTCATCAGTGTAGGATATGATGGGATCTCTTTGGTAGAGCTCATCAGTGTAGGGTGTGATGGGATCTCTTTGGTAGAGCTCATCAGTGTAGGATATGATGGGATCTCTTTGGTAGAGCTCATCAGTGTAGGATATGATGGGATCTCTTTGGTAGAGCTCATCAGTGTAGGATATGATGGGATCTCTTTGGTAGAGCTCATCAGTGTAGGATGTGATGGGATCTCTTTGGTAGAGCTCATCAGTGTAGGATGTGATGGGATCTCTTTGGTAGAGCTCATCAGTGTAGGATGTGATGGGATCTCTTTGGTAGAGCTCATCAGTGTAGGATGTGATGGGATGTCTTTGGTAGAGCTCATCAGTGTAGGATGTGATGGGATCTCTTTGGTAGAGCTCATCAGTGTAGGATGTGATGGGATCTCTTTGGTAGAGCTCATCAGTGTAGGATGTGATGGGATCTCTTTGGTAGAGCTCCTCAGTGTAGGATGTGATGGGGTCTCTTTGGTAGAGCTCATCAGTGTAGGATGTGATGGGATCTCTTTGGTAGAGCTCATCAGTGTAGGATGTGATGGGATCTCTTTGGTAGAGCTCATCAGTGTAGGATGTGATGGGATCTCTTTGGTAGAGCTCATCAGTGTAGGATGTGATGGGGTCTCTTTGGTAGAGCTCATCAGTGTAGGATATGATGGGATCTCTTTGGTAGAGCTCATCAGTGTGGGATGTGATGGGATCTCTTTGGTAGAGCTCATCAGTGTGGGATGTGATGGGATCTCTTTGGTAGAGCTCATCAGTGTAGGATGTGATGGGATCTCTTTGGTAGAGCTCATCAGTGTAGGATGTGATGGGATCTCTTTGGTAGAGCTCATCAGTGTAGGATGTGATGGGATGTCTTTGGTAGAGCTCATCAGTGTAGGGTGTGATGGGATCTCTTTGGTAGAGCTCATCAGTGTAGGATGTGATGGGATCTCTTTGGTAGAGCTCATCAGTGTAGGATGTGATGGGATCTCTTTGGTAGAGCTCATCAGTGTAGGATGTGATGGGATCTCTTTGGTAGAGCTCATCAGTGTAGGATGTGATGGGATCTCTTTGGTAGAGCTCATCAGTGTAGGGTGTGATGGGATCTCTTTGGTAGAGCTCATCAGTGTAGGATATGATGGGATCTCTTTGGTAGAGCTCATCAGTGTAGGATATGATGGGATCTCTTTGGTAGAGCTCATCAGTGTGGGATGTGATGGGATCTCTTTGGTAGAGCTCATCAGTGTGGGATGTGATGGGATCTCTTTGGTAGAGCTCATCAGTGTAGGATATGATGGGATCTCTTTGGTAGAGCTCATCAGTGTAGGGTGTGATGGGATCTCTTTGGTAGAGCTCATCAGTGTAGGATATGATGGGATCTCTTTGGTAGAGCTCATCAGTGTAGGATATGATGGGATCTCTTTGGTAGAGCTCATCAGTGTAGGATATGATGGGATCTCTTTGGTAGAGCTCATCAGTGTAGGATGTGATGGGATCTCTTTGGTAGAGCTCATCAGTGTAGGATGTGATGGGATCTCTTTGGTAGAGCTCATCAGTGTAGGATGTGATGGGATCTCTTTGGTAGAGCTCATCAGTGTAGGATGTGATGGGATGTCTTTGGTAGAGCTCATCAGTGTAGGATGTGATGGGATCTCTTTGGTAGAGCTCATCAGTGTAGGATGTGATGGGATCTCTTTGGTAGAGCTCATCAGTGTAGGATGTGATGGGATCTCTTTGGTAGAGCTCCTCAGTGTAGGATGTGATGGGGTCTCTTTGGTAGAGCTCATCAGTGTAGGATGTGATGGGATCTCTTTGGTAGAGCTCATCAGTGTAGGATGTGATGGGATCTCTTTGGTAGAGCTCATCAGTGTAGGATGTGATGGGATCTCTTTGGTAGAGCTCATCAGTGTAGGATGTGATGGGGTCTCTTTGGTAGAGCTCATCAGTGTAGGATATGATGGGATCTCTTTGGTAGAGCTCATCAGTGTGGGATGTGATGGGATCTCTTTGGTAGAGCTCATCAGTGTGGGATGTGATGGGATCTCTTTGGTAGAGCTCATCAGTGTAGGATGTGATGGGATCTCTTTGGTAGAGCTCATCAGTGTAGGATGTGATGGGATCTCTTTGGTAGAGCTCATCAGTGTAGGATGTGATGGGATCTCTTTGGTAGAGCTCATCAGTGTAGGATGTGATGGGGTCTCTTTGGTAGAGCTCATCAGTGTAGGATGTGATGGGATCTCTTTGGTAGAGCTCATCAGTGTAGGATGTGATGGGGTCTCTTTGGTAGAGCTCATCAGTGTAGGATGTGATGGGATCTCTTTGGTAGAGCTCATCAGTGTAGGATGTGATGGGATGTCTTTGGTAGAGCTCATCAGTGTAGGATGTGATGGGATCTCTTTGGCAGAGCTCATCAGTGTAGGATGTGATGGGATCTCTTTGGTAGAGCTCATCAGTGTAGGATGTGATGGGATCTCTTTGGTAGAGCTCATCAGTGTAGGATGTGATGGGATCTCTTTGGTAGAGCTCATCAGTGTAGGATGTGATGGGATCTCTTTGGTAGAGCTCATCAGTGTAGGCGTGCAGGGCAGGTTTGTGATGGAGAGCTCTGGGACAACGCTACACTTAATCCAGTAATACCTGCTTGCACCACACTTTAGTGATCTTTAAAATAGCAGATCTACAAGTTCATAGCACGGCACCGAGTGTCGCACTATGAGCTTGTAGATCTGCACATTATTTTTATAAAAAAATGTAGGTCGTGAAAACGTGTCCAAATCTTATATTCACAGCAAACGCTTTTAACTAAAATATTTGCTTCTGCATGGGGGGGTCGCTGAAAGTCTGAAAACAACATATTTTCCACGGTCAAATACAGATCATTCTGGCAGTTCCTGACGGGAAAAGCTTTGAGCACCGCTGACACGCCTGTCGGAAAAACTGTCAGGATTTACAGGAAATTTTGTAGAATCTGGTCTCGGGGTCTTAATGAGTTAACCTCAGGTGAACCGACCACATCTCCAAGCCATGATGTAATTGGCACTGATCTCTATCTCTCTCACTCTCTCACTCTCTGGGACATTGTTTCTATCTGGGCGAGAATAGATAGATAGACCTTTATCGATTCCGCGGGGGGGGGGGGGGTGTAGTTGTCTTGGCAATACGCTAGCTATGAAGAACAGGACAGACACAGAAAGAGACCGCTTTACGACTTGGAGTCACAATACGCTAACAATACGCTAGCTATGAAGAACAGGACAGACACAGAAAGAGACCGCTTTACCACTTGGAGTCACAATACGCTAGCTATGAAGAACAGGACAGACACAGAAAGAGACCGCTTTACCACTTGGAGTAACAATACGGTAGCTATGAAGAACAGGACAGACACAGAAAGAGACCGCTTTACCACTTGGAGTAACAAATCATTCTAATTGTACTAATAAATGCAACAATACAAAGAGTAAGCAGGCAGTAAATGGACGATGAATAGAATTGAAATCTTGCCTGGTCCTCCTCAGCACTTAATTGGGCTGCCAGGAAATGTAGAAGTAAGTTGAAAGAGCTAAATTGGCAAAGGTGTTTCTGGTGAAACTTTCACCAACAGAGTAACGGATTTGGTTGGTTTATTATTATCTATTCTATTTATTTATTCTACTCCATCAATGGCACTGACATTCTCTCGCACACATATTCATATAGTCATCTTTAGTGCACCTATATTGTTATTCTTTTCCATCTAGATCTTTGGACCACTCTTTTCTTACAGCTATGTTAGTTAGTTAGTTAGTTTCATTTATTGTCCACGTGTGGAAATTCATCTTCGGTCTCAAACAGTAAAAAACAAACGGTTACAACAACAGCAACAACACTTAACACAATTATTTTCTCATGGCAAAAAAGTGCAGGACAACAGTGGCAGATACACTGGAAAAACAAACAAATCTAGCGAGACATGGTATCATTTAGTGCCTTAATGGCATTTGGTATGAAAGATTTTTTTTTAAATGTTACGGTTAGCTCTTGGTACTTTGTACCGTCTACCAGAGGGAAGTAGTTCGAACTCCCTGCAGAGTGGATGAGAGGAGGTCGTTTGCTATCTTCATAGCTTTTTTACGAAGTACCTCCTTGTATATACAGCCTAATTGTTGCTGTCTCTTCCCAATTATTTTTGAGGCTAGGTTTACTATTCGCTGCAGCTTGCTTCTTCCTTTTGTACGGTTTGTATTATGAGTTTTGCCGTTTGGTACATACATGGTTGATGTGGTTCATGGTTTACGTCGTGTTTTTTAACAATGACAGCTCAGTTCTCCTGGGACTCGGTAACCTTGGTATATGTTTACGGCTATGGACCATATCATATCTACACATGTCACATTATTTTCAAAATATACGCTCAACTATAACAAGAATGGTTCCTTCCCATTGTGTCAACACCAGAAATGCATGCGCATATTTTTGCCCA
>NC_137885.1:27872081-27950139 GCF_963924005.1 Protomyctophum bolini
CCGTGGCCCAATTATAGAGATAATTCTGGGGATCCTTGACATGAAAAAGGTTGAGCAACCACTGACATACAGTAGAAACATGGCTTTTTGTTTGTATTATCGACAAATGGGTTAATAAATAATACCTTTTCCTAAATAAAATAATAAAGAAAGGAAAGGAGAGAGAACAAGAACAAAAGTGTGGTTAACAAGGTGCGCAGAGTTCAGAGGGGACACGAGTAACAATTTGTTTTCCCGACACACACCGCTCTCCAATCTTCTCCTCCTGGATCTATACCTGAGCCGGGCGGGCGAGAGCAGCAAACAGCGTGGGAGGGAGAGAGAGAGAGAGAGAGAGCTGAGCCACACACACACCTTCACCGTTTGAACTGCATACACCTCTGAATGCTTTTTAAAAGGCTCCCAGGCGCTCGAGATGCAAGCAGCAGGAGAGAGAGAGAGAGAGAGAGAGAGAGAGAGAGGAGAGGTGAGAAGCGCACAGAGACAAGAGGTCGAGACAGAGAATAACGAGGGAACCTGTTGTGTAGGACTGGGTGCAGAGCGAGGTGTCTACAGGAGGTGAGAGGAGAGGGTGAGATGTTTCCTTTTGGGAAAATTGATTTCTCCTCCTCTTCTTCTCCTCTCTCTCTCTCTCTCTCTTGCCTGCTTGTTTCCTTGCAGTAATCTTTGAACCAGGTGTTTGGTACAGGTTGACGCGTGTGGAAATAGGAAGGAATAGTGCTAGTACTGTGTGTGTGTGTGTGTGTGTGTGTGTGTGTGTGTGCGTGTGCGTGCTACTGGTGCGCCGTTGTTTTCGGAGTGTCGACGGCTGGCGCGTGCAGGGTCGGTCGGGAGGGAGACCGGAGGGTCTGCAAGGGGGGGGGCGGGTTGGGTTCACGACGAAGAAGAAGAAGCTATTTTGGCTTTTCCACAACAACAACAAGCCCTGAAGTTGCTGCAGAGTAACTGTGGGCTCCATTGTCATCACCGCTAAACCCCTTATCCATAAACGTCTTTGCCTTTTTCTTTTTTTACTATTTTGCGAAACATTTTTGAATAGTTAAAATGGCCAGTCTACAAGCTCACACCGTGTCAATGTAATAATAATAATAAATAATAATACAACTTTATTTGTATAGCACCTTTCATGACATGAAATACAGCTCAAAGTGCTTCACAGAACAATGGAGAATAAAAGAAAAGCAAGAACATTAAAAAACAAGCAGTAATGCAGTGCAGTGAGGACATGAATAACAACAAAAATAAAAGATCAATTAAAAGCAATGTTGTAGAAGTGGGTCTTGAGCTGAGCTTTAAAAATGTCTACAGAGGCTGCCTGACGAAGGTACAGTGGGAGCTTGTTCCATGCCGACGGCCCGTAGAAGCAAAAAGCTGCTTCCCCGTTTTTCGTTCCCCATTTTTTTTGGCAAAGCGAGCAGGCCAACAGTGGAAGACCCTAGGGGGCGGTTTGGGACATATTTAGGCAGGCAGTCATGTAGGTAGGAAGGTGCGAGACCATTGAGAGCTTTATAGACAAGTAAAAGAATTTTAAAATCAATCCTAAAAACAACCGGAAGCCAGTGCAGTGAAGCCAAAACTGGAGTAATATGTTCTCTCATCTTAGTTCTAGTTAAAACTCTGGCTGCTGCATTTTGGACAATGTAGATTGGCTAGTTGAACTATAGCCAATCAAACCAAACAAAAAGGCAAAGAAGTTTAGGTATAATAAGGGGTTTAGCGGTGAGGAAAATGCAGCGTTGTTGTCTGCATCGCCTGCAGGGTTGCCACGATGAATGGAACTATAACGCATTTGATCTATTGTGGATAAAACATAATCAATCATTTTAATCAAATGATAATATATTCTTTGGGTGCGGGCGTAAAGGACTGTTGTTTCACTCTCCGTATCCCAGAGACCTGAATGCAGAGCTAGTGATTATTATTGGATGGCTCGTCACAGAAATAGGCCTGAAAAGCCATAGTGACTTTTGACAAGAGAACATGAACGCCACGCTCAGCCTGACACAATCGCTCGCCCATGCTTCACTGTCGCCTCTCTCTCTCTCTCTCTCTCTCTCTCTCTCTCTCTCTCTCTCTCACGGCCTTTCTGCCTGCCTTTCTGCCTTTATGCCTGCCTTTCTGCCTTTCTGCCTGCCTTTCTGCCTTTCTGCCTGCCTTTCTGCCTGCCTGCCTGCCTGCCTGCCTTTCTGCCTGCCTTTCTGCCTGCCTGCCTGCCTGCCTTTCTGCCTGCCTTTCTGCCTGCCTTTCTGCCTGCCTGCCTGCCTTTCTGCCTACCTTTCTGCCTTTCTGCCTGCCTTTCTGCCTACCTTTCTGCCTTTCTGCCTGCCTTTCTGCCTACCTTTCTGCCTTTCTGTCTGCCTTTCTGTCTGCCTTTCTGCCTGCCTGCCTGCCTGCCTTTCTGCCTGCCTTTCTGCCTGCCTTTCTGCCTGCTTTTCTGCCTGCCTTTCTGGTGACAGAACATCAAATAGCCCTCCTCCAGAGACTGGAAGCTAATCTGCACGCCATTCAATTCAAATTGAAGCCCGACCTTCTACCCTTCAGTTAGTCCTGATGTGGGCGTGCACGTGAGAGTGTAATTGTATTACCGTATATAGTGAGGGCCAAATAGCTACAGTACCAATAAGTACAGCAGCTACTGTATAGTGGTTCCCAAACTTTTTCATGTCAAGGGACCCCCAAGTCGACACGTATTAGTAGCCCGCGGACCCCCATTTGAAAAGATATACCAGGACATTTTTACGGCTCTATAGCAGAGATTCTCAACCCGTTTAATTTCAAGGACCCCCAGTTTGACATGCATTAGTTTATATAGTCTCTACGGACCCCCATTTAATGGAATTTTTATCTCTGGAACCCCCAATTTATATTGTAAAATCAATGTTAATTTTACTCTGAAGAGTGTACAAATGGAACAAAATGGACTCTAATGGGTCATTTAGCTGGGGACCCCCTGGAACTCCCTGGGGGTCCCCGGACCCCACTTTTTGGGAACCACTGAAGTACAGTATACTGCAGTACTGTAGCATTTGCGATGATGCTTGATTCTGATTGTTTTTTGGGGAGTTAAGCTTTACAATTAGGAAAAGAAGCAGGTTGGGTTTTAGGGATATAGGATTACACATTCAGAGCTTATAGGTTTAGGGCGGCGCTTCTCAACCTGTGGTCCGGGGGCCCACCACTGGTCCTCTGTAGGGTTCTAAGGTGGTCCGCAGAGAGTTGGTAACCAAATAGACCCCTAAAGTGTAATCAATGACAAAATCGGCCTCCTAAAAGGTGAATGTCCTCTCACGTACAGTAATGCGACCGTGTGTGTGTGTGTGTGTGTGTGTGTGCGTGTTTGTGTGTTTGTGTGTGTGTGTGTGTGTGTGTGTGTGTGTGTGTGTGTGTGTGTGTGTGTGTGTGTACGCGTGCATGTGTGTGTGTTTTCTGCTGAGTCCCTTTTTAAATGGCACTCCTTGGACGAACCGTCACTTGTTTGCTGAATGATTTGAGCGGCGGTCCCCGGAGCCAGAAGTTAAACACAAATTACCTTACCTTTTTCTCTTTTAAGAGCTCAGACAGGCGGGCATACAGTATATGATGACAGGTTGCATTGGGCTGTGATGGCAATGAATGTATGAGGGGGAAGAAGGTGGGGGGACTGAAGGTCGAACCGGCCATGCAGTGTGTGTGTGGGGGGGGGGGGGGGGGGGGAGTGAGTGAGGTGCCAATGGCTGGCTTGAGTTGGTCGGTCAGTGAGTGAGTGAGTGAGTTCCTATTGGCTGGATTTTCAGGGTTTCCAGGCGTAGATCACCGTAAATCGCCCCTAACGCCAATTCTTCAGGATCGCCAGCTGAATCACACAACCAGAACCACTTCCCTAAAGGACCACTTCACCACTTTTCGACCTATCTTCATACAATAGGTCCTCACTAATAATCATGATGAAATGGCACGATTTCTTTCTACTCAGTCTGTGTCTCATATAGGACGGCTGTGGGCAGTTTAGAAACTGTCTTCCAGTGACATCATCATTAGGCATATATTTTTTTAAACAATATTTTTTTAGATTTTCATTATCGTGAGAACGATGGCTTCCATTTTCACATTGCAACTTTTCAGGACTAGAAAGCCTGTAGTTTCTATTGGCTTGTATTCCCCACCGATGATGTCACTGGAAGACGGTTTCTGATTTGCCCACAGCCCTCCTGTGAGAGACAGACCGAGTAGAAAGAAATTGCGCCATTTTTTTCCATGATTATTAGAGAGGACCTATTATATGAAGATATGGCTGAAAAGTGGTGAAGTGGTCCTTTAACTTATCTGCCTCCCTATTGTCAACGAATAAGACTATAAATCCATCTCAGTACCCTTCACACGCCTGCTCGTCCATAAAAATGCAGTTTTTCCACATCTCATCCTTTCCTTCTCTATCAGGAGCGGGGGGGGGGGCAGTCTCCAGAGATAGGACCCTGAACAGACAGTTGTAGCAGTTAACGCATTTTGGGCAGGAACCCCTTTTGGTGTAAGCATTATGTTATGCTTTAGCTATTGAAAAATAGCAGATCTACAAGTTCATAGCGCGCCACCGAGTGGCGCGCTACGAGCTTGTAGGTTTGCTATTTTTGAAAAATCGAAGAACAAACTGACATAGAAACATAGCTAATTTCAGAAAACTGTCAGGATGTAGAAGAACATTTTTTAGAATCTGATCTCCGGTCAGAATGGTTTAACAAAACCAACACATAGACGTCTGGCGGAAATCGTGAAATCTGTGCACAGGAGTCCTTCCTCCTGGGTCTCATTTGTGAAGTTTCTCAAGCACAAACGTACGTGGTTATAACCGGTACATGCAGCTTTTTTTTTGTTTGTTTCTCCAAAGACAATCATTGTTATAACATTCTCCGACTCAGCATCAGGGCTGTTGTTTTTTAGTGTACATTCATATTCATCCCCCTTTATTCCCATGTTTTGGGTGATGTTTACAGTTCAAACACGTACTCTAATCAAATTTCAACATCGTCTGCAATGATTGTGTCCTGTTTTGTTTTTTTTCCTTCATTCTCGAGTACACACACACACACACACACATACACACACACACACACATACACACACACACACACACACACACACACACACACACACACACACACACACACACAGAGCCAGAGGATATTTACATACTATATACGAGATGCACAGAATCCCTCCGAGTATACTGTATGCGTGTACAGTTTGTGCGTGGTAAACAAATGAGCTCTGAAATCTCCCGCGACCCTGCTGTGTGCGTGAGAAAGTTTAATAACTCACATAGCGTTCCATAAGGTTTGTTTTGTTTTTCGTAGTCTGTGAACATGGTAGAGTCGTTCTGCGGCGGTGTGCACGGTGTGCACATCCGTGCAGTGTGTGTGTGCGTACGGTACACATTTCTGCCTTTGCGTATAATATTCAACCCGGCTGTGTTACTTGCCTGCAGTGCAGTAGAAGATGAGCCTCAGTGGCATTAGGGCGTGGAGGTGTGTACAGTGTGTGTGTGTGATATGATATGATATGAACTTTATTTGTATAGCGCTTTTCAAAACATAGTTCCAAAGTGCTGTACAGAGTAAGAAACAACAAACGGTAACAAAATGAAAATAGCACAAAAACCAATGACAGGAATGTATGTACAAATGGCTATAAAACAGTTAAAAAAACACTAAAGGTGGGTATTCATTCAAACATGACTTAAACAGGGGGACGGATGGTACCCCTATGTGCACTATGGCAGTGCACTAACTAACTAACTAAGTTTGTCCGAGGGACATCGAGGAGGGCCTTATCCGATGATCTAAGATTGTGTCCGGATTTAGGGGCCAGCCCATTTATGGCTTTGAATTTTAAGATCTGCAAGTATCAGTTATAATATGGTCCCGTTATAGTCAGTAGACGAGCAGCAGAGTTTTGTATTAACTGTATAGACGGGATGTAATTTTCTTCTTGAAGGCCAGAGTAGATGGAATTGCAGTAATCGAGACGTGATGATATGATATGAGGGCATGAATAACTGTTTGAAGGTCCGGGATGGCTGAGAGGAATGGCTTGATTTTTGGCAATGCTCCTTAACTGGAAGTATAACAGGATTGGACGACTGTTGTTATACCTGTTTATTGAAAGAGAGGTCTGCAGGAGTGACATTAGTGGAGAGGGAACCAAGTTGTGAGTGTAGCGCAAGGGCCAAATAAAATAATCTCTGTATTTGATTTGGTTTAATTGGAGAAAACTCTGTGTCATCCAGTCTTTAATATCGGATAGGCAGGCCAGGTATGCGCGACATATTGCCTGGACCTGGTTTTAGTGGCATAATATAGAGCTGGGTATCGTCTGATGGGAAGCATGTAAAGATACAGAAGAGTATAGTGTCCCTAGGATAGATCCCTGTGGGACCCCGCACGTGAAAAGTGTGTGTGTGTGTGCGTGCACGTTGATTCACATGCTTAATGGGTGGAACAGTCTGAGCTATAGTTGGTCCTGTGGAGAGAACCCTGCAAGAGAATGAGACATCAGCAGGTAGTTTACTACGCTGTGCACTAATCCACTCTGCCTGGTCTCGCGCACACACGCGCGGCGCGCGCGCACACACACACACACACACACACACACACACACACACGCACACACACACACAATTGCATACACGTGCACAAACTTAATGTTAATCCACACACAGCTGTCAATCCGATTGCCTATAAGTCACACACACACAGGATCACAAACATATGCACATAATGTATGGACACACACACACACACACACACACAAGCACACGCGCACCCACACCTCAAACATACATACAGTACACACACTAATCCACACGCATGCACGCACAATTCGGTCATCTATCAGACACGCACACTTGTGCACACACCTTTCACTATGATTAATATATACCTCTCTCACACATACACACCAATCATCTCAAATCTCTTTTCATCACACTGTCCTTCAATGGTGCCATGTTTTATGCTCCCCTCAACATCCCCCCCCCCCCCTCTCTCTCTCTCTCTCTCTCTCTCTGTCTCCACATTGTCTCCTTGGCGTCTAACCTCATCCTACGCTTGTAGGCACTTCATCTTTCCTTTCGGCATCGCTGCCTCCTCACTTCACAGCCCGTCCGCCCGTCCGTCCGTCCGTCTGTGCGTGTGTCGGCCTGTCCTTCCATTTCTCCATCCGTCAGCGTGCGTGTGTCCCGCTCGCCGTCTCCCCCCCTCTCCCCCCTCTGTCTCCCCCCCTCTCCTCCCTCTCCCCCCTCTCCCCCGCCTCGCCTGTCCTTCTCCTGTCATCGTCGTCTTCAGTCTCCACGGCTTCAGAGGTTGTCTTGATGTATCTGAGACTCTGTCCACGTCACTGTCACTCTCCCCTCTGACGTGTGTGTGTGTGTGTGTGTGTGTGTGTGTGTGTGTGTGTGTGTGTGTGTGTGTGTGTGTGTGTGTGTGTGTATGCACGGGCGTTGAAAGTAACTTTGTACATTTACTCGTAGTGCTGTAGTTGAGTTCGGGTAAGGTTGCGTATATACGTAAATGATGCATCGAAATCAAGAAGAATATATAGGCATTAATTTGTAACTTATTCATACAGGTGATTGGTAAATGGTGCAATTATATAGCGCCTTTATCGCAAAGCGCTTTACATAGATTGTGCATTACATTCACACATTCATACACCGATGGCAGCGGAAACCTTGCAAGGCACCAACCAGCACATTAGGGGTTCAGTGTCTTGCTCAAGGACACTTCGACTCTAACTGTGGAGGAGCACCACAGGGTTCGAACTGGCAACCTTGCGGTTACCATCCAGCCACCCCTGAGCCACCGCCACCCAGCATAGTTGCAGCATAGTTATAATTAATAACATTCTCTTCAGATATAACAAGGTACTGCATACAAATAACCACTTCAGCTCGCCATGTGCTCGCAGGTCATGGTGACATTTCTTACACTATAAAGTGGCAAGTGCCACATCAGGCTGTCTGGGGGAGAAAATTACAACATTCTGAGGAGATCATGTAAAATCTCCCGAAGAGAAACTCACTGTACAAGCTTTACAACGCACTGTAATTGCCAGCCTATGTAAGAAAGTTACACACACACACACACACACACACACACACACACACACACACACATTCGCACACGCACGTGTAACTTTCCTTACCTAACCTAATGTGTGTGCAGATGGCAGAGGCTCCCTTGGGCTCCAGTAATTAAGTATGTCCTTCCTGTTCCTCCCGCCGCAGCCTTGTGAGATTAAAACACACTCCACAAAGGACGAGGACTTGTTGTGTAACGGCGGATCTTAGCGCCAGTCCGTCTCTCCCTGACCCTGTTAGTACCACGACAATCTTTCATCAATATCACCGGAAGTACATTGACTTTTTCCCCCGGTTTAGATCAAACATCATTAAAAACCATATTTCTTCATATATTATCGGACAGAAACCTCCTTATCATTCGCCTTAGATGTTTGTTCTTTCTCTTTTTTGCTGTAGTGGTCATATACTCAGGCATCGGCTTCGGCCGTTTTTACTATTTTTACTAGCTACAGTTCATAACAGTACAAGTCAGTGCATACGCTGGCTTTTCAGCATGCTTTATATGTATTCTCTACGGCACGTTTTGAACGCTTATGTATTCTCATCCACTCTATAAGCTTAGGTGGGCCTGATCTCCATCACACACAAAAAAAAACATATTTCATAATGATAAGATTAACCCAGATAGAGGTGGATTAACCCATTCTGAACGGGAACCCGTTTTGGTGTTGGCATCGTGTTATGCTTTAGCTATTGAAAAATAGCAGATCTACAAGCTCGTAGCGCGCCACCGAGTGGCGCGCTACGAGCTTGTAGGTCTGCTATTTTTGAAAAATCGAAGAACGACTGGCATTTTTTAGAATCTGATCTCAGGTCAGAATGGGTTGATCAGACCAGTGTGTGTGTGTCCAGTGGAAACCTCGTGTGAATCTGATCTCAGGTCAGAATGGATTAAGACCTGAATCAAAGCGTTCCCAGTCGTATCAACGCTTTCCGTCTGTCTTGACATTTTTCCAATCACGTTCTCGGAGAGCTACAGCTGACATTTCCATGAACTGCATTTGCTCATCTATAGTTCGCAAACCCATGCAGTGGGCATCCGGAGCCCTCTGGTGGCCCGTGAGGGTTTTGCATACCTGGTGGGTCCCCAAATAATTGGCCAAACACCGAGATTTGGATTAGTGTGTACATGTTTGTAGGAGTGCGTCTTGAAGTGTGCACGACGTGTGTGTGTTTGTGTCTTTGCGTGTAGTACATGCACAGTACTTTAGATTTCTGAAAACATTGGGTAACAAATGTGACCACATTTGACTGAGGGACTGCCGTTGGATGTTTTTGAATTTTCTTTTTTCATGTCATATGAAAGAAAGCTTCAAATTGACATTGGTTGTTCAGCACCAGTTTTGGAGGTATGGCTTATAGAGTAAATGTCTTGCAGAAAACAGCGAGTTGTGAAAACAGGCTTGAAAAGGTTCACTTCTGTGGTCTACTCTAACATGCTCTAGTATGTGAAGAGTCTGCCTGTGCAATTAACTCATTTTGGATTGGAAAGAATAGAGTTTGCGCGGTGGCAGGCTCTCAGTCAAATCTGGTCACAACTGTAGACGCATGACATTTAGTCGACTAAAACTAGACTTAACACTAAAACATTCCGGGCGACTTAAAATATAAATTTGAAGAACAACACCGTCCCCAACGCAAATGTCTGTGTTATTATTAAACGGCGAGATTGTCAATGTCACACGTAAGGACCATGACCTGAATGAAGCGTCCCTCTTTGGCAGCAGGGTGTGTGTGTGTGTGTGTGTGTGTGTGACGTGTGTGTGTGTGGGGGGGGATCACCCTCATTGTCTCAACAATGCACGGACGTGCAGATGCCCTGCGGGTGGCCTCATTAGCATCATGTTCTCCCACGTCCATCAGCTGTGTATATGAAGTCTCTTCTCCTTGTGAACTGGCTCGTCGCTCAGCTTTGCCTGCAGGGATTGTGTGAGCATCTGCATCTCAATAATATAAGGTCTCTTATATGCACACAAACACACATTATAGTATACGTGCGTGAGCAAATACATATGAACAAACATGGTTCGTGTACTAGCCAGATGCAGGTGTATACAAGAAATGGACATATACACACTCGCCTATACAGATAAAAATGTGCATGTACTACACGCAAAGACACACACACGTCGTGCACACTTCAAGACACGGGCACCACACTCCTACAAACACGTACACACTAATCCACACATGCACACACACACACACACACACACACACGCACACACACACGCACACACACAGACACACACACAGTGACAGGCGATCTCTGAGGGGGAGCGGGGAGGGGGAGCAGGGTAATCATGCCGCAACACCTCTGGCAGGCCTAATTAAACGGGCGCAGCTGTGCTGCAAGCTCCACATCTGGAGCAGGTATATATACCCGGGGCGCGCCACCCCCTCCCCCCGGAAACGTGCACGCCGTGCACGTGGCATATACCCGCCTCGTGACCGCACTGCTCAAACAAATGAACAAACAGCAGCTTCTCCTCCTCTGTTGTCTTCACAGCATGATCCTTCCTTCTGCTCAGTGGTGGAAATTAACCCATTATTCTGACCTGAGATCAGATTCTAAAAATGTCTTCTACATCCTGACAGTTTTCCATTCTGACCTGAGATCAGATTCTAAAAAAATGTCTTCTATGTCAGTCGCTCTTCGATTTTACAAAAATAGCAGAGCTACAAGCTCGTAGCGTGCCACTCGCTGGCGCGCTACGAGCTTGTAGATCTGCTATTTTTCAAAAGCTAAAGCACGACATGATGCTATAACACCCAAATGGGTTCCTGCCCAGAATGGGTTAAACTTAAGTACATCTCCATCCCTGATGATGACAGGAGACCTGCATGCAGGGCACCATATAAATTAGACCCATTTTCACTAAATAATAGCTATAATATTCCAGATATATAAAAAAAAAGTATGTTCTCATTTAATGCAGGGAGAAAACGACAAATTCTGGGCCATTATAGTTTCATTAAATATTTTTAACGACACGTGAAGTCCGTTTATTAAGTGCTTGTCGAAGGAAGAATTGTCACACAAGCGAGCTTATAGTTATTCCACCGAGATGACATAACGAACATGACCCGTGATTGGTCTGCGGTCAGAGAGGCCGTGTTCCAATCAGAGTGAAATCACTCTGCTCGTTACCAGAGCGGTGTCATCATCGGCGATATCCAATCAGAGTGAAATCACTCTGCTCGTTACCAGAGCGGTGTCATCATCGGCGATATCCTTCTACTCAGAGCGGTCCATTCTCTCCGTCTGAACACAATGGTGCTTAATTAACCCATTCAGGACGGGGAAGAACCCATTTCTGTGTTTAAAGCTTGTAGCAGATCTAGTATACAAGCTCATGGGCGCGGCACCGAGTGCCACCTTATAAGAGGTTGTTTGTAGATCTGCTGTTTTGAACAATCTTGAAAATGTGACGCACATTTTTGAATATATATATATATATTCTTTCAGTGCGATTTTTTTTTTTAACTCAAAACTTTTGCTTCTGGGGAGGTCCCTGGAACAACATATTTTCAGATGGAGGTCTGACAAGTCATATCATTTTTACTTTTGGGGCTCCTTGACCTGAAATAGTTAGAGAACCATTGACGTAGAAACAGGTGTTTTCAGAAAACTGTCACGATTTGGAAGACATCTTGTAGAATCAGTTCCCAGGTTTAAATGGGTTAAACCTCTCACCATTAAAGTAAGTTGGGCTGCAAACCATTCAGGCCCCAAATAATCACACGTCGAACAACGCAATGAATATTTGATACTGCGTGTCGGTGAGGCTGCGTGACAAATTGCCCTCTCAACAAAACTCGTCTCCACACTTCATTCCCCTCCCGCAGACAGTCTGCGTCCCGCCTCCAAGTGTTCGATACTAAACTTATTGTGGAGTGGTAATTCACTTCATCCAGGTGGTCCGGTTGTCCCACAAGTTTAACCCATTCTGAACGGGAACCCCTTTTGGTGTTAGCATCATGTCGTGCTTTAGCTATTGAAAAATAGCAGCTCTACAAGCTCATAGCGCGCCACCGAGTGGCGCGCTACGAGCTTGTAGGTCTGCTATTTTGGAAAAATCGAAGAACGACTGACATAGAAACATAGCTTTTTTAGAAAACCGTCAGGATGTAGAGAAGACAATTTTAGAATCTGATCTCAGGTCAGAACGGGTTAAAGGTTTGTCCTTCACACAGTGCACCGCAGGCACGCACACACACACACACACACACACACACACACACACACACACATACACACATACGCACGCACGCACACAGTAATTGCCTACACGTCGCGCATTCACAGAAACAACCACAGACATGATGCATACAAACACACACACACACACACAGTCTGAGGTGCGATAGCCCTACTCTGCAGTTCTGCAGCTTAGCTGGGACACATCCCCCCCCCCCCCTTACATCTTTACCTTAACCCATTCTGACCTGAGATCAGATTCTATAAATGTCTTCTATACATCCTGACAGTTTTCTGAAAAAGCCATGTTTCTATGTCAGTCGTTCTTCGATTTTTCAAAAATAGCAGATCTACAAGCTCATAGCGCGCCACCGAGTGGCGCGCTATGAGCTTGTAGATCTGCTATTTTTCAATAGCTAAAGCATAACGTAATGCTAACACCAAAAGGGGTGCCCGTACAGAGTGGGTTAAGTGACAAAGCCCCAGTAGAGCCTTCTCAATTATGTTGTGAAGGTGCAGTCAGCAGGAAAGAGTAATTGCACCGGGTGTTTCACAGCTCCCCGAAACGAAGTGGAAGCTCAGGGCAGAGCTGTCAGGGGCCTCCCGAAGGACTGCGCGTGTGTGCGTGTGTGTGTGCGTGTGTGTGTGTGTGTGTGTGTGTGTGTGTGTGTGCACGCGCGCATGTTTTGCTGTCACACACAATGAGTAGAACAATATGTTTATTCATTGCATTCACATTTGTGTGTGTGTGTGTGTGTGTGTGTGTGTGTGTGTGTGTGTGTGTGTGCGTGCGTTCGCGAGTCTCTTATCCCATTCTGACCTGAGATCAGATTCTAAAAATGTCTGTTTGAAAATGTCAGTTTTTCTGAAAAAGCTTATATGTTTCTATGTCAGTCGTTCTTCGATTTTTCAAAAATAGCAGACCTACAAGCTCGTAGCGCGCCACTCGGTGGCGCGCTATCAGCTTGTAGATCTGCTATTTTTCAATAGCTAAAGCATAACATGATGCTAACACCAAAAGGGGTTCCCACCCAAAATGGGTTATATGCACAGCGGTGTGTGTGTGTGTGTGTGTGTGCACAGCGGTGTGTGTGTGTGTGTGTGTGTGTGTGTGTGTGTGTGTGTGTGTGTGTGTGTGCACGGCGGTGTTATGGTGTGTGTGTGTGTGTGTGCACGGTGGTGTGATTGGCGTCGGAGTCCATTATCGTCGAGTGTCTGGTATAAGTGTCTCCATACATAGCGGGCCGGTCCGTGTCCGTGTGTCCTGATTGGCTGACACATGTCACCTGTGTGTTGACGAGACCGTCCATACGCTTTTCCACGACCCGAATGACTGCAGCGCCGAGTCGCTGTGGGACCTGTCAGCGTCAGTCTGCCCGTCCACACACACACACACACACACACACGCGCGCGCCAGCTGGCCAATAACGCTGCTGTAAGCCCCCCCTGTGTTGTGGCGGTCTTGTGGGGATAGGGGCGTGAAGATGGCTGGAAGACCACCAAGAGGCATCCAGCGCCCCCCATCCCCCCCCCCCCCCACACACACACACACACACACACACACCAGAACTAATGGGGACAGCCCTGGTGTGCGCTCGGTGGTGCATGGGAATAATTAGCATAATTGTGTGTGTGTGTGTGTGTGTGTGTGTGTGTGACACACATGTGCGCATAGGCATGCTAATGTACGCAATGTACGCACACACACACACACGCACACACTGTGGACCTGTATAAGGGTTTTTTCTTTACACCCTCTCAGGGTTCAATTAAAACTCAAGATGCTCTTCTTGGTTGGTTCACAGACGTGCTGTAATTGGTGCATAAAGCACCGCCAATCCTCTGTGCGTGTGCACTATATAGTCTCAAGTGTATTGCGTGAGTTTGTAGATCGGCTTTTTCCGGCAGAGACCCAAAATAATTAATTTTCCTTTTTTCATGTCATATGAAAGCAGGAAATCATAGCTTCAAATTGACAATATTGGTTGATCAATTTGGCCCACCAGTTTTGGAGATATTATGGCTTCGAGTAATGCAGAAAACAGCGAGTTGAGAAAACAGGCTTCACTTCTGTGGTCGCTATAACATTACACCTAGCTACATGTTTAAGCATTTATTTCATAGAAACATAGCTTTTTCAGAAAACTGTCAGGATGTAGAAGACATTTTTAGAATCTGATCTCAGGTCAGAATGGGTTAAAGCCCTGAAAGTGTTTTAACATGGTATACATATAGCACCGTACCGTATATATCTACCCGGTGCGTTATAACCCCGAGGTGTATAAGAACTCCACAGATGTAGTTCCTGCACTCTGGGCTTTGTTGGTACAGTTGTACATATTATACAAAAGGTATATTTACAGCTCAGCAGCTTTTATCTTCGTTTTGACTCTTGACTGACAGCATCAGAGGAATACGGAGGAGGTTCTGGGTCTGCAGTGTCACACAGTGACTGAACGCCCCCACTAAGAGGGTCATTCCTTTCCTCCAGAACACACGTATACAAAGTGGCTCTGACCCGGGGTGAGGTTCAGAGCGGGTCAAACCATCCATTAGTCCGTCTGTTATGTGTAATTGATGGCCCGGTGTCACCGTGCGAGGAGGAGGAGGAGGAGGAGGAGGGGGACGAGCTGTGGAGCGATAAGGTGCAACGATGCATCGTCGTAGATAGGAATGAGAGATCCATTATCGATTAGTGGGGCGGGCGGGGGGGCGGGGTGATGGATGTCTATCCTTCAAACACATGCACACGCGCGCGCGCACACTGGGCGCACACCCCTTTTGGTGTTAGCATTACGTTATGCTTTAGCTATTTTAAAAATAGCAGATCTACAAGCTCATAGCGCGCCATCGAGTGGCGCGCTACGAGCTTGTAGGTCTGCTATTTTTTGAAAAATCGAAGAACGACTGACATAGAAACATAGCTTTTTTTCAGAAAACTGTCAGGACGTAGAAGACGTTTTTATTTAGAATCTGATCTCAGGTCAGAACGGGTTATAATGCTAATGCCGCGCTCACACTGGCAGCTATATATACAAATGACACAAAGCTATTTAATTGTTGCACAAATTGAGCTCTTTGACGTCACCATAGAGTGGGGTCGGATAAGCAAGACAAACACAACAAGGGAAAGGTTAAAATGAACGATGAACTAGCCAGACAGAAATAATTAGTTTTTCTCCCCCAATTACAAGCGAGAGTTGTCTGTGGTGAGCAGAAGGTGAGAGAAAATGGTTAAACAACACCTTTGTGTAGCTTTTTTTGTCGGTTTTTGCAGCTTTCTAGCTGCAGTCGAAAACCACCTCAGCTTGGATGGATTGCAGTGGTGAAAAAAACTCACAGCCGACGCATTGTGAGCTTGTAGATCGGCTATTTTCAAATGGTCGAAATGTATATATATATACTGTATATGTATGTATATGTATATATATGGGGCTGATTTGGTTACTGTATGTTCTGTTAAATAACTAGTAACAAAAAGTTTTCAAATAAATGTATTTGTATCTGATGTAGTGGAGTGGAAGTAAAAGTATTGGAGATTGGAAACGACCACTTAACTGGTCAGAGATGGGTGGTCAGAGATGGGTGGTCAGAGATGGGTGGTCAGAGATGGGTGGTCAGAGATGGGTGGTCCGCGGATGGGTGGTCAGAGATGGGTGGTCAGAGATGGGTGGTCAGAGATGGGTGGTCAGAGATGGGTGGTCCGCGGATGGGTGGTCAGAGATGGGTGGTCCGCGGATGGGTGGTCAGAGATGGGTGGTCCGCGGATGGGTGGTCAGAGATGGGTGGTCAGAGATGGGTGGTCCGCGGATGGGTGGTCAGAGATGGGTGGTCCGCGGATGGGTGGTCAGAGATGGGTGGTCTGCGGATGCTGGTCAGAGATGGGTGGTCCGCGGATGGGTGGTCAGAGATGGGTGGTCTGCGGATGCTGGTCAGATGGGTGGTCCGCGGATGCCCCTGGAGATGTTTCCAAGTGGCCTGTGATCCAGAAAACGGTGGAAATCCACCGGTTGGAGTAGTTAAATGAAGACCCCCTCCATGGCTGTGCGGCGTGCGTGTATACCTGCCCGCTCCGAGCTTAATCACAGTCTGTTAACCCATTTAGAACTGAGGACCATTCTACAAAATGTCTTGATAAATCCTGACAGTTTTCTGAAAAACCCTCATGTTTCTATACAGTATGTCAGTGGTTCTCAAGTTTTTCAAGTCACGGAACCCAAAAACTATATAACATAACATAATATAATAATATAATATGTATAGTGCCAGAAGATTTGAGTTAAAAACGTTCGCTCTGAAAGAATATATATTCCAACTTTGTGCCACATTTTCACGATTTTTCAAAAATAGCAGATCTACAACAGCTTGTAGATATGCTATTTTTCAGTAGCTAAAGTATAATGCTTTAAACACCAAAAGGGGTTTTCCGCCCAAATTGGGTTAGGGAGCCTGTGAAGTATATATACTTCACAGGCTCCTTAACCCAATTTAGTTTCACAGCGCTGGGCTGGCATTATATATATATAATATATAATGCCAGCCCAGCGCTGTAAAACTGTAGAAAATCAAAGTTCCAGTGGGGAATATAAAATAATATAATATATAACGCACTTTCATGAACTTTCGCTGTAGCAGTGGGCATGGCATGGGAGTCTTTAATAAGTAATTGATGATAATAATCCCGCTGGCTTTTATACCGAGGTAATTGATGGCGTCTCGTCTAAGAGAATGAATGCCTCCTCCACACCCACACACACACACACACACACGCACACACACACACACACGTGACTGTCTGAGTTACCTTGACTGGCCTCTGGCCATAGAAACTGCAGAGGCGGCGGCTGGCCTTTCAGGAGGCTATAGCCATTATGGAAGAGAGTCTCTGTGCGTGTGTGTGTGTGTGTGTGTGTGTGTGTGTGTGTGTGTGTGTGTGTGTGTGTGTGTGTGTGCACACGCACGTGCATGTTTGTTTTTGTAAATGCACAAGCCAAATGAAGGGAGTGTGACGACAGACAGAGGTACCTTGGGGCCATATATATTATATAGTCAAAGCAAAACATGTTGTTTGTTTGTAGCGTGGAACAAACACCGTTCGTCTTTCACGGGATTAGCGCTGTTCTTTTAACTGAGATTTTGTCTGGCTATTCTTTCTTTATTTCTTTCTTTCTGACAAATGCCAGATATATATCTAGCATTGTTTTGGAGTGTATAAGATATATAAAGATATAATAGACATGTTGTTTGTTTGTAGCGTGGAACAAACAACATTTCGTCTTTCACGGGATTAGCGCCATTCTTTTAACTGAGATTTTGTCTGGGTGAAATTCTTTCTTTCTTTCTGACAAATGCCCGCCGCAGACTCTCCGACAAAACGCGACACACGTACCGACCGTACATTGGCAAGCCCTGAAGACACAGTGCTTTCTTTTTTTAAATATATTTTAACCCACGATTTTGTAACCCATTTTTCACCCCTGTGTCAATCATCTAATGTGATCCTGGGCTCTACACACCCTCCGCCAACCTGGGGAGAGCAACGGACTTAACTCATGCTTCCTTCATGCTTGAGTGTCCAAGTTGCTCCTTTCCACCTGACAGGGGGGAGTTTCCCTGGTTGGACGTAGCGCGTGGAAGGAACACGTTATTCCAACCAGTTCCTTTCCCCTCCATCAGGCGCCCTGGCTGGCCAGGTGGAGGCAGTTTAGAGACCAGGATTACTGCATGTTTTTTGTGAGGGTACCTACCCTAGGGGACACGGGGAGAACATGCAAACTCCACACAGTGCTTTCTAGAGGATATGGATGTGACCCTGGTTCCACTCAGACACGGAGGACATTACACTTTATTTTACTCGCCACAAAGCGGAGAGGAGCTTCTCAGATCTTCACGCTTTTCCATCTCAAACGCACATCAGACGGAAGCGGGATGTCTTTATGTCTGACTGAACGTCCCTCTCCCCCCCGCCCCCCTCGTGTTCTCTTTGTATCGCACTCTGTTCCGTCTCCCTCTCGCTCTATTCCCTTAGTTTAAAAAATATATATGGTCTTTCTGGCGGATTTTAACCCATTCTGAACGGGAACCCATTTTGGTGCTGGCGTCATGTCGTGCTTTAGCTATTGAAAAATAGCAGATCTACAAGCTCATAGCGCGCCACCGAGTGGCGCGCTACGAGCTTGTAGGTCTGCTATTTTTGACATTTTGACATTTTTAGAATCTGATCTCAGGTCAGAATGGGTTAATCAGACCAGTGTGTGTCCAGTGGAAACCTCGTATGAATCTGATCTCAGGTCAGAATGGGTTAAAGACTAATGGTGCATGCGCTGTTCATTTTAACGAACATGTTTTTTTTGTAATATTTGATGTTTCTTTTTCTCGTACGGTAAGGCCATCATTTTCTCTCCAAATTCTGGCAATCATTTAGAGAAAACTATCAATCTGGGGTCGGTTAGTATGTGAGTTAGTGTGTACCATATGAACTATATGGTTCACCATCGTATCTTTTTTCATAATGCGTGAATGTGAAAATGCATTTATTGGGCTGCTCACATTTACATGTGCATGTTTGGTGACTCTAGATAAGCGTATAATCCAGTTATGAGTCATTGTTTTTACTGAATTATTATGCACCATAGGAGATTAGACTCTTATCAGTGTGATAAGAGTCTCACGCAGGCACGCACGCACGCACGCAGGCAGGCACGCATGCACGCACGCACCTTCACATTATTTTCCCAAATAACAAATTGGCCACGCGACAAGCAAAAGAAAACTCGCCCTATAGTCTGCCCTGTGGGTAGTATAAGTACACAGAATAGATTATTATTAGCTCAAATAAAAGCTGAACTCATTGGAGTTTAGCCTAACGCGGCAGTGGGAGGGCCATGAAACACAAATCAAATGCAAGCTAGACATTTTATCACGCTGTAAACACCAACGCAAATGATGCTCTGTCTGGTCCCTGATCGCTGTCTGTCTGTCTGTCTGTCTGTCTGTCTGTCTGTCTGTCTGTCTGTCTGTCTGTCTGTCTGTCTGTCTGTCTGTCTCTGACTCATCAGTCGTTTTCATGCTCGCTCCGTCGTCTGTTCATCTGGTTTTTAAGTTATTGCTCCCGTTTTTTAATAAGCCCCATGGATCGTTGGGGGGGAGGGGGAGGGGGGGTGGGGGGGGGGTTGTATCCGCCCCCCATGGATCATTGGAGGGGGGGCAGGGAGGGGGGGGGGGGGTTGTTTTATATCCTCTGAGCGTCATATTTGTGCTATATTTACATCCCTCAACTCACCATGCAGGCAAATGGTTATTGATTCTGCCCATGATGAATGGCATCGCTGCATGGAATGGAGAGAAGAAGAAAGGCTAGACAAAGGAGTGCGAGTGTGTGTGTGTGTGTGTGTGTGTGTGTGTGTGTGTGTGTGTGTGTGTGTGTGTGTGTGTGTGTGTGTGTGTGTGTGTGTGTGTGTGTGTGTGTGTGTGTGTGTGTGTGTGTGTGTGTGGGGGGGGGGGGTCTGGTAATCCAGTCTGGCAGTGTGCTGCGGGTTCGACTCCCAATCATGACGGCCTTCACTGCATGTCAACCCCCCCCCCCCCCTATCTCGTTCCCAAAAGCCACAAAGCAACAGTGCAGCACTAATACTATCTCTCTCTCTGTTTCTGGCACAACAGCGCCCCTACTGGTACTCAGTGTCATACTGGTGCTCATTAACGTCACATAGGTGAACAACACACATAGGTGAACACGGACATTGCTGTTCCTTGGAGTGGTTGCACCACTCAATAAAACTTGGATGAGGAGAGACAGGCAGGCAGACAGGCAGACAGGCAGACAGACAGACAGACAGACAGGCAGACAGGCAGACAGACAGGCAGAGGGGCGGAGGGCACTGGCAGGGGAGCAGTATATGGCGTATCATGTGAGAGATGAGTGACATTTGGGTGTTTCGCCGTGGCGCGTGCGGGGGGGGGTGGCGCGGTGTGGCGGGGGGGGGCGTGGGGGGGTCCCTGGATGCCAGCTGTCTGGCTCCAGATAGAGAGCGGTGCAGTCACACTCGCGCGTGACGTTCATTTTGCCTTTTCATTTTGCTCATTACATCCAAGCGAAAATTATTTCCCCCTTTCCGTGAGAGGAGAGCGCTCCATCCCCCCTCCCCCCCCCCCCCCCTGGGGGCGTACTTGTCCCCGTCTGTGTGGCACGGTGACGGGCGTGCTTGCGTGTGCGTGTGCGTGTGGTATATATATACTATAATGTGTACAGCGTGCAAGTCTCAAACTGTATGTGCGTTTGCATCATCGAGTGTGTGTCTGTCTATGTGTACTGTAGACATGCGTGTGTGTGCATGTGTGCGTGTGAATGTGAGCGTGAGTGTGAGTGCGTGCACTCACACTGTTTGCTTTCTCTTGCATCCTTTCAGATTCAGATTCAGATACCTTTATTATCCATTTGTGTATACACAAATACAGTAGGAATTTGTTTTGACATAACATGAGTGCATTCGATTATTTTTTCACAGATAGACAGACATAACTTAACACCGTGCAGGGAAATAAATATAAAGTGCAGGTTTATACAGTAGTTCGTAGTGCATCGAATGTTGCCGGTGATTAAAAGTGCCGGTGTCACTATAGGAGGCAGGGGTGGAAGGGAAGCCAGAGACATAGTATGGGCTGTATTTTGCGTGTCTTAAGTACCAGGTCTTATTCCCTATAACTTGAGTAAACTAAAGACCTGGAGGCGTGATCAATGCTCTTTGGCCACTCAGAATAGCCAAATGGCATTGATCACGCCTCCAGGTCTTTAGTTTACTCAAGTTAGGGAATAAGACCTGGTATACTTAAGACACACAAAATACAGCCCACTGTGTGTTGTATCTCCTTTATACTGCCCTGCCTTTCAGTGTCTGTGCTTTGGTCCTTTTATTTGGTTCCGTTTGTAGACCCATAAGGGTCCATTTGGTTCCAAACTATCGTTTAGCTGCAGCATGGGGACCCCCTGGAACTCCCTCCAGGACCCCCGGGGGGTCCCCGGACCCCCCTTTGGGTAACTGCAGGTTGCCTTTTATTGCGTGTCGGTGTTGTAATATACGGCTGTCTGGTTCATAAGGCAGCGCTGCCTGCCTCGCTGTTTTACCGTCCATGTTTTGCGACAGCGCTGTATTTGTAATGGCTACATTATCCCATTCTGGACGGGAAGTTTTAAAAGCATTATGTTAAACTTTATAGCTATTGAACAATAGCAGATCTACAAGCTCGTAGCG
Organism: Protomyctophum bolini; assembly: GCF_963924005.1. Lineage (NCBI taxonomy): Eukaryota > Metazoa > Chordata > Actinopteri > Myctophiformes > Myctophidae > Protomyctophum > Protomyctophum bolini. Next base: position 27,893,647 of record NC_137885.1, read on the forward strand.
CGGCACCGAGTACCGCGCTACGAGCTTGTATAGGTCTGCTATTTGTTTTTGAAAAATCCGCGAAAATGTGCCTCAGATCTTTGAATGTATATATATTCTTTCAGAGCGAACGTTTTTAACTCAAATCGTTGCTTCTGCAGGGGGGCTGGAACTATACATATTTTCAGATGGGGGGGTCAGCGGCCAATTACATATAATTTTTGGGCTCCTGAAATGAAATGAAATATTGAGAACCACTGATATATAGAAACATGAGGTTTTTCAGAAAATAGTCATGCTTTAGATGAAGACTTTTTTTTTTTTTTTCGACATCAGGCCTCAATGGCTTATTGAATAATGCATACGCGCGCACACGCACACACACACATTCTGAAAGGCAGGGGAGTAAGGAGAGACGACACAATGTCACACACACACACACACACACACACACACACACACACACACACACACACACACACACACACACACAGTCACACACACACACACACAGTCTCACACACACACACACACACACACACACACACACAGTCACACACACACAGACAGACACGCACACGTCGTCGCAGAGGTGTGATTGTGACAGAAAAGTTCCACCCGAGGACATCCAGTAATAATTGGAATCATTACCTATTACTTCAGTGCTTTGCAACGGAACGTTCTGTCGCCCATTGGAATCCCACCTGAATTACCGGCAGCCACTCACAGTGCGCTGTGCTGCACGAAGCACGGGGGGGGGGGGGGTATTACAGAGTGCTGAGGTCACTGACAGGCTACACGAATGAATGGTAGAGAACAGAACAGAACAGAACCACATGATGAGGGGTCCATTCTGACTGAGTATACACAGTCTGAGAGTGGGTCCATCGACCCATTTAGGCCTTCTGAAAAGTCTTCTGAAAGAATATACCGTATATTCAAAGATTTGTGCCGCATTTCCACGATTTTTCAAAAAATAGCAGACCTATACTGCTCGTAGCGCGCCACTCGGTGGCACACACACACACACACACACACACACACACATCTCTTCCTATACGGTAAAGGCACATGGTGTCTGCAGCTGTGATGTGGAGACATGGATCAGGCCTCGTGCAGCACAAGCGTTCTAGAAGTGTCCTCAGTAATGACACCCCCCCATATGGTTATACCACTAATACTCTACTCAGACACACACACACACACACACACACACACACACACACACATACATACACATACGTGCACACGCACGTGCACACAGAATCAGAGGCGGGCGTTCTGTGCTACATTAACTACAAACCTCATTTCCCCACAAAGAAGCCACAGGCTGAAAATTGGCTGGGACGAGTCATTAAACCTATATGTCTGGCACACACACACACACACGCACACACACACGGGCACACACACACACACACACACACACACACACACATATGCACGGGCACGGGTGCATGCACGCACACACTCACGTGCACATATACATCTATGCATGCACGTTGCAATACAAATGACTCTCCGGCCTCTGTCAGTGGAGCAGGTGATGTCCCGATGCTGCCTATACTGAGAAATGATTGTCCCGTCCCCCCCCCGTGTGTGTGTGTGTGTGTGTGTGTGTGTGTGTGTGTGTGTGTGTGTGTGTGTGTGTGTGTGTGTGTGTTAGGAAGGCTGCCTCGTGAGAGACTGAGGACACCCTAATTAAACCTTTCAGACCTGAAGACGCCTTCTGTGTCGCCTCATATATAGCTGTTGGAAAAACAGCAGATCTACAAGCTCCGTTCCGTTCCGGAGCTTGTAGATTGTATAGAGCTTGTATAGGTCTGCTATTTTTGAAAAAATAGTGAAAACGTGGCGCAAATCTTGGATTATATGTTCTTTCACACAGCGAACGTTTTTAACTCGTATATATTTCTGGGGTTTAATGGAACGGAATTCAGATGGGTTGGTCGGTGGCCAAATACAGATAATTCTTGGGGTTCTTGACATGAAATAGTTTTAGAACCTGCACTGATATGGAAACACACATAGGTTTTTCAGACAACTCACATGATTTTTGCATGAATCACCAGGCTCCAATGGGTTAAACCAAATGAATGAGCATCCTGCCAGCCTTGTTTGTATAGACTCACACGTGCACGCGCGTGCACGTGCATGCACGGATTGCACGCACGACGTTGCAACATTTTTTTTACGTCTTATAAAAAAAGACTGGGTCCCCAAAAATGTTGCCTGTCTTCTGATATTTTCATTTTTTTCTCCATTTTCAGTTCTTCTTTTTATTCTGCGTATGTGGGATTCTTCAGTGCTTCGTCGGTCCGTTGACGTGAAGCGTCTTTTTATCCACCGAAATGACTCTCCACTAACAAAGCCCCGTGTGTCGAGCGAGTTCATATTTTTGCCGGACTCAAAATGCTGTGGAATGAACGAGTAATTCCAACATGAGCTGCTGGGGTTTTTTTTTTCCGACAATAACTTGTCTTCCCTTGTCTCCTCTCCTCGGGCTGCTGCTGGAGTCATTCTAGGCACACAATAATAACCCATTCTGACCTGAGATCAGATTCATACGAGCTTTCCACTGGACACATGCACACTGGTCTGATTAACCCATTCTGACCTGAGATCAGATTCTAAAAATGTTCAGTCGTTCTTCGATTTTTCAAAAATAGCAGATCTACAAGCTCGTAGCGCGCCACTCGGTGGCGCGCTACGAGCTTGTAGATCTGATATTTTTCAATAGCTAAAGCATAACATGATGCTAACACCAACATGGGTTCCCGTTCAGAATGGGATAACTTGTCACTTATTGTGTCCGCGGGTGTGCTGTAAATTCCGTACGTGACGACCATTGTATTACTGTACTGTATACTGTATACAGTACAGTATGTTGTAATGCGTATTTTTACAACGGGTCGTTTCGAGGAAGCAATCTGATTGATTGAAACAGCCTTCTAGCCGTGGTTCAAATGAGCACCGCTCCACACAAACTCGGTGGCTAACTAGGCTAGATATAGTTTCTTGGGACATTTGTGGTCGTAGTGTCATTAAAACATAATATTTTTTCAGCAAAGCAACGCTTAATTGTTCTCTGGCACTCATGCGGACTCCACTAGGATTCTATAGGGCAGGACCGCTCATGGGTCCGTTTCTTTCCATTTGTACACTCTCAGAGTTACATTTAATACAAAAATGTATTACATGTAAAATAAGATTTTTACGATAATAAATTGGGGTCCCCGAGAGATATAGAAATGCAGTTAAAACGGGTGTCCGTATAGCTTAATGCATAACCGGTGCTCCTTGAAATGAAAACGGTTAAAAGTGACAAATGGGGGTCCGCAGGCTATAATGTGGGGGTCCTTGACCTGAGACGGTTTGAGAAGCGCTGGTATACGCTGTAGACGACCAGCCCATGCATCAACGATAGAAAGGCTCACATTGTAAAGCTTCAGTGGGTTGTATATTTTGTGGTGGATGTGTTTCCGTGCAGGTCTCTGAGCCCGAATATAAGACCCAGGGCTCAGGTAAAGATATACCTGGCATGCTGCGTCAGCATTCGCTCAGCATTATTATCCCTTTATTTATTCATTTTTATTCACAAATCAAGTCAAATCCTTATTTTGAACGTATAATATATACCTGCCGTGCCCGTTCGTTTCAATACAAATTCTCTCCCAAAGCCTCGACGTTGGATTGAATCACGTAATAAACTATAGTCTGATCTGGCTTTTCCTCTCTCCGCTGTAGTTCTGAACTGTGTTTGATTGGGTGGTGTTTGATTCTTTTTTTACCTAGAGAAGAAAAGGTGAGAGTGTGTGTGTGCGTGCGTGCGTGCGTGCGATGGAGAGAGAGAGAGAGAGATAGAGAGACAGAGGTGGAGATGATGATTCTTGTCATGTTGGGTAAAAGCCATCCTCTATTGTTGCGCTCAGAGCATCCCAGAGGCTGTATAGAAGCCAGGTGTGTGGGCAGGGAGTCAGCCTAGGCCGTGGGCTGTGTTGTTGTGTGTGCGTGTGTGTGTGTGTGTGTGTGTGTGTGTGTGTGTGCGTGTGCGTGCGCATGTTCGTGTGCGTGCGTGAGAGAGGTGGGACACGGATAGATGAGTTTCTCTGGGAAGGAATTGTGGATGAGAGCACAGGTGTTCAGCCTAGCTTATGAGAGAGAGAGAGAAAGAAAGTGTGTATTCACATGCAAATGTGTGTACTGTACTGCAGGTGTGCCTGGTGTCATTGCATTACCAGCAGTTATAATCTATATTCATATACTGTATTGTACTTGATTAATTGAATACAAAGGAAGGACCACAATGGAAACAGGCCCTTTTTTTGTGTGACTTTTAGCGTGACTTGTGTAATTGTATTGCCGTACTGTTAATAAAGTAATCATAAAAAGGGAATCGTGTTGGCGAAAGGGCCTTTCTGACTGTGTGGAGTTTGCATGTTCTCCCCGTGTCCCCTATAGGGTAGGTACCCTCACATGTTCTCCCCGTGTCCCCTATAGGGTAGGCACCCTCACATGTTCTCCCCGTGTCCCCTAGGTACTACCCTCACATGTTCTCCCCGTGTCCCCTATAGGGTAGGTACCCTCACATGTTCTCCCCGTGTCCCCTATAGGGTAGGTACCCTCACATGTTCTCCCTGTGTCCCCTATAGGGTAGGTACCCTCACATGTTCTCCCTGTGTCCCCTATAGGGTAGGTACCCTCACATGTTCTCCCCGTGTCCCCTATAGGGTAGGTACCCTCACATGTTCTCCCCGTGTCCCCTATAGGGTAGGTACCCTCACATGTTCTCCCTGTGTCCCCTATAGGGTAGGTACCCTCACATGTTCTCCCTGTGTCCCCTATAGGGTAGGTACCCTCACATGTTCTCCCCGTGTCCCCTATAGGGTAGGTACCCTCACATGTTCTCCCCGTGTCCCCTATAGGGTAGGTACCCTCACATGTTCTCCCCGTGTCCCCTATAGGGTAGGTACCCTCACATGTTCTCCCCGTGTCCCCTATAGGGTAGGCACCCTCACATGTTCTCCCCGTGTCCCCTATAGGGTAGGTACCCTCACATGTTCTCCCCGTGTCCCCTATAGGGTAGGTACCCTCACATGTTCTCCCCGTGTCCCCTATAGGGTAGGTACTACCCTCACATGTTCTCCCCGTGTCCCCTATAGGGTAGGTACCCTCACATGTTCTCCCCGTGTCCCCTATAGGGTAGGCACCCTCACATGTTCTCCCCGTGTCCCCTAGGTACTACCCTCACATGTTCTCCCCGTGTCCCCTATAGGGTAGGTACCCTCACATGTTCTCCCCGTGTCCCCTATAGGGTAGGTACCCTCACATGTTCTCCCTGTGTCCCCTATAGGGTAGGTACCCTCACATGTTCTCCCTGTGTCCCCTATAGGGTAGGTACCCTCACATGTTCTCCCCGTGTCCCCTATAGGGTAGGTACCCTCACATGTTCTCCCCGTGTCCCCTATAGGGTAGGTACCCTCACATGTTCTCCCCGTGTCCCCTATAGGGTAGGCACCCTCACATGTTCTCCCCGTGTCCCCTATAGGGTAGGTACCCTCACATGTTCTCCCCGTGTCCCCTATAGGGTAGGTACCCTCACATGTTCTCCCCGTGTCCCCTATAGGGTAGGTACTACCCTCACATGTTCTCCCCGTGTCCCTATAGGGTAGGTACCCTCACATGTTCTCCCCGTGTCCCCTATAGGGTAGGTACCCTCACATGTTCTCCCCGTGTCCCCTATAGGGTAGGTACCCTCACATGTTCTCCCCGTGTCCCCTAGGTACTACCCTCACATGTTCTCCCCGTGTCCCCTATAGGGTAGGTACCCTCACATGTTCTCCCCGTGTCCCCTATAGGGTAGGTACCCTCACATGTTCTCCCCGTGTCCCCTATAGGGTAGGTACCCTCACATGTTCTCCCCGTGTCCCCTATAGGGTAGGTACCCTCACATGTTCTCCCCGTGTCCCCTATAGGGTAGGTACTACCCTCACATGTTCTCCCCGTGTCCCTTATAGGGTAGGCACCCTCACATGTTCTCCCCGTGTCCCCTATAGGGTAGGTACTACCCTCACATGTTCTCCCCGTGTCCCCTATAGGGTAGGTACCCTCACATGTTCTCCCCGTGTCCCCTATAGGGTAGGTACCCTCACATGTTCTCCCCGTGTCCCCTAGGGTAGGTACCCTCACATGTTCTCCCCGTGTCCCCTATAGGGTAGGTACCCTCACATGTTCTCCCCGTGTCCCCTATAGGGTAGGTACCCTCACATGTTCTCCCCGTGTCCCCTATAGGGTAGGTACCCTCACATGTTCTCCCCGTGTCCCCTAGGTACTACCCTCACATGTTCTCCCCGTGTCCCCTATAGGGTAGGTACCCTCACATGTTCTCCCCGTGTCCCCTATAGGGTAGGTACCCTCACATGTTCTCCCCGTGTCCCCTATAGGGTAGGTACCCTCACATGTTCTCCCCGTGTCCCCTATAGGGTAGGTACCCTCACATGTTCTCCCCGTGTCCCCTAGGTACTACCCTCACATGTTCTCCCCGTGTCCCCTATAGGGTAGGTACCCTCACATGTTCTCCCCGTGTCCCCTATAGGGTAGGTACCCTCACATGTTCTCCCCGTGTCCCCTATAGGGTAGGTACCCTCACATGTTCTCCCCGTGTCCCCTATAGGGTAGGTACCCTCACATGTTCTCCCCGTGTCCCCTATAGGGTAGGTACCCTCACATGTTCTCCCCGTGTCCCCTATAGGGTAGGTACCCTCACATGTTCTCCCCGTGTCCCCTAGGTACTACCCTCACATGTTCTCCCCGTGTCCCCTATAGGGTAGGTACCCTCACATGTTCTCCCCGTGTCCCCTATAGGGTAGGTACCCTCACATGTTCTCCCCGTGTCCCCTATAGGGTAGGTACCCTCACATGTTCTCCCCGTGTCCCCTATAGGGTAGGTACCCTCACATGTTCTCCCCGTGTCCCCTATAGGGTAGGTACCCTCACATGTTCTCCCCGTGTCCCCTATAGGGTAGGTACTACCCTCACATGTTCTCCCCGTGTCCCTTATAGGGTAGGCACCCTCACATGTTCTCCCCGTGTCCCCTATAGGGTAGGTACCCTCACATGTTCTCCCCGTGTCCCCTATAGGGTAGGTACCCTCACATGTTCTCCCCGTGTCCCCTATAGGGTAGGTACCCTCACATGTTCTCCCCGTGTCCCCTATAGGGTAGGTACTACCCTCACATGTTCTCCCCGTGTCCCTTATAGGGTAGGCACCCTCACATGTTCTCCCCGTGTCCCCTATAGGGTAGGTACTACCCTCACATGTTCTCCCCGTGTCCCCTATAGGGTAGGTACCCTCACATGTTCTCCCCGTGTCCCCTATAGGGTAGGTACCCTCACATGTTCTCCCCGTGTCCCCTATAGGGTAGGTACCCTCACATGTTCTCCCCGTGTCCCCTAGGTACTACCCTCACATGTTCTCCCCGTGTCCCCTATAGGGTAGGTACCCTCACATGTTCTCCCCGTGTCCCCTATAGGGTAGGTACCCTCACATGTTCTCCCCGTGTCCCCTATAGGGTAGGTACCCTCACATGTTCTCCCCGTGTCCCCTATAGGGTAGGTACCCTCACATGTTCTCCCCGTGTCCCCTATAGGGTAGGTACTACCCTCACATGTTCTCCCCGTGTCCCTTATAGGGTAGGCACCCTCACATGTTCTCCCCGTGTCCCCTATAGGGTAGGTACTACCCTCACATGTTCTCCCCGTGTCCCCTATAGGGTAGGTACCCTCACATGTTCTCCCCGTGTCCCCTATAGGGTAGGTACCCTCACATGTTCTCCCCGTGTCCCCTAGGGTAGGTACCCTCACATGTTCTCCCCGTGTCCCCTATAGGGTAGGTACCCTCACATGTTCTCCCCGTGTCCCCTATAGGGTAGGTACCCTCACATGTTCTCCCCGTGTCCCCTATAGGGTAGGTACCCTCACAAAAACATGCAGTAATCCTGGTCTCTAAACTGCCTCCCCCTGGCCTAGCCTGGCCTGATGGAGGGGAAAGGAACTGGTCGGAATAACGCGTTCCTTCCACACGCTATACGTCCGGCCGGGGAAACTCTCCCCTGTCAGGTGTAAAGAAGCAGCTTGGACTCCTCATGCATAGAAGGAAGCATGATGTCACCCCCCCTCCCCCTCCCCCCCCCCCCCCCCAGGTTGGCAGAGGAAGTGTAGCACCCATGGGATTACATTAGATAATTGACACTGGGTGAAAAAATGGGTTGCAAAATCGTGGGATAGAAAAAATACAGTAATGGAGATGTCTACTATTAAACTAAGTTAGTTGAATGGGCTCATAATCAATAAATCTTCACGCGTCACTTTTTTAAAAAATCCATTTATCCAACCAGGCATGCATGCAGCTGCATGTTACATAACTCCTTGTTCTGTTCATTGAAGAAAACCAAAACAGAATTGATGAAAGCAACCCTAGTCGACATGAATACTGTTTCTGTGTTTTGTTTTCACATAATCTAATTTATTATTGAACATCCAGTTCAAACAAAAGCACAGCAAAGTGATCCCACAGCAGGTCATTAAGGCATTCTGTGCGGTAACCCCTTTTGGTGTTAGCATTATGTTATGATTTAGCTATTTTTGAAAAGTCGTGAAAATGTGGTGCAAATCTTTGAATATATATTTCAGAGTGAACGTTTTTAACAAAAATATTGGCTTTCTGGGGGGGCCCTGGAACAACATATTTTCAGATGGGGGTTGGAGGCCAATTACAGATAATTCTGGGGGTCCTTAGTACGCTGTGCTCACCAAGGTACATAGACACACATGCTCCTCGGAGGACTTAGACCACAATAATAATAATAATGTGCACCCCTGATTACATACAATAAATAATAAAGGTCAACCAATAATCTCCAGCGCTTGCTATAGAGAATGTTGTGCCCACCAGAACGCACGCTGGCTGGGCCAGGCTATCGAGACCATCTAGACCAGAACGCACGCTGGCTGGGCCAGGCTATCGAGACCATCTAGACCAGAACGCACGCTGGCTGGGCCAGGCTATCGAGACCATCTAGACCAGAACGCACGCTGGCTGGGCCAGGCTATCGAGACCATCTAGACCAGAACGCACGCTGGCTGGGCCAGGCTATCGAGACCATCTAGACCAGAACGCACGCTGGCTGGGCCAGGCTATCGAGCTCCTCCAAGCTGCTGCTGAAATAAATCAATGTTATACTGCTATGACTCCACACAAAAAAAAGGCATATTCGGTATTTTTAGAGGCGAAACCGAATAGTCAAAGAACTATACTGTTACACACTCAGAGTCCAGGTACTACAACACTAGCTGCAGTTTAAGAGCGACGCTGCATTGTAATGTAGCTGGTGTTATCAGTGGGAGAAGAGAAGTGGGCCGGGGGAGGATTAAGATGTAATTCAATTTGAAGGGATTCCATTCAGTCAGTTTTGGGGCTGGAAAGCCAACTTGATGGAATAAGCCATGAAGAGAGAAAACTGGGTTATACAGCAGGGATATGTGTCTCTGTTTCTGCACGGTCACACGGTCGCACGCACGCATGCACGCACGCACGGTCGCACGCACGCACGGTCGCACGGTCGCACGCACAGAGATACAGAAACAGACTTTGCTTGCGAGATCATTGTCTCTGCCTCGATCTGCCTTTGTTTCTATTTCCACCATGCTTCTTTATTTCCTTTTTTTTCTTTCTCGATTCTGTAAGCATACATATCTTCATACTGTAAGCATACTGTACTGTACTGTACATCTCAGTTCTTTTTACAATGCAACACTTTGCGAGGCTTTGGGGGAGCTTCAGTTCCAGCCATCCTTTCATACATCATGTGATCTTTGTGATCTGACACGTTCAGAAGTTGAAGTCACATTTTGTGTCCAACGTATTGTTGTCGTTCTCATTAGTACTGTACTGTACTGTATGTGTGTTCATTAGGCCCATGGAGTCCTCTACTGTACTGTACTGTATGTGTGTTCATTAGGTCCATAGAGTCCTCTACTGTACTGTACTGTATGTGTTCAGTAAGTATGAGTATTATCAGTGCATCGTCATCGTCACCATAGTGACTGAGTCTGTGTCTGTACTGAGGCCATTAGTCTGTCTGTCTGTCTGTCTGTCTGTCTGTCTGTCTGTCTGTCTGTCTGTCTTGCTCTAACTGCATTGTTCTCTCTCTCTCTCTCGCCGCCATGCTTTCTGCCCTCGCTCGTTCTCTATCTCACTCTAATTCCCTTTCATTTACTGCATCAGCCACCCCCCCTCCACTTTCTCTCTCTATCTCTCTCCCTCTCTCTCTCTCTCTCTCTCTCTCTGTGAGGTGTAAATGAGGTGAGCCAATAGGCTTTGTTGGAGCAGTGACACCGCTGTACAGATAGTGGGCCTATTGTCCCCCTTGGCAGAGTCCCCATATTACACATCCACACATGCACACACACACACACACACACACACGCACGCACGCACGCACGCACGCACGCACGCGCGCGCGCACACACACACACACACACACACACCGACTACAGCGATGCATGCACACACAAGCAGGCGCACATCCAACTGAGAGTTCACAGCTCTTGTGCGTATTATGTGCACGCACTTCAGTTGTCAAGTAGACGTGCCCTCTTTGCCACCCCGCACATCAAGAGGGAAAAAGGAAACTGCTCAGCATGTTGGGGGGGGAGGGGGGGAGGGAGAGAGAGAGGGAGAGGGGAGAGAGGGAGGGAGAGAGAGAGGATAGGGGAGAGAGGGAGAGAGGGATAGGGGGAGAGGGGGAGAGGGGAGAGAGGGAGGGAGAGAGGGATAGGGGGAGAGTTGGAGAGGGGGAGAGGGGGAGAGAGGGAGGGAGAGAGAGAGGGATAGGGGGAGAGAGGGAGAGAGGGATAGGGGGAGAGGGGAGAGAGGGAGAGAGGGAGGGAGAGAGGGATAGGGGGAGAGTTGGAGAGGGGGAGAGGGGGAGAGAGGGGAGGGAGAGAGAGAGGGATAGGGGGGAGAGAGGGAGAGAGGGATAGGGGGAGAGGGGGAGAGAGGGAGAGAGGGAGGGAGAGAGGGATAGGGGGAGAGTTGGAGAGGGGGAGAGGGGGAGAGGGGGAGAGAGGGAGGGAGGGAGGGAGAGAGAGAGGGGAGCTACAAGTAATCAGGATGTATTGTACAAGGTGGAAGGAAGAAGTGAGAGAGTGTCATCTCATCCATGATACTGTAGTGTCTCTCGCTCTGGGTTCTGTGTGGAAGGAAGAGACGGTTGATGTGACGAGATGGAGAGAAATATAGAAGAGAGACACTGACTGACTGACAAACAACCAGTGTTGTGACTAACGCCCTTACATCACGTTACGTTACATAACGAAACTACTATTTGCAATAACTTGTAACCTACCGCTTTACATTTCCCCATTCCATAACGGCGTTCTATAGTTACTGTGCGTGTGTTAACCGCGTTATTATGTTATTATGTCAACTTCTGTGATCCAAGTGAAAAGTCTGGCCATGCAGCTCCGTGAGTCAGACTGTCATACAGGCGTCTCTGTGCTGACTGCTGCTCTGTGAGTCAGACTGTCATACAGGCGTCTCTGTGCTGACTGCTGCTCTGTGAGTCAGACTGTCATACAGGCGTCTCTGTGCTGACTGCTGCTCTGTGAGTCAAACTGTCATACAGGCGTCTCTGTGCTGACTGCTGCTCTGTGAGTCAGACTGTCATACAGGCGTCTCTGTGCTGACTGCTGCTCTGTGAGTCAGACTGTCATACAGGCGTCTCTGTGCTGACTGCTGCTCTGTGAGTCAGACTGTCATACAGGCGTCTCTGTGCTGACTGCTGCTCTGTGAGTCAGACTGTCATACAGGCGTCTCTGTGCTGACTGCTGCTCTGTGAGTCAGACTGTCATACAGGCGTCTCTGTGCTGACTGCTGCTCTGGAGTCAGACTGTCATACAGGCGTCTCTGTGCTGACTGCTGCTCTGTGAGACAGACTGTCATACAGGCGTCTCTGTGCTGACTGCTGCTCTGTGAGTCAAACTGTCATACAGGCGTCTCTGTGCTGACTGCTGCTCTGTGAGTCAGACTGTCATACAGGCGTCTCTGTGCTGACTGCTGCTCTGTGAGTCAGACTGTCATACAGGCGTCTCTGTGCTGACTGCTGCTCTGTGAGTCAGACTGTCATACAGGCGTCTCTGTGCTGACTGCAGCTCTGTGAGTCAGACTGTCATACAGGCGTCTCTGTGCTGACTGCAGCTCTGTGAGTCAGACTGTCATACAGGCGTCTCTGTGCTGACTGCTGCTGAGAGAGCGCTCTCTGTGTTGACGGTTTCGTTTGTGCTCTGCCTCTCATACTAGCCTCTGAGCCCACATGGCTTCACACCCTAACATGAACAAAGCATGTCGCAGAAGAGGTCATTGATTGGCTAACGTATAGGGCCATATTTCAGGGTAAGCCAATCAGAGACAGTCTGAGTAGGGCGGGTCTTTTCTTATGCCTGTAGGTAAACACAGACCTACAGTCTATGACACAGACACACAAACCCTTGTAACGCATACACAGAAAACGCCGTTGAACGAACATTATTAACACACGCTACAATGGCAAATGCGGATAACGGCGAGATCGTATGGTTTGTGGTTGGAAATATCGATTTTAAATCGCCACAGTAGCATGTCACCAAGAGTCAACTCAAATGATTGCTAGGTAGCCTATGTTGTTGAGGAAATGCTTCCCCTCTCAACGGTGGAGTCTGTTCCTTGGTCAGCAAAATACCAGTGAAAGCATGAGGGCCAATGTGCAGAAATACATTTTCCAAATACCTGAACAGTGTGCGTGCGTGCGTGCGTGGTCTTAAGTACCAGGTTTCTCTTCTCCCAAACATAATTTAAAAAAATAAGATCTGGTTGCAAAAGGGGTGAAGTGGCCCTTTAAGGCCCTTGCAGATGAATGCGAAAATAAAAAAAACAAACTAAGCAAAACACTCACACAGACTATTTCCTCAAATTCTACTATACTTGTGTGGACACGCATGCGTGCATCCACACAAACACACGCACACACACACACAAGCACATCTCAGTAATGGGTTATTATTACCTATATATACTTCCACTCGCACGTCCTAAAATGAATTGCAGGACTCAAACTGTATTTGATTTCATAAAATGACTCGCTGTAGCATGCCACTCGGATTTCCAAATAGGTGTGCAAGAAATGTCACAGAGAGGCAACGTGTTACTGTTCGCTCAAAAATGGCATTTTCATCATCCACTTTGCACGCACGCACGCATGCACACACACACACACACACACACACACACACACACACACACACACACACACACACTCACACACACACACACACACACACACACACACACACACACACACACACACACACACACACACACACACACACACACACACACACACACACACACACACACACGTCCGGGGAGTGTTGTATATTATAATGATTGTATGTAGTGATACTGACAGGAGCCAGATGGTAGTAGGGTGGAGTGAGTGAGTGAGTGAGAGAGAGTGTGTGTGTGACTGTGTGTGTGTGTGTGTGTGTGTGTGTGTGTGTGTGTGTGTGTGTGTGTGTGTGTGTGTGTGTGCGCGTGTGCGTGCGCGTATAAGTTACGTTGGGTGGAAATGGGTCGGGCTAATTACATGCAATGTTCGGATGACGCACACACACACACACACACACACACACACGCACACACACACACACGGACGCTCACACACTCACACACCCACCATTATAAAGGTCATCCGGCCCCCGATTTGAAATCGAGTGTCTCTGCCAAACAGAAACATTGTATCTCCACATTTTTATATACACAAATGCCTACTGTATATGCTTTGATTTACACACGTTTCTTTAAGTGCATCTCTGTGGGGTTTCCACAAATATTTATCCAATGAAAAGTATCACCAAGAAAGAGCTTATTGCGACCGTGCATTGGAAGATTGATTGATTGACTGAAATATGTATTATCAGTTTGCAGAATTACAGTACATTTCAAGCACAACTCAATACAAAGACTGTGTTAACTGTGAGTGGACGACCCCAATTAAGCATTACACTTGTTTACAACAGGGTTCCGCCATGTTCAATTCATAAAAACATGTAGAGACGTACAAATAGACACTTCTATATAGTTAAAGAACAGAACAGGAATTCGTCATAGGATCCATTGGAACAAAGAATGTCTTTCTTTCATATATAGTTTCATGAAAAGCAAACGGTATTTATTGGATGTATTGTATATCCCATTCTCGGCGGGAACCCCTTTTGGCATTATGCTATGCTTTAGCTATTGAAAAATAGCAGATCTACAAGCTCGTAGCGCGCCACCGAGTGGCGCGCTACGAGCTTGTAGGTCTGCTATTTTTTTAAATCGAAGAACGACTGACATAGTAAACATAGCATTTTCAGAAAACTGTCAGTATAGTAGAAGACATTTTTAGAATCTGATCTCAGGTCAGAATGGGATATACATACGAGGTTTTCAGCCGACATCGACGGCACATTACGCGGCGTGCCCTTGACAGAAACCAGACTGTACGTAGGTCGCCCGCATCGCAGGAAACGATGGGAAAATGATAGAGTCCTCCATGTTGTATGTACTGTACGCCTCTTTATACCACACTGTCCATGTGAGTGTCCTTAACCTCCCCCCACTCACTCACTCACTGCTATAGTCACAAGGGTCCATTTAAGGTCCATCCTTACACGCTTTGCAGTTAAATAAACACTCTCAAATTACTCTTCCGCCCGCACCGGATTTGACCCTTAATCGACGAGGGCGACGTCTCTTTTCAGTAACCCGCGTTAACCGCTCCATCCCGAACCCCCCCCCCCCCCCCCCCCCCCCCCGATTCCTCTTTCTTCCTCCACCTCCGCCCTCCCGCCGTTGGAACATCTACAGTTGATTTAGTCGACTAAAATGTGTTTTGACAGGCCTTGATGTCGTTGTAATGACATATTTTACACTTTTGTTGCATGCTGAAAATAGCAGATATACAATCTCACGACGCGTTGTGAGATTGTATATCTGCTATTTTCAGCATGCAACCCAGCACGAAACTGGATCTCTTGTCCACTAGTCCCTTACTAACATTTTAGTCTAGTTTTTATTTGTTGACGAATTTGTCAGTATATTTAGTCTTAGTTTTAGTCATCATAGATATTTTTTTTATTTAGTTTTAGTCAGTGAAAAAAGGTAGTCGACGAACATTTTTCGTCTTAGTTTTAGTCGACGAAAACAACATCTGTCCCCGCTGTCAGCCCTCCCTCCGTGGGCAACATCTGCCCCGCTGTCATCTCCACCCTGCTTTTTTCCTTTTCCGTTTGAACCCCAGCGTTGTGCACGCTGAGAGCTTCCTCCCTTATCCTTCCTCCTATAACGACTATTCCGTTTCTTCTGTCTGTCTGACACTTTCGCGAGGTCTTCTCATATACTTCCTCCCCTTCTTTTGTCTTGTTGTTTTCCCCTTACATGTCTTCTCCTTACATCTCTCTAGTCTCTTTATTACATGTCTTATTATTGTCTTCTGTTCCATTATACATTGGAGTTGTTTGAACCTAGTGATCCCACTCCGTCTTTCTCTCATGACATGTGTGAGAAATATACATCAGATATACTGTATGCTAGTTTATCCCATTCTGGGCGGGAACCCCTTTTGGTGTTAGCATCATGTTATGCTTTAGCTATTGAAAAATAGCAGATCTACAAGCTCATAGCGCGCCACCGAGTGGCGCGCTACGAGCTTGTAGGTCTGCTATTTTTGAAAAATCGAAGAACGACTGACATGGAAACATAGCTTTTTCAGAAAACTGTCATTTTCAAACAGACATTGTTTTAGAATCTGATCTCAGGTCAGAATGGGTTATGCATCTGACCATTGGTGCTATATAACAGTGGTCCCCAAAGTGGGGTCCGGGGACCCCCAGGGGGTCGTTGAGGTCCACAGCTAAAGGATAGTTTGGAACCAAAATGTCAAGTTCTGTCTCTCCACAGACTCCCACTTTCCCTTCCACTCTGCAGTCTGTAGTCCCATTCCATTTTCAATTTCAAAAGGCTTTATTGGCATGATAAATATGTTCTACATTGCCAAAGCATACACACAACAAAACAAAAATTAACATTGCGCACACAGAGACAACAAACATCCCAACAATAATGAACAACAAGCAATATACAGTAACAATGACAATAAATTAACAAACATAAACATAACAGCAACTTACAGTAATGACCCTGTTCAGACAGATATACCTGTCTCTTCTGTCCACTGGCTGTCCCTCAGTTGATGACAACTCCACACGTATTTTGCTGCCAAAGCTGTGCATTATTTGGACTGTTCTCCCAGAACATAATTGGAGTGATGAGTTATTAATGGTGGACTCAAATTCTTTATATTTTTCTTTAAATTTAGGGAAGAATGATTCTCTGATCATGTCTTTATACTTGTCGCATCGTAACAGAAAGTGTAGTTCCGTCTCCACCTCCCCTTTGAGAGCAGAGTGAACACAGTCTGGCATTCTCTCAGCTGTCTCCAACTCCCTCGTCAGCCCAGCTGTGAACACTAGTTTGCCCATTTACCTGCTCCCTGTAAGACTCCTTACAAACACTCACGGTCAGAACATTTGTCATTGTCCCTGAGCTTAGCTGTACCCCAAAGTTCCTGCAGGTTCTGTGTCTCCTTGAAAGGTTTGCATTTTGGACTTCATGACTTACTGCCTTGTACCTGAGTTTTGCCTTTTTTGGTCGTCCTAGTTTTATTTTGTACTTTTTGAAAAGTTTGGAATCGTTTCTCCTGAGTTTCCTGAGCTAGCTTACAGCTAAACCTTTTGTTTGTGACCCTTAACTGCCTTGGGCTTCAATACATCTTTGGATTTTGAATCTTTCTGTTTTGTGGCTCTGCATTTTAGTTTTATTTTGTAAGTTTGGAATGTTTCTCCTGAGTTTCCTGAGCTAGCTTACAGCTAAACCTTTTGTTTGTGACCATTAACATGCCTTGTGCTTCAATACATCTTTGGATTTTGAATCTTTCTGTTTTGTTTTGTGGCTCTGTATTTATGGGTTCAGTCATCCTGCTATCCTGACAATGCTTTAGCTATTGAAAAATAGCAATAGAGCTATTCTGCTATTCTGCTCGTAGCTGCTACGAGCTTGTAGGTCTGCTATGTTTTTTTTAATTTAAGAACGACTGACATAGTAAACAGATTTTTCAGAAAACTGTCAGGATGTAGAAGACATTTTTCAGAATCTGATCTCAGGTCAGAATGGGTTAAACGAAAAAGCATCTCTCTCACACGTTTGCCAGAGTGCCAGTGATAACCCCCCCCTTGTGCCAATGTTGGCACCCGTGCCCCTGTGCTAGTGTATGCATCTGACCATTGGTGCTATAACAGTGGTTCCCAAAGTGGGGTCCGGGGACCCCCGGACCCCCAGGGGTCCTTGAGGTCCCCAGCTAAAGGATAGTTTGGAACCAAAGTGGACCCTTATGGGTCTGTAACTCAGAGAGTGTACAAATGGAACCAAATGGACCCTTATGTGAGCATGCAACCAAGTGTAAAATTACTTCAACACCTTGAGAACCACACTCGGAACTTGAACATTGTTCGACACTATGAAAACCAAAATCTCTCTCTCTCTCTCTCTCTCTCTCTCTCTCTCTCTCTCTCTCTCTCTCTGTCTCTCTCTCTCTCTCTCTGTGTCTCTCGTCCCGTGCAGTGTGCCCCGGCACAGAGAACAAGCTGAGCACGCTGTCGGACCTGGACCAGCAGTACCGCACGCTGAAGAAGCGCTACGAGAACTGCGAGGTGGTGATGGGCAACCTGGAGATCACCAGCATCGACCGCAACCGCAACCTGACCTTCCTCAAGGTAAGAACCACACCCCACAACGAGATTCTGTTTAGCTTATTGTGTTTACGCTTGCGTTGTCGCACGCCTCTTCAACAGACCTGGAGGAGACCTGTGGTTGATCCAGGCGACAACAACGCCTGCGTTCCTCGCTTGTTCACGTTTGCAAGGCCTTTTTATAGTTGTGCATTCTGTTGGCACTGTCTGGCGCCTCAGCACCGGAGCCAATGGTGGCATGGAATCCGTTGATGTGTCAGGTCCATGTTCCCAAGATCACAGGTTCAAATCCCCCCAGTGTGGGTGACGTATAACACGTCTCTCTTCTCATTTCGTTTTTGACTCCATGGATGCACGTCTTGACAATTTCATGTCGGTGTGTGTCAGGTTGGAGGAGGGACTTGGAATGACATGGCGCTGCCATGTTCCCTGTAGCTCAGGGACTCCATTTGGGTCCCGGGTTTTAGGGTTATTGCAGCGAGCAAATTGGAAACACCTGCTGATCAATTAACCCTGGCACTGCTTCCTGTGATTCACTCCCCCCGGCTCCACAGCTCTCTTTAACCCATTTTGGGTGGGAACCCCTTTGGGTGTTCGCATTATGCTATGCTTTAGCTATCGAAAAATAGCAGATCTACAAGCTCATAGCGCGCCACCGAGTGGCGCGCTACGAGCTTGTAGGTCTGCTATTTTTGAAAAATCGAAGAACGACTGACATTTTTTTAAATCTGATCTCAGGTCAGAATGGGTTAATCAGACCAGTGTGTGTCCAGTGGAAACCTCGTATGAATCTGATCTCAGGTCAGAATGGGTTAATTTGAGTGAGAGTTCTTCCTCGCTCCCAGCCGATGCCAACATGGTCCATAATGTGCGATCTGAGATGTTGTTGTTGTGTTTGTGTGTGTCGACCCGCCAAGGAGACACAGATATATATAGATAAGGACAGACGGCTTAGTTTGCTATACTAGTCACACACCCGGACGGGACGTGAGCAGAGTTTAAAATGTGCTATATGACTCAATCTCTGCCTAGCTAGCTCCGACGGTTCCCCACACACACACACACACAGAGAGAGAGAGAGAGAGAGAGAGACAGAGAGAGAGAGAGGGAGAGCGATAGAGGAGAGAGAGAGAGCCGGCTCGCCTTGTTTCTCAACTTGAAAAGACTTGAAATGATGTGTCCTACTTTCTGACCCATGCTGAGGTAGCACATGAAGGGCTAGAGCAGGGGCGGGCAACTTTGACGATGGAGAGGGCCACTATATTTCCACACTCCCTCCCTAGCGCTGCGACGTGTTTTGAGCTTGTAGATCGGCTATTTCTTGCTACCGGTATATTCGAATTGAAATCTTGAATATTCTTTTAGCTATTTTTGAATTGGAATCCTGAAAATGTACATTTTTATGTAATTTCAAATGCCTTTAATTATACTTGTGTTGACCATTGAGCTACTAATTTAGACTGAAGTAATTAAAGCCGGTCATGTTTGCATGTTGTGGAATTGTAACAGCTGAAACCAATTATATCAGTATTCTGACATTAACCTGAGGGCCACATTAAGTGAAGGTGGGGGCCGCATGTGGCCCCCGGGCCGACAGTTGCCCACCCATGGGCTAGAGTGTCAGAGTAGAGCAGATCTACAAGCTCATAGCACGGCACTCTGTGCCGCGCTATGAGCTTGTTGATCTGCTATATAGCAGCGACGCTCTGCTCCGTCACGTCAATGAGTATAAACAATGTCTATTGTAGAAGCTATAGCGCTATCAAAGCAGGAGATGACACAATGTGGGTGTGGGGCGACAATGCACGTGCTGTAGTGGGAAATATGAAGACTCAAATCTATATCGTATATTATTGTTCCATGCTATAGTCTGTCTGGTCGTGTCTGTGAGCAACGACACCTTGGCCTGAAAGCCTGTCTCAATCCACTCAAGCTGTATGTATAAAAGACCACATCACCCCTATTGTTTGTTATGAGACCCTGCTGGGCCTGAATAGGTATCACTAGGTAGGTTTAGCAATGACGTTTCCACACCGTACATTGTTAATAGTTGCATAAATGTATTCACGTTCCTGTATTCTTGTATTATGGTTCAATTGATCCCTGAGGGACTCCAGCTCCATGTTTCACACAAACGAGTACATAACAAGTAATAATCTGTATTTTAGTGCAGGCGGACGCATAATGTACAGCAGTGGTTCTCTTCTCAGAGGGTGGTCCTGCTTGGACCCTCAGGCTTCCTTAAGAAGCCTGACCCTTAATTCTGCAACTCTGAAAGCGTGCAAACGGAACCAAATGGACCCCTATATGTACAGTAAGGCGTGTACAGTATATACGCTGTCGGAGTTTATGGGGTCGGCCCTTTGAAATAAAAAAGTTAGAGGTGGTTGTATCGTGACATACATTCTGAACGCTGCTCTGAGAGGCAGAGTGGAGCGGTGGTTTGGCTCCCTGCTGTGATGCTGCTGTGGGAACTTAAGCACGGTGGAATAGAATTACGCTACGGCAATGCGACGTGCGGCGCATGCGTCTCGCCTGTGAGCAGCCAGCGGTACTGTTGGGGCTTCTCACACAATGAACAGTGTGTGTGTGTGTGTGTGTGTGTGTGTGTGTGTGTGTGTGTGTGTGTGTGTGTGTGTGTGTGTGTGTGTGTGTGTGTGTGTGTGTGTGTATGTGTGTGTGTGCCTGTGTGTCCACAAATAGGCATATCGTTGCTGTTGGGCAGAGACCTTGTACCTCCATATTTCAACTTCTTCATGTTTTTTTTTCCTAAATTAATTTGCAATTCACAACGAATGCCCTATACTTAATTCGTCATACAACATGTGTTGCGCGAAGGGTTCGAACATGGACTGATCTGCATGCTTGTCGATCAACACATTTTCACGAATTAATTTTTATAACTTTTTAAATGATTAAAAACAATTAAGGGTTTTGGACATACGCGGTTTACACTCGACTATATACAGCGGCAAATACTGTATTGTGCATACATCAATCCCAGAGATTCTGTGTGTGTGTGTGTGTGTGTGTGAGTGTGTGTGTGTGTGTGTGTGTGTGTGTGTGTGCGCGCGCGCGTGTGTGTGTGCGCGCGTATGCACGTGCCACGTGCCATTTTTTTTATAGCCTGCTTGCCACCAGCGACCCCTTCCCCATCATTCCCCTCCTGCTGCGTAATGAAGTGAGGTGTGCTCTAACCCATTCAGGACGGGGGGAAAATAGCAGATCTACAAGCTCATAGCGCTGCACCGAGTGCCGCGCTATGAGCTTGTAGATCTGCTATTTTTGAAAAATCGTGAAAATGTGTCGCAAATCTTTGAGTATACGTATATTTTTAACTCAAATTTTTGCTTCTGGTGGTGGGGGGGTCACTGGAACAACATATTTTCAGATGGGGGGGTCGGAGGCCAATTACAGATGTATTTGGGGGTCCTTGACATGAAAATGTTTGAGAATTAACGAATGACAGAAACATGGGGTTTTTTTTCAGAATACTGTCAGGATTTAAAGAAGACATTTTGCATAGAATGGTCCTCAGGTCTAAATGGGCTAATTACCGTGCCAGCGCTCCCAGATGAACACCATAAACAGTCCCATCAGGCCCAGCGTCATTAGCGCAACAATTAGGCATCTGGGAAGGGTGGGGGGGTGGGGTGGGGAGGGGGGGGTGCTTGGAGGTATTGCCGTTGCCATAGAGACTATATTGCCCCCGGGGGATGGGATAGATCCCGCTATATATATATATCGAGCAAGGAAGTGTTTCGTTATTATATGAATAGATGGACGACGTAAAAGTTTTTTTCCCCTCTGGTGATTTGCGCGATGGCAGGCTTTCAGTCAAATCTGGTCACTGCAGTATAGCAGATCTACAAGCTCAAAAGGTGTCACTTTGTCACTTTGTTTCAAGCGTGTGGATCTGGTATAGACTTGTGATGCTGTAGTATTATGTAGGGCAGTGGTTCCCAAAGGGGGGTCCAGCCAAATTATATAGTTAGGAACCAACGGGTCGATTTGGTTCAATTTCGTACACTCTCAGAGTTAAATTAACATTGAGTATACAATATAAATTGGGCGTCCCAGAGAAATAGAAATGGCATTACATGGGGGGTCCGTAGATTAATGCATGTCAAACTGGGGGGTCCTTGAAATTTTACGGGTTTGAGAATCACTGCTAGAGCCGTAAAAATCTTCTCTTATATGGGGGGTCCCCCTAATTAGTGTCAATTTGGGGGTCCTTGACGTGAAAGAGTTTTGGAACCAGCGATAAACAGTTTTTATTTAGTTTCTGTCCGACAGCAACGTGAGTACCGTCACATTCAGGTGTGTACTTTACGTCAGGGGTGTTATAGGCAACCTTATGGGCACGGGTGGGGAGATTGATCACTGGCACACTGGCATAAGAGGGAGAGAGAGGTTTATTTTAAAATGAATCATTCAAACATTATCAGCCAGTTAAATTAGGTCCACTCACATCTATCCTGCAGCACATAATTCCACATTTATTCAAACCGATAACTCTGACTTGGAGGGAGTTATTGCTCTGTCATCAGTACATCCTGAAAGAAAGTAATTCTAGAAGAAGAAGAAAGCACATAAAGGTGGTTGTCATGTATAGCATATTATGGACAACATAAAACCATTTGGGAATAATTCATTTTGATGACTTTTTTTTAGCCAACTCCTGTTTTACGTAATATAACAGGTTCAGAACCTACAAACACTTCCAGACACTTCCAGGTATCTCTGTAAGGTCTCAGTGGTACTCGCTGTACGGCAGGGTGAGACCCGCGGAGTGCGAGAAAGACAGAGAGCGTGTGTGTGTGTGACTGTGTGTGTGCGTGCGTATATATGTGCGTGTGCGCGCGCGCCTTCGCATCGACAGCCTGTTGGTAGATTAGATGGGTTCATAACGCTGCAGTGTGTGTGTGTGCGCGCGCGTGTGTGTGCGCGTGTAAATGGACCTCTATGGAGCTATGGGGTTTATTAGGCCCAATGACAGCGCCACAACAGGCCATTATATGAACTTTCAGGAAGTCCCCGATTTCCTTGGTGGCTTCACAAAATATCTGTCTGACTCTGACTGCCCCCCTGGGGCTGCAACACAGGTGCATGCAGGGAGGGAGGACGCGGCCACAGACAGATGCTGAAATGTGCCTTTGAAAAAAGTTAAAATGAGGTTTGGGAACGGACGGACGCTGTAGGGACAGTAAGGTAGCACGAGGAGGGAGGGGGGGGGGTTTGGGGGGGGGGGGGGGGGTTAGGGCCAGCAAGGTAGCACGAGGAGGGAGGGAGGGAGGGGGGGGGGAGTGAAGGAGAGACATGATAAGTCACTTTGGTGACATGTGGAGAAGGGGACAAAAAATCTGCTGTACTAAAAATGTCGTGCCCTGTTTGTGTGTGCGCGGGTGTGTGTGCGTGTGCGTGCGTGTGCGTGTGTGTGTGTGTGTGTGTGTGTGTGTGTGTGTGTGTGTGTGTGTGTGTGTGTGTGTGTGTGTGTGTGTGTGTGTGTGTGTGTGTGTGTGTGTGTGTGTGTGTGTGTGTGTGTGTGTGTGTGTGTGTGTGTGTGTGTGTGTGTGTGTGCGCGCCCATCATGCACCTGCCGTGTGTGTGTGTGTACTGTACGTGTTTATGCATGTGCACGTGAGGGCTGAAGATAGTGGGGACTTTGGTATAGGTTTTAGCCCGCTGAGCCTGGTGTGACAGATAGATTGATGAGATGGAGCTGCTTCTAAAGACCCAGCTCTCTCTCTCTCTCTCTCTCTCTCTCTCTCTGTCTCTCTCTCTCTCTCTCTCTCTCTCTCTCTCTCTCTCTCTCTCTCTGTCTCTCTGTCTCTCTCTCTCTCTCTCTCTCTCTCTCTCTCTGCTGTAACAGGTGAAGTTAATCCATTCTGACCTGAGATCAGATTCTAAACATATCTTCTACATCCTGTTTTCTGAAAAAGCTATGTTTCTATGTCAGTCGTTCTTTAAAAAAGAAATAGCAGACCTACAAGCTCGTAGCGCACCACTCGGTGGCGCGCTATGAGCTTGTAGATCTGCTATTTTTCAATAGCTAAAGCATAACATAATGCTAACACCAAAAGGGGTTCCCGCGCAGAATGGATTAATTATCTTTTTTTCCCCCTCTCAGTTCTTTACGAGTCTGCACGTGCCAAGCATCGTTTTGGAGGGCGAGAAGGGGGTCGGTTTCTCCGCGGTGTCAGATCAGGAAGTTAATAGTGAAAGATCGTTACGGTTTTCCTGTAATTAACTGAAATAATGAAATTAGAAATAGATTTTCTTCTGGCCTTTCTTTTTTGCTGCATTGTCCTCTGTGGCAAACCGATGGAAACTCGACTATAGGCCAACACAGACAGGCAGGCAGACAGACAGACAGACAGACAGGCAGGCAGACAGACAGACAGGCAGACAGACAGACAGACAGACAGACAGGCAGGCAGGCAGACAGGCAGGCAGACAGACAGGCAGGCAGACAGACAGACAGACAGACAGACAGACAGACAGACAGACAGACAGACAGGCAGACAGACAGACAGACAGGCAGACAGACAGACAGACAGGCAGGCAGACAGGCAGACAGGCAGACAGGCAGACAGGCAGGCAGGCAGGCAGGCAGGCAGGCAGACAGACAGACAGACAGACAGACAGACAGACAGACAGACAGACAGACAGACAGACAGACAGACAGACAGACAGACAGACAGGCAGACAGACAGACAGGCAGACAGGCAGGCAGACAGGCAGACAGGCAGACAGGCAGGCAGGCAGGCAGGCAGGCAGGCAGACAGACAGGCAGGCAGGCAGGCAGGCAGGCAGACAGACAGACAGACAGACAGACAGACAGACAGACAGACAGACAGACAGACAGACAGACAGTTCACCATATGCCCCGTTACTTTTTCATTTAATCTGCCTGCGATCCTTTTTTTTTTAAATATCGTTTTATTATTTCCTTTCATATTAGTTTAGATCAGTGACACTGAAGGCCAACATGTTAAAAATGATGATTCAACCAAAAAAAGTACTGGATGTCCTTTAAATACTAAAGACTTCACAGACTTTTAACATTAGGCCACTTTCAATGTCAGCACTGACTACACTGCTGTTTGAATGAACTTTGCATAAAGCTTTTTGAAATGAGATATGAAAGAAAAGTGACCCCGTCTGAATCTGTACTATATACAGAGACTGAAAACTGCTGTGAAAAGTTAAATAACAACATAACGATGTTTCTGAACGGCATTTTAGTGCAGGGGATAGATCGTTAGTTACGTGAGATGACATGTGGTGTTATTGCAGTGGAAACATGACCCTTTTGTCTGGTTGGGAATCAGGGACATGCGTGGTGTGCACAGATAGACCCTAGGGGGTGCTATATAGCACCCCCTGCCCTTTTGACAATGTACAGTGTACACTGTGTACAGAGTGTGGACCATGGTGACATTGATCAATTCTTGATAAAAAGCTTCTGATATATTATTTAGGCCCCCACAATCTATATAAATCTCATACTATTAAGGACAGTCTCCTCGCTGCTATAGTCTAACTCTATTGGACAAGGAGGGGTTGGGGAGGGACTTATAGCGAAAGGGCTAATTTGGGTGAAGATGAAAAAACCAACCTCCGTAGACCATGAGAGTTTTTTCGTTTTTTTTTAAAGAGATAATCTTATCTTTTAAAGTTTTAACACACCCAATGATCACGTGAGGGAAGGGGGCGACGTGTTTCCACTTCAATGAAACGGGCCGTTTCCTCCATCGCCAACAGGGCCGTTATGAGGCTAAAATATATGCCTGTTTTCACACAGACGTCCCGTGGGCTCTATATACCCAGCTGTTTATACATACTATCAGTGCTAGTAGAGAGCCACACTCATCAGTCTCATGGTTATAAATACGATCAGTGCTAGTAGAGAGCCACACTCATCAGTCTCATCGAGGTCAACTCACAGCCAGACTGCACAATTCCCTACTATACGCCATCCAAGGTCAACACGTACCGCTCTCCTTTTCTGTGTTAATAAAGTTGGTTAGACTTAGCGGAAACTCTCTCTCTCTCTCTCTCTCTTCAGTATAGGATATACCAGTGGTTCTCAAAGCAGGGTCCAGGGACCCCCCAGGGGTCCTTGAGGGAGTTCCAGGGGGTCCCCAGCTAACTGACAGTTTGGAACCAAATGGACACTTACTGTATGGGTCTGTAACTCTGAGAGTGTACGCCTGTACGGGTCCATGACTCTTTTTACAACATAAATCAGGGGTCCCAGAGGTATAGAAATGCCATTATTAAATGGGGGTCCGTATGTAGTCTCTCTCTCTCTCTCTCTCTCTCTCTCTCTCTCTCTGTCTGGTTCACCTGCTCCTTACGGCCATGTTCTGTCAGCCAATCAGAATGACCCATTTTCCCAGAAGGTGTGTTCAGGGGAGCGGGGGGAGGGAGGGAGGGTGCGTGTGTGTGTGTGTGGGGGGGGGGGGGGGGGGGTGGTCCGGTTCAAGTGGCCCGGAGTGGCCCCAGGACCGGCTAATGATGTCACCTAGACTGAAGGACTTTTCCATTACACACCGATCAATCAGCTGGACATGTGCACTGTGGACACCGTGCCAAGGCCGGAGAGCAGCCTAGGGCGTGTGCGCGGGCGTGTGTGTGTGTGTGTGTGTGTGTGTGTGTGTGTGTGTGTGTGTGTGTGTGTGTGTGTGCGCGTACATGCGTGTGTGTGTGCACGCCTAGCACACTCACACTCTCGTCCACTTATACATGATTCATGTGCAATCATGAACAATCATGCATATATTCATGCACACGGTACGCAAGTCTGACCGTTCCCCACGAACACACACACACACACACACACACACACACACACACACACACGGCCACACGTGTACGTGCATACCGGGCACGAACGCATGCACATACACGCAAATACACACGCACGCGCACTCGGTCTATACCGTATACACTCATATACTGTAGTCCATAAACATGTATGATTTTATTCAGGATTATATGAACTTGAGCGCGCACACACGCACGCACACAGCAACTTATGTGTTTTACAACTACCCAATATATGCATTGCACACCCATGTGCATATTTACTCTGCACACGCATAGTCCATGAACATGTACAGTACACATTTATGTAGCATTATATGAGCAAAGACACACGTGCGCGGCGCGCGCCACACAAGCACACACACACACACACACACACACACACACACACACGCACGTAACAGTACAGCTACAGCTAGCCAAGTGCATGCTCCTCTCTCTGAACAGAATGGTGATGTAAATATAATGGCTAGTAATATTTTCTGGTGTGTTTTTAACGGCGCTGTCATTGTGTTCAACACAATGACACATGTGCTGCATACAGTATAATAATAATAATAATGCATACAGTATAGCACACGTACTTCATGGTGAAGTCACATTTACAGACACTGGATGGAGCTTTTAGCGGTTTTGGTTTGGATGTTATCAGATGTGACCGTTTCTGAACGAGGCTAAGTCATTGATTTTTTTTTGATGATACATTTTTCGTTTTTTCCATGTCTCGTGAAAGCAGGGAATCATAGCTTCAAATGTACATATACAGTATTGGTTGTTCAGTTTGAGCCACCAGTTTTGGAGATATGACTTATGATAGAGTAATGTCTTGAGATTCAAGATTCAAGATTGCTTTATTTGTCATTCTTTCCAACTGCAGCAGCAGGAAAAAACTAAATTACGTTTCTCCTATAGTTAAAAGACAACACAGGCTCACACAATAATAAATATATCAAGTGCAAGACAATACTCTGAATATAAATATAATATAAAGTCCTGAAAAACTACAGGAATCCATAAAAAAGATAAACGGAATAAGAAAAACATTTAAAAACTGAACATAGAGTTCATGTCATCAGTTCTGCCAGGGATACTTGATTTCAGGAGTCTTGCAGAAAACAGCGAGTTGAGAAAACGGGCTTGAAAAGGTTCACTTCTGTGGACTAACATTACACCTAGCTATAGCGAAGCGACAGGTTACAGGAGATAAATGCTTAAACATGTATGTAGCTAGTAGCTATACTTTAAGCATTTATTTCCCGTAACCTGTCGCTTCACGCCACGTTGTGAGATCGTAGATCGGCTATACTTTCACTACTTCTTAAATATTTGTTCTATAATTCATGGAATTTCTTAGATGTTGTCCACGACTCACAAATGTGTGTTTTTGGGAAACTCAATACTCAAGTTTTCAAGTCAAAGGACCCTCAAATTGATATGGATTTGGCATAGAAAAAAAGTAAAAGGTTCCCAAAACGTATAGAGTTAGTTTTTTCATGTTGTGAATTGTCCCTAATTGGAAGCCATTGCCATGCTAAGAGGTCCATCAATCTGGAGCCTGACCGGTGTGAGATAGCTTTGACACGCACCGCAGTTCAACATAGTTAAGTCATTCTGGGCGGGGAGGGAGAACCCCTTTTGGTGTTTTAACTTAAGCGCTATGTTATACTTTAGCTATTGAAAAACAGCAGATCTACAAGCTCATAGCGCGGCACCGAGTGCCACGCTATACGAGCTCGTAGGTCTGCTATTTTTGAAAAATCGTTGAAAATGTGGCGCAAATCTTTGAATATATATTCTTTCAAAGCGAACGTTTTTAACTCAAATCTTTGCTTCTAGGCATGGGGGTGGGGGGGTCCCTGGAACTCCCTGGAACAACATATTTTCAGATGGGGGTCGACGGCCTAATACAAAAAATGTTGGAGGTCCTTGACATGAAATAGTTTGAGAACCTCTGACGCAGAAACAGAAACATGGGGTTTTTCAGAACACTGTCATTTCGTAGAATGGTTCCCAGGTCTAAATGGGTTAAGTCTCCGTGTATAACTTTGAAGGCAGGTGATGCCAAAGTAATTAATTAGCCTCTGGTTGTGCTAATGAGCAGTCAATCACTCATGTACCAGAGACTTAATCAGTCAGTCACTGCTGCTTGCTATTCCCTAATGCGTGCACGGCACACACACACACACACACACACACACACACACACACACACACACACACACACACACACACACGTGGGAGATGAATGACATGGTCAGTGATGTGTGTACTCTGTTTGGAAGTGTAGACTGAAACATTACCTCATGGCCCTTATCTCAGACACACACCAGAGAGAGAGAGTGTGGGAGAGAGAGAGAGAGAGGGAGAGGGAGAGGGAGAGGGGGAGAGAGAGAGAGAGAGAGAGAGAGAGAATGCACAGAGAGAGACTGAGAGAAGGATATAGAGCGTCGCAGTCCCGACCCAGGGAATGATTCTCCGTTCATTTTCCTCGTAGACATTTACAAAAAGTTATTTAAATTTATATTTATATTTTTTCATCCCACGATTTTTGTAACCCACTTTTTCACCCCTGTGTCAATCATCTAATGTGATCCTGGGCTCTACACACCCTCCGCCAACCTGGGGAGAGCAACGGACTTGAACTCATGCTTCCTTCATGCCTGAGTGTCCAAGTTGCTCCTTTTACACCTGACAGGGGGGAGTTTCCCTGGTTGGACGTAGCGCGTGGAAGGAACACGTTATTCCAACCAGTTCCTTTCCCCTCCATCAGGCGCCCCGGCTGGCCAGGGGGAGGCAGTTTAGTTCTTTGTAATTATTTGTTTGGCCCAAAATATTAATTGACAACAAATCATGATTTGTCACAACTCCAGTTGACTTTGTCCGCGGCGTAAACGTCTTTAAATAAATACTTTTTGAAAAGCCTATATGGGGAAAATTAACGGGGAATCGACTTCTGGCCTGTCTCACGTTGGCATGAAAGGGGGCGGGACTGCGACGCTCTATAGGTAAGAGAGAGAGAGAGAGAGAGGGAGAGGTTGATAGAGATGGACAGAACTCTTGCACTGAAGGAAAAAGACCCTCAACAGCTAAATGATAATCAGAAAGGCCATAATGTGCAGCCAGGGAGGAAGTGTTTCTGTTGTTTTCCTGGTCCGTTTGGTTCCATTTGTTCACTATAGAGTTAAAATTAACACTGATTTTACAATAATAAATTGGGGTCCCAGAGATAAAAAAATGCCATTAAGTTTGGGAACCACTGTGCTGCTATACACCGCTGGTTGCATTTATTTGAGATGATCACAGTTATTTATTTTTGCATAATTGTCATAATCATACATTGTTCATATTATTTGTCATTTAACCCATTCTGAACGGGAACCCATTTTGGTGTTAGCATCATGTTATGCTTTAGCTATTGAAAAACAGCAGATCTACAAGCTCATAGCGCGCCACCGAGTGGCGCGCTAAGAGCTTGTAGGTCTGCTATTTTTGAAAAATCGAAGAACGACTGACATTTTTTTAGAATCTGATCTCAGGTCAGAATGGGTTAATCAGACCAGTGTGTGTCCAGTGGAAACCTCGTATGAATCTGATCTCAGGTCAGAATGGGTTAATCACATATTTGTGTGACAGTAAAACGTCATAATTGAGTCACAACCCCGAACGCTGCCGCCAGCCTCTCTCCACCCAATCAACAGTGTTGCCAGATTCTGCGACAGAAATAAGCAACCGCAGGTCTATGAAAACCAAACACACACTTTAAACCTATACATGGCAGATCTATACTGTGCGATGCGACACGCTTATGTCTGCTGTTTTCAACAACAAAATCACACCCGTGTGAAGTGAGGGGCGCTCTTGCCATCGTATACACATCGTCATACATCATCTCATTCTGGCCAATCACAATTTGCGTCTTCACTGTTCGGCCCTCACTTCACATGGGTGTGATTTCTTTTTTTTTTTTACAAATACATATTGATTTGGGGGGTCCTTCCTTGACATGAAAATGTTTGATAAACCATGGATTAAGCAACATTACGAAACAAGCCCAAAATAAGCAACTGTACACTTTGGAAGCAAGCAAGAAAAATGATGAAAAATAAAACTCAACGCATCTTATTGTTTTTCAATATTTGTATTAAACAGAAAAAGACATGCAGGGCAATACATGAACTTATGACACAACATACGACACTTGGTGCCAAAAACATGGTGCCAAAGTTTGTGCTATATTGCCATTGAGAATGCATTGGGCGTTTAAGTTAAATAACTCAGAAACTATAAAACATTTAAAAGTAAAAAAGTTCCAGCATGTGTCTCCACATGACCGAATTATAAAAAGTGTGAATGGAGTTTCTAGGTGAAAGTGCTTTTTTGAAAGTGTTGCGTGTTAAGTGTTAAACACTTACAGATTCTCAGAGGGTTTAGATCCAGATCTACTAAAACATTTATAAGGCAGAGGCTGAAGTGGGGTGGTGTTGTAAGCTGGGCTAATGGTGGCTAATTGGCCCGCGTGTCAGTGGAGGAGCCGGGGCTGGGGGGGTTATTGTGCCGGGGCTGGGGGGGCTATTGTGTTGCCTGGCAGCCGACAGTGGAAGGCTGTTAGCACCTCGCGGCACCCGACAGTGCTAGCGTAATTACAGCTCTTAACATCGGCGGGTAAATTAGCACCCTTTGCTCGAGCCCAACCCGCGAACCCTCTCTAGATTGCCGTGGCATGCGTGTGACCCCGCGAGCGCTATCTATGGTGGATGATGGGTAATGGCGGGGTAATTATACCGCAGGCTACCACCCTCCACTTGTCAACAGGTGGCAGGTGCAATTGAGATTAAATGTAAAAAAATAACGAATAGTTTTCCCATCTCCCTTTTGTTATAGCGTTGTTGTTGTCTAGTCTCTCTCTCTCTCTCTCTCTCTCTCTCTCTCTCTCTCTCTCTCTCTCTCTCTCTCTCTCTCTCCCTATATTATTCCATTCTGACCTGAGATCAGATTCTAAAAATGTCTTCTACATCCTGACAGTTTTCTGAAAAAGCTATGTTTCTATGTCAGTCGTTCTTCGATTTTTCAAAAATAGCAGACCTACAAGCTCGTAGCGCGCCACTCGGTGGCGCGCTATGAGCTTGTAGATCTGCTAAAGCATAACATAATGCTAACACCAAAAGGGGTTCCCGCCCCAAAATGGGTTATTCCACTGCTTGGCTGTGTTCCACCGTTGAGAACATTGACGGTTCCTGAAAGAGGATTTCCATTTGAAAAGAGAAACTCGGCTCACACGTCCAAATGGACTCCATATATTCTCCCGTGTATCTAATCTATCGTATCGTCGTGGGCATTCTGTCTTTTGTTGAAAGGGACGTGTGTGTAACGTTGGAGTTGAAGAGGCTCTCAGTGCTTCACAATCATCTGTAATTGAGAATTCAGAGAGGCTATAGTGGAACAGAACAGTGTGCTTCTCAAAACTTTTCCGTGCCAAAATTGGACTCCCACATTGATATAATATATATTTGGCCGCGGATCCTCATTGTGTCCGGGACCAGGGGTCACCAACATGTCCGTACGCAGACAAAACGTGACCAGATTTGACTGAGGGACTGCCATTGATTTTCGTTATTTCATGTCATATGAAAGCAGGGAATCATAGCTTCAAATTGACATATTGGTTGTTCAGTTTGACCCACCAGTTTTGGAGATATGGCTCATATAGAGTAATGTCTTGCAGAGAAACGGAGAGTTGAGAAAACAGGCCTGAAAGGTTCACTGCTGTGGTCTCTAACATTACACCTAGCTACATGTTTAAGCATTTATTTCTGACACTTATTTCAGACAGTATGTGAAGAGTCTGCCTGTGCTAAATCATTTTGAAAAAAAATCAATAAATAAAGTTTTTCTCTGGTAAAATGCTGGAATTCGCGGGATGGCATGAGGCTCTCAGTCAAATGTGGAAAAGACTTGGTCTGGCAACATTTTAGATTTTCTGTTTTAGACACCATTATATTGTTCTCAGTTTGATCATATAATCATCACTTAACTGAATGTCAATCTCCAGGTTCTCTTCAGAATAAGTATATGACACTTATTTATTGTGACACTAACGGCACTATAGCAGTCCAACTAGTACTATAGTGGTTCTCAAATGTTACATTTGAAGAGACCCCCTTAACTCTGAGAGTGTTCAAATGGAACACTCTCGTGAGGGTCATTCAGGGCTACTGTATCTATTTATGTGTTTCTGGTTTCACGGGGTCGTCTTTGTGGCCTTTTTCGTGCATTCTGTTGGCACTGCTGCATGCTGACCTACTGCTTCTGACCCCCTGATATCTCCCCCGAGGACCCCCTGGGTCCCACTTTGAGAACCACTGCTTTACAGCACAAGTACAGCATCATGGGTGTGTGCGTGGCGTGCGTGCGTGCGTGGCGTGCGTGCGTGCGTGGCGTGCGTGCGTGGCGTGCGTGCGCGGCGTGCGCCCGCTCCCTCCATCGTGTCACTCAAACCCCCCTGAGGCAGACGCATCTCGACGGCTGACAGGCAGCATAAACAGCGCTGCCATTTCCTCCCTGCCTGTCTGTTTGTGTGACTATCACAGAACACATGAGCTCAGATAAAAACCCGCCGTCTCATTAGCATCACAACGCTATCAGCTGCTCCACTATTTCACCGTCTGTTGACAGAGGAGAGAGGCAAATGTCAGCAGAAGTCGCCCGTGGATAATGGGTGGGGGGGGGGGGGGGGGGATGCATGGCAGGGGTGGGGTGGGGGGGGGGGGGGAGAGAGAGAGATACACAAAATATAGTTAAACGATTTAGTTTGTGATTTGGTCCGCTGGTAAAGTCACATTATTATCGTTCATGTGTGGAAGGAGTAAGAGATGGAGTCAGTGTGCAGTGTGCAGTGTGTAGTGCGTAGTGTGCAGAGTGTAGTGTGTAGTGAGTAGTGTGTAGTGAGTAGTACTCACCAAGCAGAGTTTTAGAAACGAAAAAACTGAGGGGTTATGGCAGCCGCCACATTTTTATTTTAGTTTTAGTCATAGTCTTTTCGACTGAAACCTAATTTCATTTCATAGTCATTATATAGTCACCTGGAATGTTTTAGTGTTATAGTCTATAGTTTCAGTCGACTATAAAGTGTCATGCGATTTTATAGTCGACTAAATCTACAGTTGATTTAGTCGACTATAAAATGTATTTTTGTGTCTGGCCTTGATGCCGTCGTCGCAATGGCAGATTTTTACACCTGCCGCCAGTGACCTACTCTCCAAGTAGGGCACGCCCAAGAGCCTATGCCACACACGCGCGCACACACACACACACACACACACACACACACACACACACACACACACACACACACACGACCTTTTGCAATGTTGATAAATGGGAGTTTTGGGACTGCCAAAAAAAAACTGCCGGACCCCCATGGGGGAGTTGTGCAGGCTCTGATGGGGTGTCCTGTAGCCCCGAGGTGGGGGGTAGGGGGGGAGGGGTACGGCTCTGCCCCTAGGGGAGGTAGGGGGGTCCGAGGAGGAGGGGGGGGGGGGGTCGGCTGAGGAAGAGCTGTACCTCCTCCTTCTCATTACTGCGTGGACGCCATGGTTGCTGCTGTCGCCTGCAGCACTGGAGAGGTGTGGGGGGATATGGGGGGCTGGGGGGGGGGGCTGGCAGGGAGAGGACCCAGTGGGCGACAGATGGGCTGGATCAAAATGCAGATGTGAGTGTGTAGTTCAGTATACATAATTATTGCGCGCGCACGTGCAGTATGCACGCCACACATGCACGCACACATGGCACACATGGCACGCACACACACACACACACACACACACACACACACACGCACGCAGTTTTGGACATATAACAGTGGGTTGCAACCCTTTTCAAATCAAGGCCCATCATTATTTATTCAGCATTTGAGCCACAGACCCACCATTTGATGACATTTGACTAATTGCGATCTGCTTTTTTTTAAATGACACTTGCCACTACTCAGTGGAACAAACTGCCTACAGCCGTGTGAAATCCCTGAATTCCCTATACCACGGTTTAAAGTTGATCTTAAATCATGGCTATAACTTACTATGAATTGGAATTGGCCTCATACGAGCGCTCCAGTAGTTCTCTGGGTGGCCTATCGGATCGGCCCTTATTTGGTCATAATATCGGGTCATATCGGTATCGGTGTATATGCCAGTCTAACCACCGATCGGACAACATAAAATGTTGACTCAGACATGTGGAGTTTGCTTTGGAGTTGCCCAAACTGTGTGCACGTTTGAGTGAGGAGTCTGCTATAAACACAACACCAGATATATAGCTAGATAGCTATAAACACAACATGAGATCACGACACTGGTATCGTTATTCGGTATTCGGTATCGGCTAACACAGAAATGGAGGTATCGGGGTCGGATCGGAAGCGAAAAAACATCCCTACCCAAAACCCTCTAGCCTATATACCTATAAACCAAACACACTGAACCTTAACCGTGAATCCACAATGAAAACAGTGGAAGTGAGCTGAGTCCACACCAGCAAATCTTCTCATAACGACTTAAGGAAATGTGACGTGTGAGTGTGTGAGGATATAGTGAGAGAACACACACCTAATGGAGACAGTGAACACACCACTATATACACCTCATTATGGGGGCTGCTTGTTTAGCGCTTTCAGGACCGGAACCCCTTTTAGTGTTTTAACCCATTTTGACCTGAGATCAGATTCTAATCATGTCTGTTTGAAAATGACAGTTTTCTGAAAAAGCTACAGTATGTTTCTATGTCAGTCATCATTTGATTTAAAATAAATTAGCAGACCTACAAGCTCGTAGCGCGCCACTCGGTGGCGCGCTATGAGCTTGTAGATCTGCTTATTTTTCAATAGCTAAAGCATAACATAATGCTAACGCCAAAAGGGGTTCCCGATTGTGTTGTATCACTTTAGCTATTGAAAAATATCAGATCTACAAGCTCAAGCTACGAGTTTTTAACCCCTGGGGTCCCTGGGGTCCCTGCAACAACATATTTTCAGATGGGGGGTCGGCGACCAAATACAAATAATTCTGGGGGTCCTTGACATTATTTTTTTGTTTAGCACCACTGACACATATAGAAACATGGGTTTTTCAGAAAACTGTTATAGGATTCAGTCTTAGAAGTTTAGAACTTTTTAGAATGGGCCTGAGGTCTAAATGGGTTAGTATTATTCAGACTATTCACGATTGTATCCCATTCGCTGTGTGTGTGTGTGTGTGTGTGTGTGTGTGTGTGTGTGTGTGTGTGTGTGTGTGTGTGTGTGTGTGTGTGTGTGTGTGTGTGTGTGTGTGTGTCTGCATTCATCATGTGTGCATGTGTCTACGTGTGTCTGTATATGTGCACACCTTGCAATCCCCCTGTACCAGATTGTGTGACTGCGTGCGTGCGTGCGGGGTGCCTTCCTTGTTTGATCTCCATTTATATGCGGGAGCGTGGACGTGCACATGCATGTCCCCCCCCCCCCCCTGCCCCCCCCCCCCCCCCCCATCTGCTTCCAGTAATGGTGTTGATCAAGGTTGACACGCTGAGAGCACAGGTCTCCGGGGTGGAATTAATGCTTTTCTGCTCGCCGCGCTGCGATGTGGGAGAGAGCGATGACATGCGGAGGGGCCAATGGGGTTGAGGTGGGGGTGGGGCCCCGTGGGGGGTGGGGGGGTGGGGGTTACCGTTAAATTAAAAGGTACGACCGCGACTCAACCCTCGCCATTCATCAGGCTGGCTGGCGGTGTCTCTGTCCCCCTCCCCCCCCCCCCCCCCCCTTGTATCCCACCTTTTTGATTTTTTTACCTTTTTTTTCCTGGGTTATCAAATTGTAAAATATTGGCCGTGACACTGGCGTAACAGGGGCGTAATTAACCCATTTTAGGCGGGAACCCCTTTTGGCGTTAGCATTAATACGTTATGCTTTAGCTATTTAAAAATAGCAGACCTACAAGCTCGCTATACGAGCTTGTAGGTCTGCTATTTTTTGAAAAATCGAAGAACGACTGACATAGAAACAGAGCTTTTTCAGGAAACTGTCAGGATATATAGAAGACATTTTTAGAATCTGATCTCAGGTCAGAATGGGTTAATGCAGTAAATCAATTCCAAATCACTCTGCACCCCGATTGGCCCCCTGCTGGGGGAATGTTGTCATTATCGCAAATGACGGTGGCAGACGCGATGGCGTCCGTGCGGGCAGGGGGGGGGGGGGGGCGTCCATTTCCTCTCTCTCTCTCTCTCTCTCTCTCTCCTATTAACTCTTTCAGTGTCAAATTAGGCGCTGTCCGTTTATCCCATCAAAGCGTATGTGGTGTCTTGTTGTCGGTATAGTTTAGTTCCAAACGGGTTCTTTTTTTGGCTGTAGTTTTAACCCGCATTTAGACCTCTCGATTCGATTCTCAAAAAAAAGTCTTCAAAATCTGGACAGTTTTCTAAAAAAAAACAATGTTTCTATATGTCGGTCGTTCTCAGACTATTTCATGTCAACGACCCCCAGAATTATACATAGTATTTGGCCTCCGACCTCAAGTCAAAATATGTTGTTCCAAGCAAAGATTTGAGTTAAAAATGTTTGCTCTGAAAGAATATATATTCCAAATTTTCACGATTTTTCCAAAAATAGCAGATCTACAAGCTCGTAGCGCGGCACCAAGTGCCGCGCTACGAACTTGTAGATCTGCTATTTATGAACATAACACCGAAAGGGGGTTTCGTCCAGAATTGGGTTATAAATGCACCTAATTGGGTCTTTTTGCCGATGCACTGATTGACGCGGTGCTTATCTATAACTGTACACCGCGGAGCACAATCTAATTTCATGCACACTGTTTACAGGTGCGTTCAGGAGAAGCCATTATAATTGCGTTTTTAGTCATTGTCATGGAGTAGATTGCGTCTAGCAACCATACTTCACGAAGTGTGTTGTTTAGAGACTGAAACTCTATAGCTGGAACTTGTCAGACTTTTCGACTAGTTTTAACTGGTTTTATTTCTATGCTATACTTTGACTCTATTAACCTGCATTTATATAGACCTGAGGCTGAGTCCTCTAAATCCTAAATGTTTTCTGAAAATCCTATGTTTCTGTGTCAGTGCCGGTGCTCAGCCTTTTTCACGTCAAGGACGTCCCCCAGAATTATCTGTATTTGGCCGTCGACCCCCCCATCTGAAAATTATGTTGTTCCAGGGACGCCCCCCCCCCCCCCCCCCCCCCAAAGCAAAGATTTGTGTTGAAAACGTTCGCTCTGAAAGAATATAATAGTCAAAGATTTGCACCACATTTTCACGATTTTTCAAAAATCACACCCGTGTGAACTGATTGGTGCAATTCCCCCCCTCCCCCACCTCTCTCTCTCTCTCTCTCTCTCTCTCTCTCTCTCTTATTAGCTGGCAGCACTATCCCTCTCTCTGTTTCTGGCACAACAGCGCCCCTACTGGTACTCATTATACTGGTGCTCATTAACGTCACATAGATAGATAGGTGAACAACACAGACACACAGTCACAGACACACGGACATTGCTGTTCCTTAGAGTGGTTGCACCACTCAAAAATAGCAGATCTACAAGCTCGGTGCCGCGCTATGAGCTTGTACATCTGCTATTTTTTTCAGTATAGCTAAAGTAACATAATGCTTAAAACACCAAAAGGGGTTCACCCTCCAGGCCAATTCCGGAAATCGACTGTGATTCAAACGTGGCATGCTGACTCCGGCTGTCTGTATGCGTAACAGTGTCGTGTTCTCGGGTTCTCAACCTGCGTCCCGGGGACCCCTAGGGGGTCCTTGAGGGGCTTCCATGGGGCCTCAATGATCGATGGTTAATAGAACCACAAAAGGGCCCTCTGAGAGAGTATACAAATGGAAACATTTGTACTTGCCTTGCCTTGCCCGGGGGTTCTTAAAAAAAAAAAAACACACTTGAAAATCACTGTCGTTCAGCACGTGGCAGGCTGTACATATTTGAATGAAAGCCACTTTCACCTCTTATTTGCATTCCCCTTGTCATCCATTAGCTAATGATGTTGGCCCCGAGGCAAAGGGCTGAAGAAGTTAATAATAAAAGCATCCACTGACATTATGGAAGAACGCTTTAAGGCAGCAAAGCACCTCAGTATTCTCAGTATTAATCGGTGCATGGTTCTCAAAATGTTCAAGGACCCCCGAATTCAGTATGCATGATTTGAGTTGAAGATATTGAGTCAGGGACCCCCAGCATGCAGGAGTTTTGTTGTTAAAACGTTTCAAAATATTGTTCAAGATTATTATATATAATATATAAACGATTCTCGAGTTACACACACGCACGCATGCATGCACTCACGCAGAGTCATGCCGCATTTATAGTATAGGGTAGAAGATAGATATTTCAGACAAAATAATTGTGATTGTGGACAGATAACGGTGCCTCCTGTGTGTGTTTTTAGTTGAGCAGTCGAGGAGC
This sequence comes from Protomyctophum bolini, assembly GCF_963924005.1. Classification (NCBI taxonomy): domain Eukaryota; kingdom Metazoa; phylum Chordata; class Actinopteri; order Myctophiformes; family Myctophidae; genus Protomyctophum; species Protomyctophum bolini. Next base: position 27,932,799 of record NC_137885.1, read on the forward strand.
AGGGCATAATGTTATACCTGTGCTCATTCAGCGCACGACGCGTTCCAGTCATCTGGAGGGGGTGGGGGGGGGTGGGGGGGGGGGGTGGGGCTATTATAATTCAGTGAGGTCTTAACTCCAATTTAGGGCTAGAAGGTTTTAGCACCTGCACGTTATTAACGATTCCATCGTGCTAATTTAACGGCGTCTGGGACTCCTTCGTCTGCTGTGCTGTAGCGTCGTCGTCACTGTCGGGACCCACGGCCAACCTTGCATGTCCACCAACTGTTGCTCTTCTAGGGGAATGTTCCGCAAAATGGATTCAATTCAATTCCATTTTTAATAAGCTATTCAGGACGGGGGAACCCCTTTTTGGTGTTTTTTTTAAAGCATTATGTTGTATAATTCAGCTGTTGAAAAATAGCAGATCTAGAAGCTCGTATCGAGTGCACCGAGTGCCGCGATATGTAGTCCATATGGAACTACATATTTTCAGATTGTCCGCATCCAAATACATTATAATTCTGGGGGTCCTTGACATGAAATAGTTTTAGAATCACTGACATATAGAAACATGAAAACTGTTAGTATTTAGAAGCCTTTAGAATCGGCCTCAGGTCTAAATTGGTTAAATAAGTGTCAAATCACAACAAGTTGACTCAAGACACCTTACAGTCATAATAATAATAATATTATTACCTTACAGTAGGCCTACACGGAGGACAGAGACCCCACAATCCCAACCTGAGCAAGCGTGTGTACTTTTAGGTCAAGTGAAAATTTGAATGAGTATGTTTGTGTCGTTGTATTACCACTTTTTCTGACGTAAATAATCTCAAGAGTACTTTTTTCTTCCATATACCGCCTCCACCCGACACCAGGCTTCGCCTGATAACTCCCCCAGAGCCCTGTCATTCTGACCTGAGATCAGATTCTATAAATGTCTTCTACATCCTGACAGTTTTCTGAAAAAGATATGTTTCTATGTCAGTCGTTCTTCGATTTTTCAAAAATAGCAGACCTACAAGCTCGTAGCGCGCCACTCGGTGATGAGCTATGAGCTTGTAGATCTGCTACCCAAAATGGGTTAAAACACTAGATTAATTTTGTTGCTGTTGGGAAGAAACCTCATCTTCATATTGATGTTTTTGGAGGTTCTGGGGTACATGAATGCCCTATACTGTACTGTACTCGATCATACTAGAGCGACACACAAAAGCATGGAAAGTAGAATTTGAATCCAACCTGCTACAACTTTTGCTGCTTTCGAATTTGAATCCTGAAAAGGAACTAGTTTTTGGACATAGGAGGTTTTCCACTCGACAGCGACGATTTACGAGACTTCGTTAAATTTGTGTCTCCCGTTGCCTTTCTTAACCCATTCTGACCTGAGATCAGATTCATACGAGGTTTCCACTGGACTCACACTGGTCTGATGAACCCATTCTGACCTGAGATCAGATTAAAAAAATGTCAGTCGTTCTTCGATTTTTCAAAAATAGCAGACCTACAAGCTCGTAGCGCGCCACTCGGTGGCGCGCTATGAGCTTGTAGATCTGCTATTTTTCAATAGCTAAAGCATAACATGATGCTAACACCAAAACGGGTTCCCGTTCAGAATGGGTTAATATCTAGCCGCTCACAGCTGCCTTTTGGCAAAATATATATATATATATATATGCGTCGCGTCGTGTCACAGCTGCTGCGGCGACTGGAAAGGCACAGATTGCGTTCCTCTGTGACATTTATATTGCGTCCGCGTGCACGCCAGGTGTGAGTGTGCGAGGCGCGTGTGTGTGCGCAGGTGTAAAATTAGGAATGCGGCCGCAGAGGGCGAGCATTAAGTTCCCCGCCCCTTCCTCTCAGTCACTGACTCTGAATGCCACCTAAATTATGCATGAGGGCTGGAAAAAAATAACATTGTACATTTCTCAACTTCTGTCTTCAATTTCGAGGATTTTTTTAGGCCTATGTCCGCAGCTATGAGGGTGTGTTTAAACACAAACATTGTCCTAATATAACACAAACACTTGTCTGGCCTTCTTCGGCCCCTGGTGGTAGTGGAACGACCTATACAGTCCAGACTGAAATTGGCATCGAAAGTTCCTTTGAGAAGTTTCAAAAGGATCATCTTTGATCGGCGGTATAGCTCAGGGGTAGAGTGGCTGGGGTAGAGTGGCCGGATGGTAACCGCAAGGTTGCCAGTTCGAACCCTGTGGGCTCCCCCAGAGTTAGTGTCGAGGTGTCCTTGAGCAAGACTCTATACTGTCTATAGTCTGAACCCCTAATTGCTCCTGATGTGCAGGTTGGTGCCTTGCATGGTTGCCGCCACCGCCATCGGTGTGTGAATGTGTGTGTGAATGGGTGAATGTAATGCACAATCTATGTACAGCGCCTTGGATAAAGACGCTACATGAATGCATAATTTACCATTTAAATGCACAGTCCAACACCTGACTCCATGACTATATATTTATTATTTCGGTTTATGTTTTGTACATTTGTGTATTTGCCACTACAAGATTAGCACTTTAGGGATGCGTTGGATTTATTTCATAGGTATACTTTGAGGTGTATGATGCGTGTTTTATTTGCTGTTCTATACTGTGACATGTTCATTTCTCCCACTTGGCCATGCAGTTCCCACTTGTAAAAGAGACGCAGTCTCAATGTGTTTTTCTGAACCCATTCTGAGCGGGAACCCCTTTTGGTGTTTTAAGCATTATGTTATACTTTAGCCATTGAAAAACAGCACAAGCTCATAGCGTGAAACTCAGGTTCCACGCTATGAGCTTGTATAGGTCTGCTATTTTTGAAAAATCGTGGGACAAATCTTTGAATATTTATTCTTTCAGAGCGAACATTTCAACTCAAATCTTTGCTACTGTGCAGGTGTCCCCGGAACAACATATTTTCAAATTGGGGTCGACGGCCAAATACACGTAATTTTGGGGGTCCTTGACATGAAATATTGAACACCACTGACTGACATAGAAACAGGTATTTTAGAAAACTCTCAGGATTTAGCGATATCACGTTGGCGGAGCCGTTAACTGCGACCCACCGGGTCTCGTTACAGTATCATTTTCTGACGACAATTATTTTGTACTCTCTCACACACACACAGAAGTAAAACATTTGAATACAGGACTTGTACTTGTAACAAGAGTATGTGTATATTGCGACATTACTTAAGTATAACGACCATTGCACTGTTATACTTTGCCTTCGCTGCATGTACTCGTATTGACATTAAAACTGTTTAGTAGCCATAAACGTCAAGACGTCTTCCCTTGGGAATTCATTTTTTTTTTTTTCATCCATATTTTGAAAATTCCTCTAATCTGGTGTACAGGTGATGACATGCACATTACATGCATAATAGAATTACAAATTCTTTCTTTCTATATAATGGGAGAATTGGCACTCAAAGCCTAAACTGGTGACCTGGCGCTGAAAGAGTTTTAAGTGTGTGTAATGTACGTGCGTGGGTGGGGGTGGGTGGGGGGGTCTTCCACAAGGTTGTTTCAAGGGCAGCCCCCCCCCCCCCCCCCCAGCTTCCCCACGAACCTGCCCCCCCCGTGCACATTCACATCACAACAACACTATAGATTCTGCTAAGTGAGAATATCCGACACCAAAGAGAGGCGTAATTGATTTCATATTCACAGCTCTCTGCCAAGTCATATCCCTACCAGTGTCGGCGTGTGGATTTTGTGAGATGTTGAGGGGTGTGTGTGTGTGTGTGTGTGTGTGTGTGTGTGTGTGTGTGTGTGTGTGTGTGTGAGGGCAAGCTGCCTCGGGCAGTGTCAGAAATGAATCGTCACACTTGCTGGGAAGGGAAATAGTTTGTTGTTAGTGTTTTATTGGTAAAGACAGTTTAATGGAACCAGTAGAGGTGCACTGCACTCTGACCTCCCATCTCTCTCTCTCTCTCTGTCTCTCTCTCTCTCTCTCTCTCTCTGTCTCTCTCTCTCTCTCTCTGTCTCTCTCTCTCTCTCTGTCTCTCTCTCTCTCTCTCTCTCTCTCTCTCTCTCTCTCTCTCTCTCTCTCTCTCTGTCTCTGTCTCTCTCTCTGTCTGTCTCTCTCTCTCTCTCTCTCTCTCTGTCTCTCCTCTCTCTGTCTCTCTCTGTCTCTCTGTTCTTTCTGCCGCGCTAACAGCTAAGTGAACGGTAAGCGGCCGAGTGTCCGACTGAAAAACTTAAAAAATGAAATAAATCTGAATATTCTCCCCTCGCCTGGTATCATATTGAGGATGCGCTATAGGACGTGTACACACCTTAGAGTATATATGAATAGAGACGACACCCGGAGGAAACCCTGAGGCGAAATGGACATATAGTGGCCGAATGAAGGTATTGCAGCTCGAGCCAGCGCTGGTCCGTTGACTATCATTGCGCACGTTCATGTGATTGAGGCCATGACACGTGAACGAATGTTTCATACGTGGAACGCGCACAAACGGCACAATGATAGTCAACGGCCAGCGCGTTCATGTGTTTGGGGCAAATCCATCCCAGAATGCACTCTGTTCCTACACGGAAGGAGGAGTGAAATCGCCTCATGCGCTTTAGAGCAACTTAATGCGAGTGGATGGGAGGAGGAATCCGGTGCCGTCTCTATTCATATATACTCTAAGGTACACACACGTCCAATGCATCCCTCGATTATATTCCCTGGAAACGGTTAAGCACACGCCGCGGGAGCTAGCTATACGCGGTGCGGAAAAATGCTTCCTGGAAACCATCCAGCACGCTTTGATACTTCATTTAAGTGGCGAGGCTTGATGGATATACGGTTTGCTCGTATTATACCGCGTCCACACGCATCAACGCACACCTGCACCACCTGCATTATTATCCCATTCTGACCTGAGATCAGATTCTAAAAATGTCTTCTATACATCCTGACAGTTTTCCATTCTGACCTGAGATCAGATTCTAAAAACGATTTTTCAAAAATAGCAGACCTATGAGCTTGTAGATCTGCTATTTTTCAATAGCTAAAGCACAACGTAATGCTAACACCAAAAGGGGTTCCCGCCCAAAATGGGTTATTATACCCAATACCACACACACACACACACACACACGCTCACGCCTCATGTCCACCCAAATCAGACATCCATCTCCAATTAGGGCAATTTGATCCGCGACTTAATGAAGTTGTTTAGCAAGGGGGAAAACGTGGCATGTTTCACAAGGGCTGATCGCAGTACCTACATCCCACGTGCACTAGCACACCCACACACACACACACACGCATGCATGCACGCACACACACACACACGCACGCACGCGCGCCCACTCTCGCTCGCTACACGCAGAGACAAGGCTGATCGATTCTGACTCGCTCGCAATCAGTGCCTGCAGCCACCTGGTTACTTGGGCTGAATACATTTGTGGGTGGTTTTTTTCTTTTTCAGGTTTTTCTGTTTTGCAAATCCCACCAGTTAGCTCGGCTGTTTAGCTGCCGAAATGAGCCCCGGCGACCCCCCCCCCCCCCACCCACCCCGCGCCAATTACACTCTAATTATGCACTCCATGATAATTGCTTCTTTGTGTCTTCTATAGGTTTTAATATGCTATGAATCTTTTCCTTCCCTGCTGTGCTGATGACAGGCATTCTAGCACGGGTCCATCTGCGGGTGCAACATGAGACTGACTGGGGGGACCACTTATAGGGCCGATTCATACTCCTATTTCACCGCTGTGTAGTGCCCAAATGATTTCGTCTCGTCAGAGATTTTCAGTAGCACCGAAGAGCCGACATTAGGACGGTAGTACCCGCCCCCCCGAACCTCAAATGACGTCACATTGTAGGCTCTATACAGAGCCTATACAATGTGACGTAATTTATTTTATATTTATATGTTTATATGTGACGACTTTTATTCGGCCCTAAAATAGGAGTATGAATCGGCCCTTATTCTACACACTGCTCCTGTGTCATTGTCAGCCCAAATCAGACTTTTTTTTTATCAGGCCTGAACAGCAGAAGAAATACACAAAAAAACCTCTTTTGAACCACATTTGGATTATGATTCAAATCTGATTTCTGGCATGCTGGTTATGCGTCGGTTGTGCTGGCACCGTTGGCTATACAAACTAAACCCACAAAATAATTTGCACAGTCAATATGATCACTTATAAATATAGTCGGGGCTCTCCAAAACTCATCAAAAGGAGGTATTAGCACTGACGGTATACAACCTAAACTTTTAGTATACCCACAGCATTTTTTGAAAAGAAGTATATCGAAAAAGGGTGTTTATTCTTTTCAGTAACAATAGAGATTAGCAATTAGCGAGGCTAAACAGTGGAAAGCAACCTTGTGTTCTTTCCACTGTTTGTTCTTGGAACGGCACGTCTTTTGGATCTGCTATTTATTTTGGTCACATTTGGATTAACACAGATCCAAAGGTATCACTTGATAAGATAACAGTGTGGACAGTCAGTCCACACTATAAACAGACTGGGTATTGCCTGCTCGCAGTCTGAACAAGGGCCTTAAGGTACATCCACCGTGCCTCATTATACCTCGCCGTCAGAGTGATTACCCCATTGGCCCTTTGGGTCCCATGTGGTCGACTACACATCTCTCCTCTCCACCTGGCTCAATCATTGATCATTTTGGGGGTGAAAGGGCCTTTCAGTTTAAGCACCTCTGCTTCTCTCTCCGCCCCCAGAGGTGTGCACTGACGCTGGGCCTCAGGGGGAAGGTCATCCCCCCTTGGACCTCAGGTTGGTCCCGTGGGCCCGGTTTTCCCCCCCACACATCTATTCAGACAGCAATCTCTCTCTCTGGCTGTCCTTAATCTCCGTCCTGAAGCCTGGCTGTGTGACCGAGAGTAATGAGGTGCATTACGCTACAGTAGTGGCTACAGGCGCCCGCTGCTGGAAGAAGTACTCACGTATTTTACTTAACCCATTTAGGAGAACCCCTTTTGGTGTCAGCATTACGTTACGCTTTAGCTATTGAAAAATAGCAGACCTACAAGCTCGTAGCGCGCCACTCGGTGGCGCGCTACGAGCTTGTAGGTCTGCTATTTTTGAAAAATCTAAGAACGACTGACATAGAAACGTAGCTTTTTCAGAAAACTGTCAGGATGTAGAAGACATTTTTAGAATCTGATCTCAGGTCAAATTGGCTTAAGTATAGGCTACACTCGAGTAAATGTACTTAGTTGCTACAGGTTGCTATCAGTGGATGAAATGTAGTTAATATGAAGTCACAAACTCTTATTACGGTAATACGTAATAGACTTAGACGGTCTCAACCTGGTATCCATGTTTTTTTTTAAGATATTTTTTCTGCCTTTATTGGATAGTGTGTACAGTATGGAAATGGGGGTTGACATGTGGCAAAGGTCGTCTGGAATGGGACTCGAACCCGCAACATGCCGTCAGGCTGGCCTATAGCAGCCTATAGGGGTGCTCGGAACGCTGCACTAGCCGGCCTGGTATCCAGGGCCTGGTACCAGGCCCTGGATACCAGGCCCTGGATACAAGGGCCCGGTACCGGGCCCTTGTATCCAGCATGTTGACCATGCATGTTATTAATTTTAGCTCATTTCATCTGAGCTTGTATACTGTAGATCGGCTATATTTTCTACTTCAGCTTGACACTGTCATACGGACGACACATAAGATAGGGCATTCAATTATGCACACGCACACACACACACAAACACGTGTGTGCGTGCACGTACGCTCATGTGCACGCGCACGCACGCACACACACACACACACTGAGACGAGCTGAAAAAATGGAGATACAGCGACAATAATATATGTTATCTCTATCCACTTCCCTCGCAACCCACTTCCCACACACACACACACACACACACACACACACACACACACACACACACACACACACACACACACACACACACACTCACACACACACACACACAGTGCACATGAGACACCAGCATAGCATAGCATTGTCACATAAACTGCATTATGCAGGCTCCCCTAAGGCTCTATGGCATAATGCGATACTACACTATACACCACCCAGCCTGTGTGCCGTTGGTGCGTGCTCCCGGTATCTCTCCGTCAGCAACGCTGCAATAACAGCATCCATCCACAGCCAATCGGCTCCATCGTCTCATGAGTAATGTATCAGCGCCCCCCCACTGCAGGATCACAGATATAGCGTTGTCATTGTTCTAGCTCAGTATGACCCGAGGCCGTGCACTGCATTCTACAGAATGTCGTCTAAATCTTGTCAGTGGTTCGTTAAATCGGACCCCCGATTAAGGACCCCCAGAAAAAATGATGTATAATTGGCCCCGCCGACCCCCATCTGAAGATATGTTGTTCCAGGGACCCCCCCCCTCACCCCTCCCCTCCCAGAAGCAAAGAGATAGGAGTTGAAAACGTTTGCTGTGAACGAATACACTAGTACATTCAAAGATTTGCAGACATTTTTAGGATTGTTTCCCCCAAAAAATAGCAGATCTACAAGCTCGTAGATCTGCTATTTTTCAACAGCTGAAAGTAATTAAAGTAAAAATGGTTTAAAGTGGTTGTAAAGCTGTAAGGTGACACGGATGCGTTCCTGGGTCTTAATGGGTTAGTCTGGGGCTGCTAATGCGGCACACAAGTAATTTTTTCCTTTTTTTGGTAATAATTTCAATCTCAAACCCGGGGCCTCTATACTGTAAATGTACTACTGTAAAACCCGGGGCCTCTATACTGTAAATGTGACTTGACAACGGCGGGGGGGCGACCTCGCGGACATGGCCTCGTGAAGCAGACTTTATATGAGAGTGTTCGGCCTGTCGGAGGCAATAAACTTCACTGGCAATAGAAAGGGAAAAGGAGTGGGTGGGGGGGGGTGGAGGGGGGGGGGAGAAATAAACGGTTACACCAGCTGCCGCCTGCCGCTGGAGAGAGACCCAGCCACGCGCTCGCACGCGCACATATGCACAGCCACACACACACACACACACACACACACAGCCACACACACACACGCACACACACACACACACACACACACACACAGCCACACACACACACACACACACACACACACACACACACACGCGCGCACACACACACACACACACACACACACACATGACTGCTGCGCCATCACATTGCTGTGTGTCGGAAGCATCTCTCTGCGACAGCAACGCGTTTAGAAATGCAACTTTGCTTCAAGTTTCCAGAACATTTATTTGTGGCGCGCTCATATACAGTAGCGGTATGTATATATACATATATATATATATATATATATAATATATATATATATATATATGTGTGCAGTGTAATGTTGGTGTGACAGAATGGTGTGACAATGTAGCCCATTTTTTTATAATGGCAAACAAAAAACAACATATCTCTGCTGTCTGGAAGAAACCACGTAACTCCAAAATGTAAAAAATAAAATAATAATCTGGAAATTCAGATTATACCTTATATTTTGAAAACAAAGCAATAGTGCCTCATCAAAGTTGGCGTTGTGACTTATATTGTCAATTACTTGCATTAGAGGGAGATAGGTGGTGGAGTTAGCTGCTTTAGCCACAGTGTTTCCCAAACTTGTTCATGTCAAGGACCCCCAAATTGACACTAATTAGCCCAGCGGACCCCCATTTGAAAAGATATGCCAGGGACCCCCATAAGAGAAGATTTTTACGGCTCTAGCAGTGATTCTCTACCGGTTGGTTTAATTTCAATGACCCCCAGTTTGACATGCATTAGTCTATGGAACGGACCCCCATTTAATGGCATTTCTATCTCTGGGCCCCCCAATTTATATTGTAAAATCAAATGCTAATTTGACTCTGAGAGCGTACAAATGTACACTCTCAGAGTTACAGACCCATGAGGGTCCATTTTGGTTCCAAATTATCATTTAGCTGGGGACCCCCCTGGAACACCCTCAGGTACCCCTGGGGGTCCCCGGACCCCCCTTTGGGAACCACTGCAGACAGTTTGATCAATGGAGTTAAGAGGTTTTGTCCGAAGCTTTTTTTCCCCATTGGTTTAATATTTTCGAAACAACACACAGACGTAAATGGTGATTTACTGATTTATGGAAAAAATATCTAAAACCTCAAACATGGAATTAGGTTTCCTCCCGATAGCAATAATGTCAATTTGTCAAAGTACTGTATACAGTGAAAAGTACAGTAGGTGCTCCCGGTGAAGCATGTTAACTCAAGTGAAAGTTGCTCAATCAAATTTCTATTTGCAAAGACGTTTAGGAATAATTAAGCGGTCTAGCATAGAGGCCACTAAGTCAATTCACTTCCCACTGTCCCAATATGTTGAATCCATTATGACACCTTAACCCATTCTGACCTGAGATCAGATTCTAAAATTGTCTTCTACATCCTGACAGTTTTCCATTCTGACCTGAGATCAGATTCTAAAAATGTCTTCTACGTCAGTCGTTGTTCGATTTTTCAAAAATAGCAGACCTACAAGCTCGTAGCGCGCCACTCGGTGGTGCGCTATGAGCTTGTAGATCTGCTTTTTTTTCAATAGCTAAAGCATAACGTAATGCTAACACCAAAAAGGGGTTCCCGCCCCAAAATGGTTTAAATCTCCCGTTTACACGAGACAGGATTCACCGGTTCTTACATCATTCCCTCCCTCCAGAATCCCACCGCGCGGTGAATCGCCTTTTGATGAAGTCAAAGACCCAAGAATTTGACTTTCGTGGTGGTCGTGGTGGTATAAAATAATATGTGAGGGAATAAGAAGCTATAAGAGGCCATGAAGAGACTGAGGATTTCACGTTTGGCCCCGGCCAAACATCCGGGATGAAAGGAGTGGGCGTTTTTGGGGGCTGTTTGATGTGGCTTTCATTTGAAGTGAGTCTAAAAGCTATGGAGGAAGGAAGGAAGGAAGGAGGTCTCCCTGGCTTAACCAGCTGAACCCAATAGTGTTTGTTTTTCTGGGCCTGTCATATTGGATGGATTTGGACAATATAGACGCTCTACAAGCTCACAACGTGTTGCAAAAGCAATTTGGTATGGGGGTGGGAGTGGGCCAAGTATAGAGCCTTGGGGGACACCGCTAAACACAACTATATAGGGTTGAAGTCTGTCTGTCTGTCTGTCTGTCTGTCTGTCTGTCTGTCTGTCCATCCATTCATTCATGTCTGACGAGTAGTACCTCAGGCCACTAGAGCAGTGTAACATGACATTCACTGCGCAATATGGATGTGTATGTGGTATATTTTCTACCATTTATACACTGCAGATACTTAACCAAAAACTGGAGAGCACCGAAGAGAGTTTGTGAGACACGGCAGACAGAGCAGATGAAAGTTGTTTGTTTATTTCAACGAAGTACAGCTTACAGCATAAACTCACGCCAGCCAGCAGAGTGGCTGACGTCCCCACAAGGCTTGCGCCCCAACTGACCAAGTGATAGTTTTCTAGGTGACTACTTAAGCATTTTACATTGGTGTAGGGTGTGGACATTTATTGCATATACTTTAGTGGCAAGTCTTTGATCAACCAGTCTGTTTTCTTCATGTCAACACACTCTTTTGTCATACAAATAGCCACCGGAATTCGGCTCCTTCTCATCCTGAGAAGGCCGACACCCACGTAGGTGCTGATTACCAAAATAGGTCTATTGTAGCCTATGTAAATTGCACAAGTCACATGTCCAAGAACATAGAATATTGCAGAATTATGGAATCCCATATTCCACAGTATATTACAGGGAATTCCCGTTAAACTTTACAACAAACAAACTCCAGTAATCTCCTGAATTGTACCATCACACCTATATTTCTGTATATGCTGCTAAACTTGAGGTTTACGGGCAGTTCTAGTGCCCAACAACATGGTCAGAAATTATATGCAGCCACCGTCCGAGACCCTGCACTTATCTTTACATCCGCCTGTAAAGCTGTGATGATGTGACAAATATTATAAAAAGCTGATTCTGAGGTGTCTTCTGTTCTGCCCTCATGTTGACTTTGCCGCCGCGTGGAGAGAGAGGGAGGGGGTCAGTGGTACTCAAGTGTGTGTGTGTGTGTGTGTGCGCGTCGGTGCCCTCTCCTTGACAGACTTGCGGCCGGGCGGCGGCGGTGTTCCATATGTATGGAAATGAGTTGTAATCACCATAATGTGTGTCCCGCATCTCCATGTATTTGGTAATGTTAGTGTTTTATCCCACCAAGGCCTGGAACACATCTGTGTCACTTTACTTTAGCAGATATACAAGTTCACTGCAGCGTGGCATGCACTGAAGTGCCGTGCTATATGAGCTTGTAGATCTAGAACATATTTTCAGGAGGGGGTCGACTCGGCGGCCTTGACACTGACTTAGTAATATCGTTTTTGTTTTTCTTCAGAAAACCTGTCATGATTTAGAATCCGTGAACAAGTGGGTTCCCGGGGACCCCATGCTGGGGTCCTTGAGGGAGTTCCAGGGGTCCCCGCAGCTAAATGATAGTTTGGAGAGAACCAAATGGACCCTTATGGGTCTGTATAACTCTGAGAATGTATAGTACACTCTCAGGGTTAAACTAACAGTGATTTTACAATATAAATTGGGGGTCCCAGAGATAGAAATGCCATTAAATGGGGGGTCCGTCCGTAGACTAATGCATGTCAAACTGGGGGGTCCTTGAAATTAAACGGGTTGAGAATCTCTGCTATAGAGTCATAAACATCTTCTCTTATGGGGGGTCCCTATATGGCATATCTTTTCAAATGGGGGTCCATGGGCTGATTAGTGTCAATTTGGGGGTCCTTGAAGAAGTTTGGGAACCACTGCTTTAGAAGACATTCTTGTATAATCTGGTCTCAGGCGTCTGTGGGTTATTATGGCTTTTTATTATCATCACATTATTACCTTTTCTCCTCATGATGTCTCCTTAGTCCTTGCTCTCTCGTCTCGCCCCCTAGCTCCTTCCCTTTTACCGTAGTTTCCTCTGCTTCCTTAACCCCCCCCCCCCTCTCTCTCTCTCATCTCTCTCTCCATCTATCCGTTCCTCAAGCTGTCTGTGTCTATATCTCTCTCTCCTCGTTCTCCTCCCTCCCCTTCGTTCATCCTTACTTTCTCTCTCTCTCTCTCTCTCTCTCTCTCTCTCTCTCTCTCTCTCTCTCTCTGCACCTCATTCACTCTCTCTCGCTCACCTGGGAGACGGGAACAGGTGGACTATTAATTATGCTTTAACTAATTTTGACCTGAGATCATCAAATGTAGGGGAAACACTGCATGCTGTACATGTCTGCTGTTCTGGTGCCACACGTCTCCCAAACCTGTCTGCTTCCTCTTGACCCCTTCTGACCCCTCTCCTCCCTCCTTCCATTTTCCTCACCTCTCTGGCGTGCAAAACATTGTTTTTTTCTCTCCCTCCTGACCCTATAATTCATCTGGGGTTTGTAGACTTTTTTTGACTATCCTTCTTTCCCCCCCTGGGTCTGAAAACCCATGGATGTTATTTCCACTTTCTTCTGGACTGTGTGAGCACACCAGATCTATGAGGAATGTAGTGCGCGTCCATCCGTCCGTGGCTCAGGTGCAAAAGACAAGCAGCAGTATATAGAACAGAGATAAGCAGTCTGCACACGCGTTTCATTGCATCAGGAGTAGGACATTGTACACATGATGAAAATCTGATTGATCCAAACGCTGACGCAATAAAATACAGCATGAGCTCCATTATTTCCAATGTGCCGGCTGTTTATGCTTTGGATACAAAACAGAGAGACAGCTGGCTACTGTACAGCTCAAACAATGTGATAGCTTTTTATACTAATGTTAGTCAATTTCCACTTAACCCATTTTGACCTGAGATCAGATTCTATAAAAATGTCTTCTATACATCCTGACAGTTTTCTGAAAAAGCTATGTTTCTAAATGTCAGTCGTTCTTGGATTTTTCAAAAAATAGCAGACCTACAAGCTCGTAGCGCGCCACTCGGTGGCGCGCTATGAGCTTGTAGATCTGCTATTTTTCAATAGCTAAAGCATAACATAATGCTAACACCAAAAGGGGTTCCCGACCAGAATGGATTAAACAAGTAATATACAATGGCTGTATGTTTTTTCAATGGGAAGTGCCACGTACGTATTTAGAATTATAACGACAAGCAAACATGACGAGGCGCTGGCTGAGCATCTATTCTGTGCTGTGCGCTCTGGGCGTCTGTCCTCCCAGAGTTTATATCTTTTCAAATCCGGACCCTATAGGACCGGCAGGGGCAGAATTATTATTATTTGGAAAACAAGTAAAACAAACAGTAGCCCCTGGCAGACTCCTTTCATATAAACTAAGCAGGTGTAGCGCCTAAAACACTCATCAACAACACAGAGGATGTTGCATTGCTAATTAGCAGAGACTCTGGGCATGTTGCTTGTAGTAGAGTACCGCACACAAGGGTTTTGTTTTGTCTTGTAGTGGGAGTTTTTGATATTACTATTAGTAAGTAAACAACATCAGGAAGAAGCAGGACTCCACCGTCAGGATTCGAACTCCATTGTTTTATTGTATATGTCATCACACCAGAGAGAGACTATAGTGTCTCCCTCCAGAGCTTCCCTCAGCTCTCCCCTACACACATCTCCAACACATATTTAATACTTTCAGCAGTGTACAGAGTTTCAGGAGTAACAAGAGATGGTCATTCCTTAAATGGACTCTATTCTATAGTTAACTCACACAGTTTGAAATAGGTTCACATGAGTCGGCAGTCTCTAATGAGTTTGTCAGTGAGGAATTAGAGTGTTTTAAGTATCATCTACTAGTAGTAGGCTACATTCAATGAATCAATACCACATAGTGTTTATGCATTTTTTCCACCACAGTCTTCTGATGAGATTTTTCTCATTCTTTATTATTTGAGTTCCTTCGATGCAATGCCTGTACAGTAAGTACACGATTATCCTTGTGTGTTATGTTGTTATGTTAACTATAGGCACCGTAGTACACAACTTCATGAGCATATTAGTGATTGAATGTTTGTATGTGTCATTCCAGTTTTCACTCAATTTTCACCTGTAGAAATCCAATTTACAATTTAGGCATTTAGCAGACGCTCTTAATCCAGAGCGATTTTACAATAAGCAAGAACAAAAAAACCACTCAGCGGATTGACCTGAATCCATTTGAATACATGATCAGTGTTACAGAGCTACTGTAAAGCAGTGGTTCCCAAACTTTCACGTCAGGAAACACTGCTGTAAACTACAGGCCACAGGTATCTGGAGTAAACAGCCTGACGGAGCAGTACAGTACAGTACAGTACAGTACAGTACAGTACAGTACAGTACAGTACAGTACAGTACAGTACAGTACAGTACAGAGCACGAATCAACACCGTCTTCTAAACTGGAACACGTTCTATGCTTTAGCTGTGCCAGATAATGAAAACATTTTGTGTTTTCATCTCTCTCTCTCTGTCTCTCTCTCTCTCTCTCTCTTTCTCTCTCTCTCTCTCTCTCTCTCTCTCTCGCCCCCATTGCTCTTTCTCTCATAAAATCATCAGACTTAATTAAACTCAGTGAGAACTGTGTGTGTGTGTGAGTGTGTGTTAAATTAAGTCCACAGTTACAGCAGCTCTGTATGTCTCTCTCTCTCTCTCTCTCTCTCTCTCTCTCTCTACTGGTCTCGACGCGAGGTATCCCGGAGTTACAAAAGAAACCGCTTTACAAACACAGTTACAAAAACACAAAAACAGTTGAAGCTGACATCTTTGCCTGGAGGGACAGCGTGGAAAACAAGGAACACAGGAAAATAATTCACCCCAGTGTTTTTTTTATTTTTAGGGATCATGCGTAGGATCATGTTTGACTGTGTGACTGTGCTATGTGGCGCCCGCTAATTGCCGGCGATTGATAGGGAAGAAAAGGCCAGGGGGAATGTTGTGCGCTTTGCAATGCATCATGGGTACTAGATGACCTGGGTTCGCTTCTTTGTCTGTGCCTCGTAGCGTTTCAGACGTAGGTGGGTGGGTGGGTGGGTGGGGAACGGGGGGTTGGTGGGTATACCGAAGTTTGTGAGTCAGGTGCGTGCGTGTGTTTGTGCGCACACGCGGGTGTGTGTATATGTTTGCACGGGTGCGTGCATGTGTGTGTGTGAGAGAGAGAGAGATAGCTTGGTGTGTACTGTGCTGTGTGAGGATCCGATCGTTAAAAATCTTTCAGCCCTATAGCAACTACACCCTTCCAACAGGAAGTCTGTTATGATCGGCCTGAATGAAGAACCCTTAATCTATAATAATGACCATTGGCTGGGTTCACTTCAGACCACAGATCACATTTGATCGTCTCGAACCATTTTGTAGAACTTTATACAATCACGCGGAATTGCTTGCGTTGGGGGGTCGTCAACCGTGACCAGCTTGCGATGGACAATTTCGAGCAAATTGTTCTCTCTGTGCCACAGACACACAGACACACAGACACACAGACACACACACACACACACACACAGACAATGAGAGAGCATTACCAGAAAGTCCAATAAACCCTAAATGAATGCTAGTGGACTCCTAAAGTGCTATATTAAGTGCCATTTTGAAATTATGTCATTTAGTATATATGTATTATACTGTACCTATCCTGGAGAATTAAGTGTGTTCTATATATGTTTCAAAAACGGGGTCCTTAACACTATAACAGCACAGTCAGTGCTTTCGTCGCACAGTATATTATGAACAAATAATGATTGATTGCCATGGACACGTTCATCCGTGTACAATACAATTCAAAGGGCTTTATTGGCATGAGAAAACATACGTTTACATTGCCAAAGCAGAAAGAACAATACAATAATACAATCAAAACAAAAATGATGTTTATTTGAAGGTCAGAATCTTCAATAGATCAAATTCTATGTACCAAGGTCACTCAATGCAAGTATAGTACAATACATACTGTACAAACATCCAGATGTTTGCTGTTTACTAGTTCACATGCTACTGTATATACAGTGCATTAATGCTGTTTGCTGGTCCGGAGAAAGCCAAGTATTTTAATTAGATGGCGTGCTGGATAGACAGATGCTATATAGGTTTAATGTTTACCTGGTATTCTGGGTATATTGGTTTTCTTTGCATTCTACTGACTTATATTTACCCTGTCGTCCTGACATTGGTGTTAGCACTATGTCATGCTTTAGCTATTGAAAAATAGCAGATCTACAAGCTCGTAGGGCGCCACCGAGTGGCGCGCTACGAGCTTGTAGGTCTGCTGTTTTAGAAAAATCAAAGAACCGACTGACATAGAAACATGGCTTTTTCAGAAAACTGTCAGGATGTAGAAGACATTTTTAGAATCTGATCTCAGGTCAGAATGGAAACTGTCAGGATGTAGAAGACATTTATAGAATCTGATCTCAGGTCAGAATGGGTTAAATCCTGATTT
>NC_137885.1:27955339-28072839 GCF_963924005.1 Protomyctophum bolini
AAGTCCGTCTGAATATCTGTGACATGAAAAAGTTTGAAAACCCCCTGGACCGTTCAAGGGGAACTCCACTCTTCTGACATCATGAGTTCTGCTGACTTGGGCACCATCACAGCCTTGCTGCTGGCTCATGGCCAGGGTTTGATTTGTTTAAAAAAAAACACAAAGGCCTGGGCCGAGGCTCAGCGGTCCAGGCACCTTGGCTGGTAATCCAGTCTAGCAGTGTGCCAAGGCCCGATCCCGACGGCCTTTACTGCATGTCATCCCCCCCATTTCCTGTCAGCCTACTGTCTGTCCCTCCATAAAAAATATAAAATAAAGGCTAAAGCCACAAAAAAACATACAAAAACAAAACAAAAAACCCCCACAAAAATAGGGGTGTGGGTGGCACTTCAGTGGTACAATTGTACCACTGAAGAGGAGAAAAACTTTTATTTTTTATTTATTTTTATCCAAAATGAGTTAATAATATCACAGGCAGACTCTTCACATACTAACTAGAGCATGTCTGAAATAAATGTCAGAGCTGAAATCGACATGTAAATATGAAATAAATGCTTAATCATGTAGCTATACAGTAGGTGTAATATTAGAGACCACAGAAGTGAACCTTTCAAGCCTACATGTTTTCTCAACTCGCTGTTTTCTGCAAAATAAGCCATAATTATCTCCAAAACTGGTGGGTCAAACTGAACAACCAAATAATGTCAATTTGAAGCTATGATTCCCTGCTTTCATATGATGTAAGCTAAGTGCTGTTATTAAAATGCTTACTTTAGAAATACTAAAAATAGCTCAAATACAACAACTCATGTCTCATGGTCAGTAAGTTCATAAAGAATAATTCATAATAATTCCATGATGTACAATAAATATGTGGTTCATAATTGATTTCATATGAGGTTAAGAATGTAAAAACATGATGTGATAACTTTCTGAGGCAGAACAAAGTTCCCTGTCTTGTCAGTAGCAACACTGCAGAATGATTTGAGTGACTGATTGACGCATGATTGCGTGGCATTGCACGCAGCTGGTATAAACTTTGTCTCGCGCACTGCAGACTCGGGTCTGCATGGAGGAAGCAGCACAGCGTGTTACAAACTTTAAAGTATTAAAGAAAGACGTCTAAAGTCAAAGACAGACGGTCAAAAGGACATTCTAAACTAAAGAATATAAAACGCAAGATTCAAGAACCTTTTCCACGACAAGCGGCCAACGAGGTATTCTATATCGAGTATTAGTTTGTTTGTTTGTTGTGTTGTGGTGTTTTGACGGACACGTTCACCTGCGCATCGCATTTCTACATGTTTTGTATTTTCATTTTGTTTGGTCAAAATAGTATAGTATTGTGATGCACTTTGTTGACGTGTTTATTATTTTTGTGTGAACATACAGTTCTCACGGCATGGAACAAGAACCGACCTATACGTGTCGTCAATTTTGGGGGAAGAGCTACATAATATTCATCCGGTGGCGCTGCTTAGTGGCGACCCGGGCTCTAGTGCTGCTGCTGCTGCTGCTGCATTGAGCGCTTTTAATTGTTTTAGGCTACTGTTTTTATCGTTGTATGTCCTTGCATTATTGTACAAGCAGTAAAGAGAAACACAGGGCTTTTCTCTTCTGGGAAGCAACGACAGCTAGCGCCGTCTCATCTTTCAGTAACATTGTTGTGAGGAGAGGAGAGCTAGCTCTTTGAGTTAGCCAGGGGGCTAGGCTAACCCCTAAGGAACAGACTGCCTGCCTGGGAACTACTATTCTTGGAGCCATGGCAGCACTGTGGACGCTGCTTGTGTCCACCTGTGTCCTGTTAAGTCTCCCAGCCAATCCCTGGGTGATTTGTCAGTTGTATTCACCAGTGTCCAGTTAGTCCGCCCAGTGTCCAGTTAGTTGCCCTTGCGTGTTCAGCTCTCTGTTGGTTCCTTGCCCGGCTTGTATTTATTTACTCTAGTTTTCCCAGCATAGTATTTCTGCTTTTCTTTTCCTCGCCTACCAGTATTTTGTCTTTTGCCTGTACCTGGACTTTAATTGTTTGCTGCCTATACTCCTCTTGGTTGGTGAAATAAATACTTTATTTAGACCTGAGGACGATTCTAAAAATATCTTCTAAATCATAACAGTTTTCTGAAAAGCCCTATGTTTCTGTGTCAGTGGTGCTCAACCTTTTTCATATCAAGGACCCAAAATATATGTAGCCTATTTGTATTTTGATATGTAGTTGTGAACCCCCATCTGAAAATATGTTGTTCCAGGGACCCCCCCCCCCAAGAAGCAAAGATTAGAGTTAAAAACATTCGCTCTGAAATAATATATATTCAAAGACTTGTGCCACATTTTAGCGATTTTTCAAAAATAGCAGATCTACCAGCTCGTAGCGCGGTGCCGCACTATGAGCTTGTAGATCTGCTATTTTCCAATATCTAAAGTATGACACGATGCTTAAAACACCAAAAGGGGTTCCCATACTGAATGTTAATTTGAACCGAGCTATACCTCTGCCTCTCATCTTGTACAGTATAGCTGTCTTGAGCTGCAACACGTTGTGAGCTTGCAGATCGGATATTTTCAGCTTTAGGTTTAACCCATTTTGGGTGGGAACCCGTTTTGGTGTTAGCATTATGTTATGCTTTAGCTATTTAAAAATAGCAGATCTACAAGCTCATAGCGCGCGCTACGAGCTTGTATAGGTCTGCTATTTTTGAAAAATCGAAGAGCGGCTGACATAGAAGACATTTTTAGAATCTGATCTCAGGTCAGAATGGAAAACTGTCAGGAAGTAGAAGACATTTTTAGAATCTGATCTCAGGTCAGAATGGGTTAAATAAAAGCTGTATATTAATACAAGTGTGTGTGTGTGTGTGTGTGTGTGTGTGTGTGTGTGTGCAGTCCATCAGAGAGGTGACGGGGTACGTGCTGGTGGCTCTGAACCAGTTCGACTACCTGCCCCTGGAGAACCTGCGCATCGTCCGCGGCACCAAGCTGTACGAGCGCCGCTACTCGCTGGCCATCTTCCTCAACTACCGCCGCGACGGGTACTACGGCCTCCGGCAGCTGGGGCTGCGCAACCTCACAGGTAGGGGGCGCTCACACGGCCGGTTTGATTCTGTGGTGTTCTTTCTTTCAACTGGATATAGTGCAGAGGGGGGGGGGGGCAACTTCGAAGATGGCATATTACGGTCGTGGCAAAAACAGCCGATCTACAAGCTCAAAACGTGTCGAGGTGCGACGCGTTTTGAGCTTGTAGATCAGCGATTTTTGCTATATTTTAATGGAAATCCTGATTCTTGTACATCAGCGACTTTTGCTATATTTGAATGGAAATCCTGATTATGTTTGTTTGTTGCTATTTTGGAATTGGAATCCTGAAAGGTATTTTAGACTAAAGTAATTGAAGTCGGTCATGTTTGCATATGATTGGAATTATAACGGAATAATGAAATCAATACTTTTATTAGTATTCCAATATTGACCTGAGGGCCACATTGAGTGAAGGTGGGGGCCACAAGTTGCCCATGTATGACATAGTCACCAGTCGGTGTGGACCCAGCAGCGTCCGGGCCCATTTGTACTCTCTGAGTTATTGTGTCTTTTTTATGCAGTAGAGGTCTGTGTGTGAGACAGATGTCCTGTCTGTCTGTCTGTCTTATCGACAGACTGACTATTAGTTTAACACATTTTACGGATGTGTTGCATGTGGTCCCTGACCACGCATTTAGTAATGTAGGATTTGTTGATTAGTTTTAAATGTTCTTTCCACTAGTTGAGAAGCCGTGAACCTAGTGACCTATGATGAGTCCATCCATGTAGTCATTTACTGACAAGTTGGAGTTCAAGAAATTCAACAGAAAAAGGGAGTTAGAATCTCAAGAAGGGGGAAGTGCACCGGATTGTCTGGTTGAGTTATTATTAGGACATTTTACCAGTAGTAGTCAATGGTTAATGTTTTTTAGACGCCAACTGGATTTGTGTCCAAATTTTGAATCGTCAAATACTTGAACAACATTCACCTAAAGGTCAGAGCTGAAATTGGCTCGTAAACATGAAAGTATTGCAACAAATATCGAGTGGGGTTATTTCAGGTCAGACTCGACCACTGCACTGTTAACGACGTCAGCCGTGGGAAGTCAAAATGAAAATAAATTGACTATAATGATCGCAGCTTTAAGAGGATAGTGTATAACTTCTTCATTACCGCGAATGAAGATGTGAGGCGGGAAGTGAGGCGTTGCGTACATTTACATTAGCTACATTTAGCAGAAAACGGAGACTTATTACTCACCAGATACAGCAGTGGTTTCCAAAGTGGGGTACGGGGACCCCCAGGGGGTCTCTGAGGGAGTTCCAGGGGGTCCCCAGCTAAATGATAGTTTGGAACCAAACAAATTGACGCTATAATGGGTCCATTTGGTTCTATTTGTACAAAGTAACATTGATTTTACAATATAAATCGGGGGTCCCAGAGATGTAAATGCCATTAAATTAAAAAGGTCTGTCTGTAGACCAATGCATGTCAAACTGGGGGTCCTTGGAATTAAACGGGTTGAGAATGTCTGCTATAGAGCCGTAACAATCTTCTCTTATGGGGGGTCCCTGGCATATCGTTTCAAATGGGTGTGTGTGTGTGTGTGCGCGTGTGTGTGCGCGCATGCGGTGTGTGTGTGTGGTTGTGCAGTAAAATGGTCTATCAAACATTATTGCTCTATTCTTGACATTTACATACCTGAGCAGGTTTCTCCAGATGACAGCCCTCTATTACTTTAGTTTGTACTCTCATGGTAAATACAGGCCTTCTGTATAGGTTAGGGTTAACTTAGCGCCTCTTCTGGGCCTCTATAAAAATGTGATTTTGGCCCGACCGATATGGACTTTTGTGAACCGACACCGATAACTAAAATAATTTTAGAGAGGGGACAATCACCAATATATAGTAGTGTGTTTTTGATCTGGAATGAAAACAGAAATGGCTCAATTTCAAGTGAACTTCCAAACAAGAGTCGAAGAGCCCTGACTGAGTTACATCTGTTCCAGTGTTGTTTTTGGCAGCAAATTTCTATTTTAGTTTTAGTCATAGTCTCTTGAATAGTTTTCACTTAGTTTTAGTCACATTTTAGTCACCTGGAATGTTCTAGTGTTTAGTCTAGTTTTAGTCGGGATTCAGATTTTACGGGGCCAGTTTCGAATTGCAGCCGTCCGTAGGTGCCCTTTGAGAGCGGTTTTGAAGGAGTCAAGGGATTCACATGTCTTAATGACTGTTGGTAGGGCGTTCCACATTTTGGTGGCATAGGAGCGAAAATAATTTAGTCCCATGTTTGTGCCGAATCTGGGTTGTACATGGTTTGTTGCCCTCCCTCTGGTGTTGTGGGTGTGTGGACTTCGTTTACATTAAGGAAGTATCTAGACAGGTACATGGGTATCTTGGTGGTGTATCGAATCTTGTGGACCAGACCCATTGCAAGATGCCGTACTCTGTCGTCGCCCCTCAGCCATCCCAGCCTGTCAAAGTGGGCAGGGGTGAGGTGGGTTCGAGTGCTCAAGGGCACTTCAGCGGAGAGATGGGGGGTGGGGTAATTCACTTCCCCCGTGCAGTTAACTGCCGGCCCCCGGGGGATCGAATCGTATTCGTCTGACCTTTTATAGGCCATCAGAAATCTCCCATTGCGTTGGTAAAAGCTTGTATGAAAGATAACAAGATACAAGAATGTCTTGAAATATTGTAATCATAGACCGTCTATCATGACGTGTTGTAGACCGAGCATGTCAAGCGTGATAATAACAATGTTTTAGTGATAGAGGATGAAAGCAGTCTGACAGTAACGTATAATGTCTGCTAGTGTTTCAAGGTGAGTCAAGCTTATCTGGACTCATTTGAATTGTCGGTGCAGGCCAGTGAGTCCCTGCCTGTTTCTTGTTCCGGGCTGTTTTTTCCCATAGCTTAGTTTGCTTGGCTTGCATGGCAGCAGATTTGAACTGGAAACGTATATACTGTACACTGTTAGACACTTTCACTACTACAACTTTCTTAACCCATTCTGACCTGAGATCAGATTCATACGAGGTTTCCACTGGACACACACTGGTCTGATTAACCCATTCTGACCTGAGATCAGATTCAAAAAATGTCAGTCGCTCTTCAATTTTTCAAAAATAGCAGACCTACAAGCTCGTAGCGCGCCACTCGGTGGCGCGCTATGAGCTTGTAGATCTGCTATTTTTCAATAGCTAAAGCACGACATGATGCTGACGCCAAAATGGGTTCCCGTTCAGAATGGATTAAAGAAAACATTATTGTCTATTAAATTTGACATAACATGGACATTTGCCTTTGGCACACTGGCAACCAGTGAAATGCGGGTTATTTCAGGTCAGACTCGACCACTGCACTGTTAACGGAGTCGGCCATGATGAGTCCAAATGAAAATAAATTGAGTATAACGATCGCAGCTTTAAGAGGATATAGTGTAACTTTATTTCATTACCACGAAAGATGATGTGATGGCGGGAAGTGAGGCGTACATTTACACATTAGCTACATTTAGCAGAACACTGAGACTTATGACTCACCACTACAGCAGTGGTTTCCAAAGTGGGCTACGGGGACCCCCAGGGGGTCCTCGAGGGACTTCCAGGGGGTCCCCAGCTAAATGATAGTTTAGCTACTCCAACGTAGCCGAACTAGTTTAGGATTAGCGTAGGATGATCAGAAAGGAGGCGTAGCGTTGCGTAGGATGATCAGAAAGGACAGGGACATGCAGAGCGTGTTATAGAGAGGCAGAGGCTAAAATCTCGTAAGAGTGCACTTTTGTAGAAAAATAGCAGATCTACAACTACGGGAAAATAAAGAACTTAAAGCAAGTGATATACTGTACAACTGCGTGGTGCGAGATTAGAAAAAAAATGTTTTTTAGCAAGTGATATAAAGATATTGCCAGTACATCAAACCTTTTACATTTTTTTTGTTAGTGCGTTTTAATAATCCCTGTGTATCATTTCACCACAGGGATCGGCTCACAGCTTGAGGGCTTGTAGATCAGCTATTTTCGGGGGTGCCAACCCAGCACTCTCTTTATCTACTGGAGATGCGGTGTGTATCGACATGGATTTAGAAACAAATTTGTTCAATGCAAAATGCTGCGTTTCAAAGTTCAGGAGACTTCGGAGAACAAAAGCAATTCTCCTGAATGCTGCCTTCCTTCCGGCATGGCATGGAAAGGAGAGGGAGGGCATTTCTTTTTGCATTTCTTTCACCATGTAGTAAACGCTGCATTCGTGGTCTGGAAGGAGGGCAGTTGTTTTACAGACGGGTAAAAGGGCAGTTGTTTTACAGACGGATAAAAGGGGCAGTTGTTTTACAGACGGATAAAAGGGGCAGTTGTTTTACAGACGGGTAAAAGGGCAGTTGTTTTACAGACGGGTAAAAGGGCAGTTGTTTTACAGACGGGTAAAAGGGCAGTTGTTTTACAGACGGGTAAAAGGGCAGAGGCTGAAGCCCTCCTTTGATGTCTCATGTGTGCACGAATACTGGACTACTCGCCCCGGTGCTTGCCCGTTTTTCCTCCCGGAATTTTCCCCAGTGAGGGGGATCACTTTGTAATATGCTATTGGCTGTTTGTATTCTTTTTGGAAAAATATAAAAAGATACTGCTGTGGAAAGGCTATATTATTTGACTTATATTGAACCTATAAACAATTTAGTATTATTTAGTATTATGTAAGGTTTTGCACCCTCAAATGGTACCTCGTCAGATAATCCCCACATATCCTACAACAACTGCTGTGAACAGACTTCACTGTAGTAGCTTTTCATAAATTATATTTGTACTTAGGCTGTTCTGCTGTCATGAAAGTTTATAGTTAGAGAAATTCAAAGTCCAGCCTCTCCCACCCCTCACTGGGGAAAATTCTGGGAGGAAAACAGAAACGGGGCGAGTAGTCTTGTTACCGTGTGCACGTCCCTGATAAAAGAGAAGAATCTCACCAAAGACCTAAAAAAGGCAGTAAAAAGAAGAGCTGGTTCTCTCTCCCAGCTGGAGATGCTGTAATGTCCGGCTCTCTCTCTCTCTCCCAGGCCAGCAGCCAGCTGGTGTGGAACGCCCTGACAGAGGTCTGGCCAAAGATTAATGACCACACGAGACCTTTAGCGACATTTAATTACCATCCTTGTGTTGTAAAACAACATGGAGAGTAACTGTTAGTGTCTTAAAGTTGCAGACGGCCTGATGGAACGTGGATGGATGTCTCGGCTCTAAACTAACCTTATTAGCGTTAAGGTTTGTTGGTGGAGTTAAATCCATTTGTCTTTGAGTGCAACTGTATAGTTATTTTACTGCTAAATGAGGCAGAAAACACAGTAGAAATGTTCCTGAAATGTGTCAAAACTGGTAAATGATACACAGGGATTATTAAAACTCACTCACAAAAAAATGTAAAAGGTTTGATGTAATTCCAATATCTTTATATCACTTTTCATCAAACATTTCATATCTCGCACCACGCAGTCGTACAGTATATATCACTTGCTTTATAGTTCTTTATTTCCCCGCAGCCATTGCTAGAGATTTATTAGGCACTCTTTTGATTTAACAGCCCTCTTTTAATTAAGTCACAGGATTGAAAGTCAACTTCATAAGAAACACAGCTGTTAGCGGTTACAAATTACTCCTTTGTGTCGCTGTAGAGAGTCATTAACCCATTCTGACCTGAGATCAGATTCATACGAGGTTTCCACTGGACACACACTGGTCTGATTAACCCATTCTGACCTGAGATCAGATTCTAAAAAATGTCAGTCGCTCTTCGATTTTTCAAAAATAGCAGACCTACAAGCTCGTAGCGCGCCACTCGGTGGCGCGCTATGAGCTTGTAGATCTGCTATTTTTCAATAGCTAAAGCATAACAAAGCTTAAAACACCAAAATGGGTTCCCGTTCAGAATGGGTTAAATGGCCATGAGACGTCATATTTTCCTGTTAATTACATTTTTTGTTTGTCGACGTCGTTGAAATAGACTTGTTTCACCAGGGCTCCGTTTTGTAATTAGCTGTTTTCTCTCAGTTTCTTTCCGCTTAACCCATTTTAGACGACATGTCATGCTTTAGCTATTTAAAAAATAGCAGATCTACAAGCTCATAGCGCGCCACCGAGTGGCGCGCTACGAGCTTGTAGGTCTGCTATTTTTGAAAAATCGAAGAACGACTGACATATAGAAACATAGCTTTTTCAGAAAACTGTCAGGATGTAGAAGACATTTGTTGTAGAATCTGATCTCGGGTCAGAATGGGTTAATATTAGACCAGAGGTGCATAATGGATCAATGTTGGCTCTTTTGACTTCAGTTTATTATAGTTTATATTCAAGCATCGTTTTGCACGTCGACGTCTCTGTCGGGTGGAAACCTCGTATGTCCAAAAAGTGGCAAAAGTATAGCAGATCTACAAGCTCACATAACTCGCAGATCTGTTAACGCTTTTGTGTGAAACTACAGTGTGTGATCAAGTAGGGCGTTCATTTACACCAAACACTCACTCACTCACTCACTCACTCACTCACACTCACACTCACACTCACACTCACACTCACACTCACACTTCAATTCAAAGGGCTTTTTTGGCATGAGAAAACATACGTTTACATTGCCAAAGCAGAAAGAACAATACAGCAATACAATCAAAACAAAAAAGTATGTACATTTGAAGGTCAGAATCTTCAATAGATTCAATTTCTATGTACCAAGATCACTCGACGCAGGTATAGTGCAGGAATATAATACACAATGATTATAGTCTTTAGGGTGGTTGTGTTCCATTTGATATCCTTCTCCTGTCACAGCAACTCACACAAATCTTGCTCTGCTGTGTTGTTCACTTAGTTTTAGTCACATTTTGGTCGCTTGGAATGTTCTAGTGTTTAGTCTAGTTTTAGTTGACTAAATGTCATGCGATTTTAGTCGACTAAATCTACAGTTGATTTAGTCGACTAAAATGTGTTTTGACAGGCCTTGATGTCGTTGTAATGACATATTTTACACTTTGGTTGCATGCTGAAAATAGCAGATATACAATGTCACAACACATCGCGTTGTGAGATTGTATATCTGCTATTTTCAGCATGCAACCCAGCATAAAACTGGATCTCTTGTCCACTAGTCCCTTACTAACATTTTAGTCTAGTTTTTATTTGTTGACGAAATTGTCAGTATATTTTAGTCTTAGTTTTAGTCATCATAGATTCGTTTTAATTTCGTTTTAGTCAGTGAAAAAAGGTAGTCGACGAACATTTTTCGTCTTAGTTTTAGTCGACGAAAACAACACTGGGGGGGGGGGGGGGGTGCTGTTGTAGTGGGCTGTGGGCTGCGCATGGTGGGGGGTGTGTGTGTGTGTGTGTGTGTGTGTGTGGGGGGGGGGGTTGCAGATATTATCCACTCACTCACTGGTTTATGTCCCATATTTACTCATTATCCGAATAAAGCTCCATACAAGTCTCATAAATAAATTCTCCAGCAGGCGAGCCATTAACGCATTTTGGGCGGGAACCCCTTTTGGTGTTATAGCATTACGTTACGCTTTAGCTATTTAAAAACAGCAGATCTACAAGCTCGTTTTTTTTAAATCGAAGAGCGACTGACATACAAGACATTTTTTTAGAATCTGATCTCAGGTCAGAATGGAAAACTGTCAGGATGTAGAAGACATTTTTTTAAATCTGATCTCAGGTCAGAATGGAAAACTGTCAGGATGTAGAAGACATTTTTTAGAATCTGATCTCAGGTCAGAATGGAAAACTGTCAGGATGTAGAAGACATTTTTTTAGAATCTGATCTCAGGTCAGAATGGAAAACTGTCAGGATGTAGAAGACATTTTTTAGAATCTGATCTCAGGTCAGAATGGGTTAAAAGGCTCCCCGGTGGCAGATAACAAGCGGAGGGCCAGGTGGCGCCCATACCGTTCTCTCTCTCTCTCTCTCTCTCTCTCTCTCTCTCTCTCTCTCTCTCTCTCTCTGGCTCCAGATATAGAACCCGGGGGCGATTCCATACCAACATGAAGTGTTATACATTCACCGAGAGAACAGGGTCCGTTTGGTTCACTCTCAGAGTGAAATTAACTGCATCAGAAAAACATGAAGAGGCATTTCAGGAAGGCTGTGAATGTGTGTGTGTGCGTGCATGTGCGTGTGGATGCGCGCGCGCGCGTGCGTGTGTGTGTGTGTGTACGTGCAAGCCTGCATGCTTCTGTGTGTGTTATCGTCTATAGGGTTGTGTCCTGTGTGTGAGATCGTCTTGTCTCACAAGCATATGGTCTTTCCTTTTCTCTCTCTCTCTCACGTCATCCATCCACCGGCGTCTTCCTTGCAGTTATATCTCTCCTCCAGGCGTTTTGTTGCCTCAAAGCACATCTTTCTGGACGCCTCAGTCAGCACCGTGACGTGACGTGTCCTCAAAGCACAAATGGAGCTACCCCATTAACCCATTCTGACCTGAGATCAGATTCATACGAGGTTTCCACTGGGACACACACTGGTCTGATTAACCCCATTCTGACCTGAGATCAGATTCTAAAAAATGTCAGTAGTTCTTTGATTTCTTTCAAAAATAGCAGACCTACAAGCTCGTAGCGCGCCACTCGGTGGCGCGCTACGAGCTTGTAGGTCTGCTATTTTTCAATAGCTAAAGCATAACATGATGCTGACACCAAAACGGGTTCTCGTTCAGAATGGGTTAAAAAACCATGAGGGACTTTGAGGTCACGTTGACACACTGATCCCTGATTTATATATTATTATACTTGGGACGACGATAGACGATCTGTATCAGCCTCACACGTTGTGAGCTTTTAGATGGCCTATTTTCTCTATACGAGACACACTGGCACACTCGCAATTTACTGTATAGTATAAACCCAGCGTATAAGACTCCAGGAACAGTGCAGGTATCTCCTATGCCCTTCCCCAGTAGGAGGGATATATATCGCTCATCTTTATACTGTACACTCCACTCCTGCCTCAGCCTGGCTCACTTGATGCACTTTTTTATCGGTGACCATATTAGACCCTAATGGAAAGGCCGATGGTCATGATGAGCAAAGTGGAGATGCAAATGGTGTATTTATGTAGCATTTATATACAGCGCTTCACGGCCAAGCTACACCAGGCTTTTATCGCGCGTTTACTCTAAACGCGCGGACCGTGCGTGCATAAGCCAAATGCCCTCATGGCTACATCGATCTGTCAGACGCGCGGCAGGTTTGTGCGGGACCTTCCGGGAGGATATATAGATACGCGCGCATGGGGGCATACGCATGTATTTTTTTTAGAACCGATCCTATTTTTAGAGCACGCGTAGGATGGCCCGCGGTATCCGTGCGTCTGGTGTAGCTGGTAATATCATTGACATATATTGGTCCTATCCAAACGCACTGTACGCGCGCAGTAAACGCATACGCACGCGCGCAAAATTGCCTGGTGTAGCTTGGCCGTTACATACGTAGATTGTGCATTGCATTCACCCTGCAGTCACATTCATACTGTAGTGTAACATCGATGGTGGAGGAAACCAATGCAAGGCACCACCAACCTGCACATCGGGAGCAATTAGGGGTCCAGTGTCTTGCCCAAGGACACTTTGACACTGAAGCTCTGTGGGAGAACCCACAGGGTTCCAACTGGGGAAACCTCACGGTTCCCATCCGGGAAACCATCCCTGAGCCACTACTAACGTCTTAGACACTCGTAGACACACCAATGACCTTCTGCGTCTCCTCTCCACTCGCTAAGCTAACGGCCGCCACCATGCGTCTTTGATCCTGGTCCTCTAACAATAGACACAATAAAACATGACAGGCTAGTAGTGTGTACAATGCATGCACAGTAGACAGACGTGCATGCATGTGTGCATGTGTGCATGCACACAGATAGTAAATTGAATTTCAGCGTGGTAAAAGCGCCCGCTATTACATGCAGAGCACTCAGGCACGCTAAGCCCTAGGCTGGCTTTTCACATACAGTACTACGCACATGGGCTGCTTTTAATCGTGTGCCTGTGTGTGGGGGCGTGTGTGTGTGGGGTGTGTGTGTGTGTGTGTGAGTGGGGGCGTGTGTTTTTGGTGAGAACAGCGCACGGACACTGCTTCGTATGAGCTTTGGTGTGAGTGATATTGATGCGATTAGCCGCCCGTGACCATCCAGCACACATCAACCGCATGTGGTATTGACGCACGCCTTCATTCTTGAGTGTCTCTCTCTCTGTCTCTCTCTCTCTCTCTCTCTCTCTGTGTCTCTGTCTCTCTCTCTCTCTCTGTCTCTCTCTCTGTGCCTCGTGAACTCTACCCTGAGTCCCTCAGAGGCAGAATTTACCTCAGGTTCACCTACAACTGGGCGTGCACACGCGCACGCACACACACACGCACACACACACACACAGAATGGGGTTCTTCAGATCAGAAGCCTTTAGTCTATACGAGCTGATCCTATTGCTCCGCTGTGCTGCAATTAAAGTGGGCTCCATCCTTGCATATAGATCAGTCCTGCTCTCTCTCTACACGCACACACACACACACACACACACACACACACACACACACACACACACACACACACACACACACACACACACGCGTACACTCTCTCTGTTATGATTTAACACTCTATCGTTGACACATTTCAACTTTTAACTTTTCATAAATTTACGCCCCAGTGTCACACACAGTAGCAGAGGCATCTTCCACCGTACACTTGACTTACCCTTGACTTTGTTTATGTGCTTGTTTTACACTTGCGTTCACATTTCAAATGTTTAACTCGTTCGTGTACATGTTGTCTTTTTGATGACGTGATATATTGTTCGTATCGTCATCAATTATTATGGTGACATCATCATCAGACTTCATTCATGATTCATACGTCACTCAAATTTACAGCAACTATCTCTGCCTCTTCTCTCTCTCTCTCTCTCTCTCTCTCTGTCTCTCTCTCTCTCTCTGTGTCTCTCTCTCTCTCGCGCTGCCTGGTGATAGAACTATAAAATGAAATATAAGCCCCAGAGAAATGTAATTCCCTCTCCTGATTCCGGGCCGTGCTGGCGTGGGCCAGTTTTCGCTCGCCCACCGCGCATACATACATCCATTATGCATTGATGAGCAGGCGCTAGGTATTCGGTAATTCGCTTTCGCGGGCAGTTCCTCGCGCACGGGTGGGGGGGGGCTGGTCGGGGGAGTTTAGCGTTCTCTGCGAGTCCGAGAGTCATAATTATATTCAGTATATATTTTCTCTGCACGTCCCGCAATATACATTAAACAACAGATCCGCCCGCCAGCGTTTTCTTCTTGCGCTCCCCGCTGTGGATTCCTCCGCGCCCGCAGGTGGAGAGACTCCGCTCCGGTAAAGCCTGGGATTCCATTTTTCCCATTCCTGGGAGTCCTACGTTGCCCCCCCCCCCCCATCTGCGGTGGAAAGAAGAAGTATACTCGGATAGTTGCGCTGCGATTTCTTTCAAAATAGGAGCTCGGGGTTGCCGGGCAGATATGGCATGCTTTTACTCTGAAAGCCCTCCTTCCGTTCCGTACAAAAACTGGGAGGCATAATTAAGGTTCCGTCTCTACCTCACAATGTCACAAATAAAGTCTCTCTAGAAGCGTTAATATTCCAAACGAGAGCCACATGTTGTTAAGTCAGAAATGAAGACAGAAGTACAGTGTATGCCCGTCTGGTCAAAACCACAGAGAGCTCCCTATAGATTAGGAGATACGAGGCATTCTTTCTGAGCCGTAAACAAGTAGTTACTGTACTTTCCAACAGGCTGCTCAGTATTCGTATCCGTATCTCCGTCGGTTCCCTGTGAACCTTGACCATCCTCCATCCTTAAAGCATATACTGTAGCAGTGTAGTGTACTGTACACCCTGTTTGTGTGCTATGCGTATACAAGCGCATGTGCACACATACGCACGCACGCACATAAACGCACGCAAACACGCACTGGCGTATGTGATGCACTCCGCCTCCATCGCTGTTGGGCAGGAACCTCTGATCTCCAAACATGTTTTTACTTTTTGAAGCCATTTTGTAAATGAATGCCCTATATATAATATATATATATATATATATATAATATATATATATATATATATATATATATATATATATATGAAGTATTTGACACGTTTACTGCTTGTAGATCTGCTGCTGCTGCTGCATTTGGGACTTTCACATTTTTGAATCCTCAAAAGTATCACTTTTGGTTTTGGACATATGAAGTTTCCACCCAACAACAGAGACGAGGATAGACAGAGCGCTAGTGCACACACGCACACACACACACACACACACACACGTACGCGTGCGTGCGCGCACACACACATACGGTACACACGTACACATTCGTGCACACTCTGGCGCACATGCACGCTCTCAGGCGGTACAGTATGTGTTGTGATGTACAGTACCCCGTCGTGCATTACAATACTAATTACTCCATGCTGTGCCGTTGCTGGCCAAAAGCCCCCCCCCCCTCTTCCCAGACCCCCCCACCCCTGTTTTCTCTTTGCGTTATTATTATTTATTCATCATTTTGTGTATTTTGTTTGTGTGTCTTGGCTTATTTTTCGCCGTCACATGATTTCCCTGGCTATACCCGCCGTTCCGCTCTGTTAAAATTGCCCATTTTTGGGCGCAGAGCCAAATGTCCGGCTGTGTTCTTCCTCCTGAGGAAGAGCTCTGGAAAACCTGGCTCCCCATCTGGCCGCGCTGGAACGGAACTAAGTACATTTACTCCACGTACTGTCTTACTTTTTCAAGGTTGTTTATATTAGCCTGGCAACCAGACCACAGGCCTTTCGAGGGAGTGTTAATGTTTTTATTTCCCCTTTTGGTGTTTTAAGCATTATGTTATACTTAAGCTATTGAAAAATCAGCAGATCAGCTATTTTTGAAAAATCGTGAAAATGTGGCACAAATCTTTAAATATATATTCTTTCCGAGCGAACATTTTTAACTCAAATCTTTGCTTTTGGGGTAGGAGGAGGTCCCTGGAACTACATATTTTTAGATGGGGGTCGTCTGCCAATTACATATAATCTTGTGGGTCCTTGACGTGAAAATGTTTAAAAACAACTGACAGAAACATACTGTACTGTAGGGTTTTTCAGAAAACCGTCAGGATTTAGAAGGCATTATTTTGTAGAATCGTCCTCGGGTCTAAATGGGTTAAACCCCAGCGTCTGTATTGTGGGGAGCTGCACTTTCGCAGGAAATAGTCAGATGGACAAGCTCTCACTTGTCAATCTACTGTTTTCAGCTAAACCTGTATATACAGTAAACACAGTGGGTTTGTTTTAGTGTCCGGAATGATACCCCGTCCAGGACTTGGCTTCAGACGCGCCTCCTCAGGAAGACTTGGCTCAGATCTGAACCCATGTCATTCGGCGTTATAGGAGGAACCCGTTGTGACCGCACGCCATTCGCTGCTGTCGACCCCCAGGCGGGGTTTGAACCCACAACCTTCCGCATGACAGGCATATGCTCTCAGCACTACACCTTGCATGGCCCCTACACCGTGAAAACATAAAACACACTGGAATAGAGGGTATGCACATGACATCATCGTACCTGGAAGTTATGAGTTGCTTTCTGTCAAGAAATGCCCTGCATTTGATTATTTTTCTAAGTGTCTGAGTGTCTGTGACTGAGTGGCAAAACATTGAGCAGCATGGAGTGTTGGAGTTTGGAAGTGCTTGTTTTCAATAACACAACATTTTGCTGCCTCCTGCATTATGTGACATTTAGAAACAGGTGGTACGCAGGCCGGTGGAGTGATTTACAACCAGCGCTTCCTAACTCCAACACTCCATGCTGCTCTATAGAGCCCTGAGGGTCTCCGGGTCCACCGTAACGGGGTTTAAGTGGTGAGGTACAAATTTGCCTGTACCTCGATGTTGAAATGCTGTTAGTTTTACTTCAAATTCACGTCGCATTGCGATGAAGTATAAAAATAGGGCTCAGTTGACATTAAGTGGATACATAATCTAAATCTATACACAGTAACCTAACTTGTACACGTAAAGTCTTCAAATGATTGTAATGGAATGAAAAAAATTACAATATTTGTCAGAAAAATGGAAATACAGTAATAGCACCTCACCGCGTTGTACTGGTGCAGTACTTGACTAAAGGTGCGTTCAGACTTGGATGGTTAGAGCGACATTACATACAGTACAAAGTCATATATATATATATATATATATATATATATATATATGTGTGTGACCAGATTTGATTGAGACTGCCATCGCGCAAACTACAGCTTTTCACCAGAGGAGAAAAACTATTTTTTTTCTTCCAAAATGAGTTAATAGCACAGGCAGACTCTTCACATAGAGCATGTCTGAAATAAGTGTCAGTGCTGAAATCGACATGTAAATATGAAATAAATGCCTAAACATGTAGCTAGGTGTAATGTTAAAGACCACAGAAGACATGTAAATATGAAATAAATGCTTAAACATGTAGCTATAGGTGTAATATTAGAGTCCACAGAAGTGAACCTTTCAAGCCTGTTTTCTCAACTCACTGTTTCTCTGCAAGACATTACTCTATAAGCCATATCTCCAGAACTGGTGGGCCAAACTGAACAACCAATATGTCAATCTGAAGCTATGATTCTCTGCTTTCATATGACAT
This sequence comes from Protomyctophum bolini, assembly GCF_963924005.1. Lineage (NCBI taxonomy): Eukaryota > Metazoa > Chordata > Actinopteri > Myctophiformes > Myctophidae > Protomyctophum > Protomyctophum bolini. Next base: position 27,972,996 of record NC_137885.1, read on the forward strand.
GACAAAAAATGAAAATTAAAAAAAATGAAATCCAATGGCAGTCCCTCAGTCAAGTTTTGTCACATAATGTTCACGTCTGAATGCAGCTTTAGTGTACTTATTTTACTGCTGTTGTGTCTGCCAGTGCACCGCCTCTCACTGAGAGGTCGTGTGGATTCAAACGAGTCAGCACAAAAATAACCAAAAAGAAAACCAACGTTTGTATTTGCTGTTTGCATCCGAGTACAGTATTTTGCCCTCTATCTCTCTCCCCCCCCCCCCCCCCCCTCTTGAAACCAAATTACCGGCGGTGAAGATGCGGGCGAGACGAATCGGTTGACACGCCGCGTCGCAATTAACCTCCTGACGCACGCGTTTGTTTTTTAAGGGGGGGACTCGCAAGCTGTTTCCCCTTGCCTTGTGGTTATATTGGCACTTATAGCAGCAGCAGCTCTCTCTCTCTCTCTCTCTCTCTCTCTTCCTTCCATTACCCGGTCATACACGCATACATTGCTGTGGAATGTCTTCTATCTTCTGCTGCTGGGGTTGGAAAAACCTTGTATGTCCAAAAAAAAAAAAACGTTACTTTATAGGAAAATAACCAATGGAGCCGATGTAGTTATTATCTGTTATTAAATAATTTAAATAAAATGTATGATTTTTGGCCAAATTCAGCGAGACTAAAGCGTGGGGACGGGGGGGACGGGAGGCGTGCGTCAGTCATCTATTGGTCGGGAGGTAACAGGGGCCGCACGGCCAAAAACGTTTGGGGACCGCTGCTGTATACAGTAGTACAACGAAGTATAGGCCCTCAATTTCAGAGAGGAAAAAAAAATACCCAAAATACCCAAAACTTTGGAGATATGAGGTTTTCTGAGCCGACAACAATAATGAAATGAAAGGAAGTGCGTTAGAAAACAGAGTTTCCAGTGCAGCGGGTCAGCGGAGCGTGTGGCGACTGAAGTGACTGTGACTGAAATGGACCCGGCGTACATTATTCCATTCGCTGGCTGAGAAAGTAGCTCTATATATACTGTAGACATCAGCGCTTCCCCCAGAAGCCTTTGCTTCGGTTCACAGGGCCCCTGTGCTTGGTGTGTTCGCGGCCCACCCATCTGACCACTTGTAACCCACTAAAAGGCCTATTCATAGTCTGGATTTTTGGTGGTGAGGTGACCACCGCTCCGGTGGTGAGCTGACCACCGGAGCTGAAATAACGTTGAGCGGTGGTGAGTAAAAACAGAGAGAAGGGGCTGGAGCGGTGGCGGTGGTTTGCTCTTCACCGCGGCTCGTGACGTCATGTTGTAGTTCGGTGGTCACCTCACCACCGAAAATCCAGACTATGTATGAGCCTTTAGACTCTGATTAATTGAAGATATAGAGGACCCTGACGCAAACCTATATCTGACATCTGCATTCACTCCACATTTATAGTGTTTTGCCATTTTTTTTCCTGGACACACTTTGCAATATCCTCACTGTCCCAAGTGAAACACTGCTTTACGCCACCCCCTGGCCAGCCGGGGCGCCTGATGGAGGGGAAAGGAACTGGTCGGAATAACGTGTTCCTTCCACGCGCTACGTCCAACCAGGGAAACTCCCCCCTGTCAGGTGTAAAGGAGCGACTTGGACACTCAGGCATGAGTTCAAGTCCGTTGCTCTCCCCATGTCCCCCATATATGGGGACTAGGTTGGCGGAGGGTGTGTAGAGCCCAGGATCACATTAGATAATTGACACGGGGGTGAAAAATGGGTTACAAAATCGTGGGATTTTTTTTTTTAAAGAAACACTGCTTAACAGTTATATCAATGAAAACGTGCATATAATACAGTTCTTTGGCCTTTACTCCGACGTTTAAATGCGGTGTTTGTGTGTTTAAAGCCCTTCAGTGGCATGTTGTTGGATTCCTTAAGAGCTCCAGATCGCCACTTCTAATATGCTTAATCTCCTCATTACTTACTTTAAAGGGCACAGGCGGCGGACTGCAGTAGACCTGGCTCTGTGCGATGGCCACAACTCTCATTAAAAGCCAGGGGGAAAAGATAGTGGCCGTTATGCGTCCATATAGTGCAAGTCTTGCATTTTTCCTATACAGTAGCTGTCTGTCTTCTCCCGTTTCTATTGTCATTTTGCACAATGGACACTTCTCTTACAACTGGCACTCATGAGATTAAGGCTTATGCACAATATAATACTACATATTAACCACTTTACTGGAGTGTGTTTATCTTTTATTGTATCACTGACTGCCAGGTTTCCAACCTCGTCTGGATCAGGGTCCACTTTGAACACCCATCTGACCACTTAACCCATTTAGACCTGAGGACGATGTTCTGAAGTTTTCTGAAAAACCTCATGTTTCTGTGTCAGTCGTTCTCAAACATTTTCATGTCAAGGACCCCCAGAAGTATGTGTGTAATTGACCGCCGACCCCCATCTGAAAATATGTTGTTCCAGGGACCTCCCCCGGAAGAAAAGATTTGAGTTAAAAACGTTCGCTCTGAAAGAATATATATTTGCGCTACATTTTCACGTTAAAAAAAGACATCTGCTCAATAGCTAAAGTATAACATAATGCTTCAAACACCTTTTTGGTGTTTGAACCCTTCTGCCCTTTTGGGGTTCTGTACAGTACAGTAGTCAAAAATAAAAAAATATGATGCTGCTATATAGATATTTATACGTTTTTTCCACAGAAAACTTAGGTCAGTATTTAGAAGGTGTGTTTTAAGAATCGGCCTCAGTCCAAAATGGGTTAACCCATTTAGGCCTGACATCGAAATTATAAAACACTGTCTTCTAAATCCTAAAAGTTTTCTTAAAACCCTATGTTTCTGTGTCAGTGGTGCTCAATATTTCATGCCCACAAACTATAGGTTATTCCAGCAAACCTCTCGGGAAGCAACGCTTTGAGTTAAAAACATTCTCTCCGAAAGAATATATTGAAAGATTTGTGCCACATTTTCGCGATTTTTCAAAAGAGCTATGTAGATCTGCTATTTTTTCAATAGCTAAATTTTAACATAATGACTTAAAACAACCAAAATGGGATAAGTACCGTTTCCACCACAGCTGCCTGCTGGAGTGCAGTGTCAGTGTTGTACAGTCAGCGTTAACAGCATCTTGAAAGAGAGAGAGAGGGAAATATAATGAGATATAGTACAGTAAAGTACAGTACAAGGGGAAGAAAAGAACACGCTCGCTCGTACAGTAGCAGCAGCGGCCGCGCGTTGGGAATTTGTGCAAAAGACTGCCTGTCTCAAGGCCTCTTTGCTTAACCCGTTTAGGCCTGAAAAAAAAAAGTTTGCTCTGAAAGAATATAATTATATTCAAAGATTTGTGCCGCATTTTCTCGATTAAAAAATAAATAGCAGACCTACAAGCTCGTAGCGCGCCACCGAGTGGCGCGCTACGAGCTTGTAGATCTGCTATTTTTCAATAGCTTAAGTATAACATAATGCTTACACCAAAAGGGGTTCTACCCGTCCAGAATGGGTACCATTTAGACCTGAAGACGATTCCACAAATGTCTTCTATAAATCCATAAGGTTCTGAAAGAACCCTATGTTTCTATGTCAGTGGTATTATTATTATGTTTCTAATGTCAGTGGTGCTCAATCCTGTTTCAAGGACACCCCAGAATTATCTGTATTTGGCCCCGTCTGAAAATATGTTGTTTCAGGGACCTCCCAGAAGCAAAGATTTGAAATAAAGGTCACTGTGAAAGAATATTATTAATATGTTAAAAAATCTGCACATGTTTTCACGATTATTCCACCAAAAGGTGGTTCCCGTCGTGAACGGCTTAACATAAAGCTTGTGATGTAATCGGTACAAAAAAAACGAGTGCACTGTAGTGTACAGTAATTACACAAAGATCAAATGGTTGCAACCGCAGCTCCTACTTGTATCCATTCAACATGCACACGCCTGTTGTGAGGGAGGGGGGGGGGGGGGGGGTGGGGGGGTGTAGATGCGAAGGGCCAATTAATAATGAATCCAATGTCGTCATTAAGGCACGGGATGATTAAAACAGTATTCTCTGCTTTGCTTCAAACGGCTGCTTTGCTAGCCCATATAAAACACAGGAACAACCGAGGGAAGGAGGGATGGTAGGGAGAGCCTCTCAGTTTTTAGACATTTTTATCTCTTATGGCCATTGTTAAGCGGGAGTGTTTTCACACTAAAGTGCAGTGATTAAATGTGTTGCACTAAACTACTAAAGTGTTAAAATAAATTAATAAATACGTCCATAATCAAATAAAGTTCTGAAGGCCCGTGACAGCCGTCCGCACGAGTGACGCAGGTTCGAGTCCCGATCCCGACGTCCTTTGCTGTCACTCCTCCTCTTTCCCCATGTCCTCTCAGTCTACTGTACTGTGTGGAAAAGACCCGAAAAAATATATTTTACAAAGGGAAAAAATAAATAACAGATTGCAATATGATCTGGTCTCGAGCGAGGCATGTATTTGTTTTCAGGTCTCTTTCGGTATTTCCTCAAATCACACCGTCACCAGTCGGTCGTATACCTACAAGCTTGTAGATCTACTATTTTTTTTTAAACCGTGGAAATGTGGCACAGATCTTTGAATATATGTGACCAGATTTGACTGAGAGACTGCCATCGGCGCAAATTAGCTTTTTCACACACTAGAGCATGTCTGAAACAAATGTCAGAGCTGAAATCGACATGTAAATATGAAATAATTGCTTAAACATGTAGCTATAGGTGTAATGTTAGAGTCCACAGAAGTGAACCTTTCAAGCCTGTTTTCTCAACCCTGCTGTTTCTCTGCAAGACATTTACTCTATAAGCCATATCTCCAAAACCGGTGGGTCAAACTGAACAACCAATATGTCAATTTGAAGCTATGATTCCCTGCTTTCATATGACATGAAAAAAAGGGTCCCTGGAACATCATATTTTCAGATGGGGGTCCGCGGCCAATTGCATATATATTTTTTAGGGGGTCCTTGACATGAACAACTTGAGAACCACTGATATAGAAACAGGTTTTATTTTATCTTCAGAAAACTGTCATGATTTCGAAGAAATGTTTTGTGTAGAATCTGGGTTGAAAAAGTTCACGACAGAAAGATGACACAGTGAGTGTCGGTGTTGACTCATCTTCCGCTTCTATTCCTACATCCGGTCCTGCTCTTTCCACTTTGTTCCCCCCCTCTCTTTTTATTCAAATACCCAGAAGGCATTGTAATGCCGTGCCCGCTCTCGGTCGGGTCGCTCCAGGCGCTCCTCGCCGCGCTCGCTGCCAACAGCGCTTTAGTTTGACGGCGTTGTGTGGGTGGGGGTGTCCGGGAGGCCCGGGAGGCCCGGGAGGGAGGTGGAGGAGGCCTCCAGATTTGTCTCCATTAGTGGCCCTGGCACGTCTTGGTATATATAGCGCGGGCTAAATGGCGTCTAATGGAATAATAATAATAATGGTTCCCCCTGGGGGGGCATTATCTGTTGCTGCCGCACCGCGCCGCGCCGGCCTTTTGATGTGAGGGTTCACCCGCACACACACACCGCCCACTGCCCACCTCACCTGACCCTCCGGCTATAACACAACGTATACCATCAGTCAGCGTAGCTTTAACAAGGTACATGCCGTCCGTGGGGCCTTGGGGCTCGTGAGGTCAGCGTACTTTAACCCATTCTGGTGTCAGCATCATGTCATGCTTTAGCTATTGAAAAATAGCAGATCTACAAGCTCATAGCGCGCCACCGAGTGGCGCGCTACGAGCTTGTAGGTCTGCTATTTTCGAAAAATAGAAGAACGACTGACATTTTTAGAATCTGATCTCATGTCAGAATGGGTCAATCAGACCAGTGTGTGTCCAGTGGAAACCTCGTATGAATCTGATCTCAGGTCAGAATGGGTCAATCAGACCAGTGTGTGTCCAGTGGAAACCTCGTATGAATCTGATCTCAGGTCAGAATGGGTTAACAAGGTATATGCCGTCCGTGGGGCCTCGGGGCTCGTGAGGTGCGTCAGAGTCGGTTTTGTTTTTGGCAGCAAATTTCTACTTTTTAGTTTTAGTCATATAGTCTCTTGAATAGTTTTCACTTGGTTTTAGTCACGTTTTAGTCACCCGGAATGTTTTATTCGACTAAATATCATAATATTTTAGTTGACTAAATCTACAGTTGATTTAGTCAACTAAAATGTATTTTGGAGAGCCTTGATGCTGTTGTAATGGCTGATTTTGTACTTGCAGAAAACAGCCGATCTACAAGCTCACAACGCGTCGCAGCTAAATCGGCTATTTTCAGCATACAACCATGTGTAACATGACTTACACTGGATCTCTTGTCCACTAGCCCCTTCCTCACATTTTAGCTTAGTTTCCATTTAGTTTTCGAAAAAAGGTAGTCGACCTTTTGCCATGGAGTAAATATGCTGTTCTGACAAATGTTTGACTTTGTCTAATGGCCTCACACACACACACACGCACACGCGCACACACACACGCACACGCACACGCACACTACACACAAGACATTGTATATTATATGTTAGTATCTAAGCACTCTAGCTCAGCCCCCCCCCCCCCCCCCCGCCCCAGCCTGCACTTGACGTCCATATATGGCAGCTCATTTGCATGAGCTGCCACGACTCCATCAGCACTGTGTGGAGTGGTGAGCGGAACCAATTAGTGTGTGTGTGTGTGTGCGTGCGAGCAGAACCAATTAGTGTGTGTGTGTGTGTGCGTGCGAGCAGAACCAATTAGTGCGGGCTGGTGGAAGTGTCCATAAATGTCAGTCCAAAGCAGTGAGTGGCAGCAGGGGACGACCAACCAGACCTCACGGAGAAGTGCTGTGACCGACACACACACACACACACACACACACTCACACTCACACACACACACACACACACACACACACACTCACACTCACACTCACACGCAAACTGGGAATTAAAAATAGAGTCAATTTGTCAGTCATAGTCAATTAGCTTTGCGTGTGCATGTGCGACCTCTTATTGTGCGTATTGCGTACATCCGTGTGTGTGTGTGTTTGTAAATTCTGCTATCCTGGCTTTTCGGAGACTTACAGTACAAAAGCACAGCGTATACGGCACAGTGCTGTATACATATTTCACAAGATGTTTGAGGTCAGAAGAACGCAGACAGCACATTTAGCGCTGAGATATGGCCGAGAGGCGGGAAGACATGACGAATAGACGCCATTGCGGGGCTCACAGGTGACCTTGCTGATCCCTTGATGGATATTATCCCATTTTGGGCGGGAGCCGGGAACCCCTTTTGGTGTCAGCATTACGTTACGCTTTAGCTATTGAAAAATAGCAGATCTACAAGCTCGTAGCGCGCCACCGAGTGGCGCGCTACGAGCTTGTAGGTCTGCTATTTTTGAAAAATCGAAGAACGACGGACATATAGAAACGTAGCTTTTTCAGAAAACTGTCAGGATGTGTAGAAGACATTCTTAGAATCTGATCTCAGGTCAGAATGGGTTATTTAGTAACAATCCATGCTGCCTGTGCCTGTCCGTCATCTTTACTATCTGTGTGACGTCCCATATAGCCTGGGAGTGAGTGGTTGTTACTTATCCCATTCTGACCGGAGATCAGATTCTAAAAAAATTCTTCTACGTCAGTCGTTTTTTTCGATTTTTCAAAAATAGCAGATCTACAAGCTCGTAGCGTGCCACTCGGTGGCGCGCTATGAGCTTGTAGATCTGCTATTTTTCAATAGCTAAAGCATAACATAGTGCTAACACCAAAAGGGGTTCCCGTCTAAAATGGGTTATAGTTGTGTGTCGCTGACTGTAGAATTTCTCCGAAGTTTATTGAGAGGAAATCGTGGCCTCTTGAGATGCAGTGTCTCGTTTTAGAGGGGGGGTCCTATATATTATGCCCATATAGTCATTTTCATGAACCCAGAAATGGTGATTAGTATAAACTTTTTATGATATAAATGTTATCTACTGTAGGCCTAATGGATGAAATTCAGCTTTGTTGCTAAAAGGTGCACGTTGTTGAGCAATTTGAGTAATTGGAATAATAATCGTTATAAGGCAAAAATGTCATCATTCTTTAAGTAGCATGTGACGTGTCAATCTAGGGGGTTTTCATGATTCTGAATGCATTCCAAGCATTGGTTTTGCACAAAAAAACACTCCTTGGGCTAAAAGCGGCCATATGGCCCTGATTACAAATGTGTTGAGGTCAGCACATTTGGTGGCTATGGCCGTTTTTAGTGCAAATACACAAGAGACACACATACAGATAGTTAGCTTGCTCACCATATCCCCTCTGCCCCTTCCCCTGGCAACTAATTTACATTCAAACATAATTAATGGAGAAAACAGTGCTATGAACTAGGGCTTTAAGCAACTAGTCGACTATTCAACTAGTCTACTAGTAAATCCACTAGTCGACCTTGTTGGTTCTAGTTGACTAGTTGATAAGAAAAATACAGTAAATAAAAAGGCGTTTTTTTTTACTCCCATTTTTGTAGGCCTCAATATCAGCTAGAATGCTATATTATACACACAATACACACAATATGTACACAGTTTAAAAAATGTACAAAAAAAACTAGTAAAAAGCACTAGAAGTGAAAGATCTACCTGTATCAACATTTGAAGTAAACATATGTGCAAGGCACATACAAGGTTTTGTATCTTTTGCCTGTCAGTCTGCAGGTGTGAATGTAAAAAAAGCCAAAAAAAAAAACATTCTAGAATTTAGAAAAGGTTCTCAAAAATATAATAAAGCAGTTGACCTGACGAACCATGACAACCGTTCCTGCTCAAATCCATCTGACTGGGGGCCACTGTCTCTGTCTGACACATCCTCTGTTCAGAATGTCTGAGTGTATCGATTGATTGTAGTGGGAAAACGTGCTGCTCAAAGATGCCAAGTCTCTGAATAAAGCTATTGACGTGAATTATTTTTGGGAACATAGGTGAAGAATTGTAGTACAAAATGAATATTAATGTCTACTGTACATTATACAAATGCAGTAGCTAGAGTTTTTTTTAAGCGAGACAATTTCTGTAGTAGTAGGATGTAAATCTGTGGATGTAGGAGTTGAACCTGTGTGATTGCGAGGATTCGTTTAGCATCCTATGACGCTGACAGATAGTAAATTCCAGTAGACAGATTCTTGGAAATACAACACAGAGATTCCAGACTAATATCTATACGCAGTGATATTAGCACATTGTTTTGTTATAAGAGGGGAAAAAAAGATGACCAAGTACAGTACAGTATACGTCTCCTTACTGGCCCACAGCCATGAACACTTACAGTATAAGCCTCTCCAATGGATCCATATAAGAACGCCGCAGCTCGCTTGGTCTTCAACCAGTCTAAATTCTCACATGTTCTCCCTATGTGATACCATAGCTTGCTGTCAATTGTGTTTTTAGATTTTCTTTTTGTTGACATTATACAGTAGGTGGCTTCACTTGATCTGTTATTTGTGGTTCAGAAAGCAGTGTATTTTTGTTCAAATCCGCTTGACATGCAGGAATGTACAGTATAATGTTACTTATGTTCAACGGGACCCGGCCACTCTACCGGCGACAGCAGGCGAACAGGCGATGGTCGGAAAGTGGCCGGTGGAACGTCGGCCGAAAAGATGAAAATAATTCATCTTTTGGGGCGACATCGTCCGGCGATTGTGGGCGATTAACATGGCATGAGCAACATGGCTGCTGCTCACTGGACTGATCTCAGATCTGCACGCAGGGCAGAGCCAACATGGCTGCTGCTCACTGGACTGATCTCAGATCTGTGCATGCAGGGCAGAGCCAACATGGCTGCTGCTCACTGGACTGATCTGCATGCAGGGCGGAGCACGCTCCCTCGCTTTGGACCAGGCCTCTATTGTTTGCGAGTGCTGATTGGTCAGACGCCGCTTCATTTAGATGCAGGGGAGATGGGGGGGGGGGGGGGGGGGGGTGTTATTAGGATGGGGATGGGAGGAGGGGGGGGCTGCCTTAATCCATTCTGAACGGGAACCCATGTTGGTGTTAGCATCATGTTATGCTTTAGCTCATTGAAAAATAGCAGATCTACAAGCTCATAGCGCGCCACCGAGTGGCGCGCTATGAGCTTGTAGGTCTGCTATTTTTGAAAAATCGAAGAATGACTGACATTTTTTTAATCTGATCTCAGGTCAGAATGGGTTAATCAGACCAGTGTGTGTCCAGTGGAAACCTCGTATGAATCTGATCTCAGGTCAGAATGGGTTAAGTGCAGCGTCGCCCGGCTCCATTTTCATTTGCCTTCCCCATTATTGAATTTGCTGGCTTCTCGTTCGCCCCTGATTGCATTTTGTGTCACCTCTAAAAAAGAAAAAAAAAGAAAGGTAAAGAAAACAAAATATGAAAATAATATCAGCCTCTTCCGAGAGAGACACTGTGTTCATCATGACGCTGCTATGGCGGGGGTAATGAGAGCGACAGAGACACTGTGTTCATCATGACGCTGCTATGGCGGGGGTAATGAGAGCGACAGAGACACTGTGTTCATCATGACGCTGCTATGGCGGGGGTAATGAGAGCGACAGAGACACTGTGTTCATCATGACGCTGCTATGGCGGGGGTAATGAGAGCGACAGAAAGAGACACTGTGTTCATCATGACGCTGCTATGGCGGGGGTAATGAGAGCGACAGAAAGAGACACTGTGTTCATCATGACGCTGCTATGGCGGGGGTAATGAGAGCGACAGAGACTGTGTTCATCATGACGCTGCTATGGCGGGGGTAATGAGAGCGACAGAAAGAGACACTGTGTTCATCATGACGCTGCTATGGCGAGGGTAATGAGAGCGACAGAAAGAGACACTGTTCATCATGACGCTGCTATGGCGGGGGTAATGAGAGACACTGTGTTCATCATGACGCTGCTATGGTGGGGGTAATGAGAGCGACAGAAAGAGACACTGTGTTCATCATGACGCTGCTATGGCGGGGGTAATGAGAGCGACAGAAAGAGACACTGTGTTCATCATGACGCTGCTATGGCGGGGGTAATGAGAGACACTGTGTTCATCATGACGCTGCTATGGCGGGGGTAATGAGAGCGACAGAAAGAGACACTGTGTTCATCATGACGCTGCTATGGCGGGGGGAATGAGAGCGACAGAAAGAAACACTGTGTTCATCATGACGCTGCTATGGCGGGGGTAATGAGAGCGACAGAAGGCTTCTGGACGTTGACACCGCTGAGTGCTTTTCAAATGTTTTTTTTTATCGTTTTTGTAGTGTTTTGTTGTTCTTTGTTTGTTCGCTCCTCCTCCCCCTAATACGTGTGTGTGTGTGTGTGTGTGTGTGTGTGTGTGCGCGCGCACATTGTGCTGCATGCATGACACAAAGTGTCGAATACCACATTGTAGAAATACTTTTTTTTCCCAAATTTGTCAAAGTTTTGGCACGTAGATTGCCTATTATCGAACAAAGCAAGTATACAATATAGGGCTGTACCTGTTAGTTTTCAACTTGTATGAAGCACAATAAATTGCCAATGATATTGTACTAGAAGTATGCATGCATTATTGAAAAAGGGACACACTCAGTAAAGTAGGAGACTAGGGGCTCCATTTTCATCACTTCTAAACCCCTTATCCCTAAACTATTTTTTTGTACCATTTTGCTAAACATTTTTGAATAGTTCAACTAGCCAATCTACATTGCCACGTTGCGAGCTTGTAGACTGGCCATTTTAACTATTAAAAAATGTTTTGCAAAATCAGTAAAAAAAAAAAAAAGGCAAATAAGTTTAGGGATAAGGGGTTTAGTGGTGATGGAAATGGAGCCCTAGGAGTATATATACCTCAACATTTTAAGTACTTAGTACAAAGCAAATGTACTACTGTAGTTACTTTCAACTCGAGATGTCGGTATATACAAAAAACTGATCTCTCTGTCAGATATATAATGAGACAGACAGACAGACAGACAGCAGTAATTGAACCCGAGTGATTGCGGGGATTCATTTAGCATCCTATGACGCAGGCAGGAAGTAAATCGCGGAGGTAGAAAAGTGTCACCTCCTCCCTCCACGTTTAAAAGCTTCGAGCCACGTCTGGCTGGCTGGCTGGCTGGCTGGCTGGCTGGCTGGCTGGCTGGCTGGTTGGTTGGCTGGCTGGCTGGCTGGCTGGCTGGCTGTCTGGCTGGCTGGCTGTCTGTCTGTCTGTCTGGCTGGCTGGCTGGCTGGCTGGCTGTCTGGCTGGCTGGCTGGCTGGCTGGCTGGCTGGCTGTCTGGCTGGCTATACCTGCCTCCCTCCCTCCCCCCTCCTCCTCCTCCTTTGCCACGGTCCCCCAGCGCGGGCGTTTTTCATAAGGATTCATCGCAAAAACAATATCATTTGAGACTCGCTAAATTCAATCGGGGGGCCTTTTTAAACGCAATTACGGTTATCGGGGACGACAGTGGAGGAGGACGAGGAGGAGGCGTGGGTGTGTGGGTGGGTGGAGGAGGAAGGGGGGGGGGAGCTCCCCCGCACTGTCTGCGCCCCGATGCTTGTCTCCCATTTGTCACCGAGCACAATATCTACCACGTCTGGCAGACCTAATAACCCATTCTGACCTGAGATCAGATTCATACCAGGTTTCCACTGGACACACACTGGTCTGATTAACCCATTCTGACCTGAGATCAGATTCTAAACATGTCAGTCGTTCCTTAGATTTTTCAAAAATAGCAGACCTACAAGCTCATAGCGCGCCACTCGGTGGCGCGCTATGAGCTTGTAGATATGCTATTTTTCAATAGCTAAAGCATAACATGATGCCAACACCAAAATTGGTTCCCGTTCAGAATGGGATAATGGAGGAGAGGAGAGAGAGAGACCCTGCATGCTCCTCGCCTCAGAGCACAGATCAGATAACTCACACTGTGTGTGCCGACTGTGCCGTCATCACCGCTTTGGCCTGTAGTGAATTCTATATATATATATATATATATATATATATATATATACACTTTTGGACACATTGAGGATAAACCAGCCAACAAACGCTATACAGAAACATCATATATATCTCCAATATTGCAACTTGTTTATGTTTTTTTTCCGTATAAATGCATGCCCTGCTTTGCCTCTTATACGAGGCCTTATACATGTATATATATACTGGATCACGCTAAAGTAGCAAAAATAGCAGATCTACAAGCGCATAAACATGTCGCAGTAGAAACATTCGTTTCTACTTTCTACCATTTAGACGACTTTTATATAGAATCGTCCTCAGGTCTAAATGGCTATTGAAAAATAGCAGATCTACAAGCTCGTAGGTCTGCTATTTTTGAAAAAAATCTAAGAACGACTGACATTGAAACATAGCTTTTTCAGAAAACTGTCATTTTCAAACAGACATTTTTAAAATCTGATGTCAGGTCAGAATTGGTTAAGTTGTTGTCCACTACCCAAACATCCTTGTCATTTTAAATTTGTAGTCTTTGTAAAAACTCAAACTGTCATTGTGCTGATTTCTCATTTCTTCCCTTTCATCCCCGGGAGGCGAACCGAACCGTGGCGAACGGGGGTTGCATTTCCGCCGTCTCTTCTTCCTCCGCTCCGGCAGACCTTTTCACACTTTGACAAGACATACACGCAGCGTTCGACGCGTTGGAGTCCGAGGTTTTATTTCCTGTTGGCTCAGTGTCTGTTGAATATCAGTATATAAGCCCGGCAGGAAATAAACTCGGGGACACGCAGGCGGGTCCTTTTTCTATAGCGGCGAGCGCAATCCCGCCCACGAGATCTATCATCTTCCCCCGGCCCGAGCGGAGGCCGTCTATCTCCAACACTTTGTATGCAATCTGCACGGCGGACGGTATAACGGGTTATTTGTGGCCATTTGCCAGTCATTTTTCACTTAGGGCACCTCAGTGCAACACCCCCCCCGCCCCCTCTCTCACTCTCACTCCCTGTCATTCTCGTCTTGAACCCATTTAGACCTGAGGACGATTCAGGACAATTCCTGAAGAAGATCCTATAAGGGATCGAAACGTCGAATCTAATAAACCAGTGGAGCTGAGTTTCATACCAGTGTTGCAGACTATTTTTCATCTTGTACTGCCTTTTTGTCTAGCGCCACCTGGGCTAGAGTGGAGGTGCATGCTCTATTTCCTTTGACGATTCAGGACAACCCGTCTGTTTCTGTGTCAGTCGTTCTCAAACATTTTCATGTCACAGTCGGACCCCCAAAAATATATACTGCATGTAATTGGCCAGCCGAACCCCATCTGAAAATATGTTCTTCCAGTTACTGTACAGTACCTCCCCCCAGAAGCAAAGATTTGAGTTAAAAATCGTTCGGCTCTGAAATAATATTTATTAAAAGATTTGCGCCACATTTTGCCGCGCTACGAGCTTGTGGTCCTGAACGCCAACCCTATGTCAGAAACAGTGATGCCAGGTTGAAAGTGATGAAGTGTGTGTGGGACAGTGAGGATGTACAGTAAGTACAGTGTATATATATATATATATGAATCACCTGGAGGGAAGGGGAGAGTCAGGAGTAGTACAGTAGATAGAGGGAGCTGACAGTTGACATGAATCGATTTCAGGTTCATGCAGAGTTAACTCACGCTAATCAGGCCTTAATTGCTGGCGTGCTGTGTAAGGCTGTTGGGTGGAAAACTCCCATAAGAGACTGGATCATCACCTAGATCTGCATATATGGAGCCTGACCTCAAACCTTTAAACCCCTAGATCTCCATATATGGAGCCTGACTTCAAACCTTTAAACCCCTAGATCTCCGTATATGGAGCCTGACCTCAAAAATTTAAACCCCTAGATATCCATATATGGAGCCTGACCTCAAACCTTTAAACCCCTAGATCTCCATATATGGAGCTGACCTGTTCTGATTTTCTTCCTTTTCATTGTCTCCCTTTTCGCCTTTATTTTATATTTTTGTATTTGTATGATTATTAGTACCAGTAGGGGCGCTGTTTGCCAGAAACGGAGAGAGATAGTGCTGTACTGTTGCCTGCTAATGAGAGAATGAGAGAGAGAGAGGAGGTGGGGGGGAGAGAGAGAGAGAGAGAGGGGAGTTGCACCACTCAGTTCACACGGGTGTGATTTTTTTATAGAGGGACAGACAGTAAAGGGCTGACAGGAAAATGGGGAGAGAGATGGGGGCGGGGGGGGTGACATGCAGTATAAAGGCCGTTGAGATCGGGAGTCGAACCCGCGGCACACTGCCAGACTGGATCACCAGCCAAGGTGCCTGCCGGACCGCTGAGCCACGGCCCAGGCCGATGTCTTCCCTTTTGTCCATTTCAAACCCTGAGACGGGTTGTACTGGTTTATGAAACACGGTGCTTTTAGTTGCTTGCTTTTATCCACGCGTGCACATCTGTGTGTCTCATTCTGCACGTGTACTTATGTATGCGTTTTTCCGTTTGTACTCTCTTTTCTCCAGCTGTACAGTATATTCCGTTCAAAGTCTCTTATAATATATACCTCCCGCTCGCTCCCCGCATGAAAAGAGATGTAAACCGTCAGAAAAGGACCGAACTGAATTCCTTCTTGTTCCCTTTAGCCCATTTTGGGCGAGAACCCCTTTTGGTGTAAGCATTATGTTACGCTTTAGCTATTGAAAAATAGCAGATCTACAAGCTCATAGCGCGCCACCGAGTGGCGCGCTACGAGCTTGTAGGTCTGCTATTTTTGAAAAATCGAAGAACGACTGACATATAGAAACATAGCTTTTTAGCAGAAAACTGTCAGGATGTATTGAAGACATTTATATAGAATCTGATCTCAGGTCAGAATGGGCTATAGCTCAGAGCCTCTGATAGCAAGGCCGCTCCGTCTCACTGTCATGTAGCGCCCTGTGTGTGTGTGTGTGAAGCTGCGTGGGGCTCTGCAGAGAAAAGCCTTTTCGAAGCCACACATTTGTTTTGGGTGTTTGTTTGTTTGTTGTGGCCGAGCCGGGGCTGCTGCTGCTGCTGCTGCCGGGGAAAGATGGATTTACCACTTAACCCAATCTGAACGGGAACCCATTTTGGTGTTAGCATCATGTTATGCTTTACCTATTGAAAAATAGCAGATCTACAAGCTCATAGCGCGCCAACGAGTGGCGCGCTACGAGCTTGTAGGTCTGCTATTTTTGAAAAATCGAAGAACGACTGACATTTTTAGAATCTGATCTCAGGTCAGAATGGGTTCATCAGACCAGTGTGTGTCCAGTGGAAACCTCGTATGAATCTGATCTCAGGTCAGAATGGGTTAACCCATTCTGGGCGAGAACCCCCTTTTGGTGTTGTATATAAGCATTATGTATAGTAGATCTACAAGCTCTTTTTTTCCAAAATAGCAGACCTATACAAGGTCGTATAGCGCGGCACCGAGTACCGCGAAATATACGACCTTGTATAGGTCTGCTATTTTGGAAAAAAATCTTGAAAATGTCGCGCAAATCTTTGAATGTATATATTCTTTCACAGCGAACGTTTTAACTCAGATCTTTGCTTCTGGGGGGGGGTGGCCAATTGCATATCATTTTTGGGGACCTTGACATGAAATATTGAGCACCACTGATGATATAAAAACATAGGTATTTCAGATTTAGAAGACATTTTTTTAAATGTCGACGTCAGACCTAAATGGGTTAATGTTTTCTCCTGCTGCTCTTCTTTTTCTCTTTTCTCTTATCTTTATTTTTTCTTTCTACTTTTCTTTTCTTCTGGAAGGCCATCGTCTCTGTCAGGTTGGAAACCTTTCTCTGGGAAACAACAATGCAAAATGGCAGCTCTATATATAGAGAAACATTCCGAGTCACAACACCGTGGGGTGCTTATAGATCGGCTCCTTTGTTTTTTGTTGCTACTAGTAGTATGACCTCACCAAGTAGGGCCTTCATTTATGAAACGAACATAAACGTGTGTGTTTTTGGCCTTCTTGTTTGTCGTCTTTTAGTGTCCGGGTAGCTCAGTCTCTGGCCTTTGGACCACAGGTTCATGGGTTCGATCCCGGGCAGCGCCAACTCAGCGTATTGAGTAGCAACGGCTTGGGTGCAGCAAGTCGTGCGGGAAGTACTGATCGGTGTGGCGCTCCACCTCAGCAATCCCTCTCCCAGGGGTCTATAGCGCATTGTAACAGGGACAGACTCCATCTCCCAGGGGTCTATAGTGCATTGTAACGGGGACAGACTCCATCTCCCAGGTGTCTAGTGAGTTGTAACAGGGATAGACTTCATCTCCCAGGGGTCTATAGTGCATTGTAACGGGGATAGACTCCATATCCCAGGGGTAATTTTTATCCCACAATGTTGTAACCCATTTTTCACCCCTGTGTCAATTATCTAATGAGTGATCCTGGGCTCTACACACCCTCCGCCAACCTGGGGAGAGCAACGGACTTAACTCATGCTTCCTTCATGCATGAGTTGTCCAAGTTGCTCCTTTACACCTGACAGGGGGGGGGAGTTTCCCTGGTTGGTCGTAGCGCGTGGAAGGAACACGTTATTCCAACCAGTTCCTTTCCCCTCCATCAGGCGCCCCGGCTGGCCAGAGAGAGGCAGTATATAAGTCTTTAAAAAAGGAATACAATTTCAAGTGACAATTTTAAGTCTCTCCAAGATGTTTATCGTGTGCCAACCAAAGCATTGCGTTGCTCCTGACAGCCTCAAATAGAGTTGAGCATACTGTAATCTCTGCAGCTGGCCTGCACAGTTTCTCTGTACACTATACATAACACTGTATGATATTTCTCTCTTTCGGTCTCGCCTCTGAAGAGCGGACTTTTAGAAGATAGCCTAGTTATCCTAATCCAGTCGTTTTCAAACTTTTTCAAATCAAAGACCCCCCACATTTATATGTATTTGGCCGCGGCCCACACTTTTAAAAGGCTTTGATCCCCAGAAGAGAAGATTTATGTTTTAAAAAAAGCTTGCCACGCACACACAAAGTGACATGTTAAACTGCCTCCCCCTGGCCAGCCGGGGCGCCTGATGGAGGGGAAAGGAACTGGTTGGAATAACGTGTTCCTTCCACACGCTACGTCCAACCAGGGAAACTCCCCCCTGTCAGGTGTAAAAGGAGCAACTTGGACACTCGGGCATGAAGGGAGCACGAGTTAAGTCCGTTGCTCTCCCCAGGTTGGCGGAGGGTGTGTAGAGCCCAGGATCACAGTAGATGATTGACACAGGTGTGAAAAATGGGTTACAAAATCGTTGGGATAAAAAATATATATTAAAAAAAAAAAAAAAGTGACATGTTGCTTATTTCTGAATATCCAACGCATATAAATGGATACAGTGCATGGGGATCCCTGGACCCCAACTTTGGGAACCAATGCTCTAGATAACGATGCAATAGGACAGCGCTTCACAAAGTGGGGTCCGGGGACCCCCCATGGGTCCTTGAGGGACTTCCAGGGGGTCCCCAGCTAAATGATAGTTTGGAACCAAATGGACCCTTATGGGTCTGTAACTCTGCGACTGTAACAACTGGAACCAAATGTACCCGTTAGATTTGTACACTCTCAGAGTTAAATTAACATTGATTTTACCATATCAACTGGGGGTCCCAGAGATAGAAATGCCATCAAATTGGGGGTCCGTCCGTAGCCTAACGCATGTCAAACTGGGGGTCCTTGAAATTAAACGGGTTGAGAATCACTGCTAGAGCCGTAAAATTCTTCTCTTATGGGGGGTCCCTGGCAACCATGGCAATCCTGGCATATCTTTTCAAATGGGGGGTCCGAGGGATAATTAATAGTGTCAATTTGGGGGGTCCTTGACATGAAAAAGTTTGGGAACCACTGATTTAGAGCAAATGACTCCGTCCATCGCACATGCACGCACGCACGCATGCACACACGCATGCACGCACGCACGCACACTCCGTCTCAAACGCCTCGCTTCGCCCGTCCTCATTTCTCCCGAGTCGCCCGTTTTTGGATGGCGCTCGGCGGTCGTGCTCGGTTCCCGTCTGGTCACATCTGAAGAGGGGCTCACTCTGAGGAAATGGAGGCAATTTGTTTTGGCGCCTTTCTCTCCTTTTGGGGGGCGGGCGCCGTCTGCAACGCCAGCTGTTGATAATGTAGCCGTTATGCAGACCGTATGAGCCACGCGCACGCTGGTCTCTGTGACACACACACTTAACCCATTCTGACCTGAGATCAGATTCATACGAGGTTTCCAATGGACACACATTGCTCTTATTAACCCATTTTGACCTGAGATCAGATTCTAAAAACGTCAGTCGTTCTTCGATTTTTCAAAAATAGCAGACCTACAAGCTCGTAGCGCGCCACCGAGTGGCGCGCTACGAGCTTGTAGATCTGCTATTTTTCAATAGCTAAAGCATAACATGATGCTAACACCAAAACGAGTTCCCGTTCAGAATGGCATAAACACACATAAACACGCACATGCACACGTTTTTACTCAACTACTCTGTAAATGGGGACATTTTGCATAATGAGTACCTTTTGAAAATAGGTAATTTTCTTTGAGAAGGTCCACATACTGTAGGCGTGTGTGTGTGTGTGTGTGTGTGTGTGTGTGTGTGTGTGTGTGTGTGTGTGTGTGTGTGTGTGTGTGTGTGTGTGTGTGTGTGTGTGTGTGTGTGTGTGTGTGTGTGTGTGTGTGTGTGTGTGTGTGTGTGTGTGTGTGTGTGTGTGTGTGTGTGTGTGTGTGTGTGTGGTTTCTATGAGGTGTTAGTTGGTTATAGTTCTCTCCAGGGCGGAGGAGGAGTAAGTGATTAATTGGCATTTAAAAGGAGAGCTTTTTTAACGGCAGAGCCTGTAGCTTTAAGTCTTCAGCCTAAACGCTGGGCTTTGTCGGCCTGACGCGCGCCGCGCGCCAGCTGCTAAACAGTCTGCATTTCTATAGCACCTTTATCCAAAGGGCTGCACAATGATGCTTCGCATTCCCCCATTCATACACGCACGCACGCACGCACGTGCGCTGGCAGAGGCGACCTTGCAAAGCCACCAGCCTGCTAAAGGGGAGAGCTGTAGTATAGACTGTATAGTACTACTGTACTTTTTTTTTACTCCTTGAGTGTGTTTGTTTGTAATTTTGGTTATTTATGACTTTCACTTTCATTACTTTAACTTGTGGTTGAGTATTTTTCTTGACCAGTAGTATTATGTACTTTGGCTCATGTACACTGTGGTTGAGTACTTTGTCCTTGAAGAAGAAAGCAAAAGCAAGTATACCCGCTTCAGTAATTCCACGTAATTAAGTAAGGGGTTGCTGGAAGGTTCTGGCTCTGGAAGATGCAGGCTGTAGAAATGAACAGCAGCGGTCGCGTTGTATCCTATAGGATTCGTGTTTTATTTTGTACCCCCCCCCCAGCAGCAAACGGCAACAGAGTGGACATTTTGGCACGGAGGCCTTCCTCAGTGTAAATCTATACGTAAATCTATGTCCACCACTGCAACAGGCACAGCAGTCCATAATTGCAAAAAAACTTCCTTCAGGTGTTACCGATAATTCTACTGAAGGCTTTGTTCCATTCAGTGTAGCACAGTGGTTCTCAATTTTCTTCTTATAATAATAAGTGTTCAAGGACCCCCATAATTATGAAAGTGTAGCATGGGACCAAATGGACCATTATGGGTCCATTTGGTGACATTTGTACAGTCTCAGACTTTTTTAACCCATTTAGACCTGTGGCCTGATTCTGAAAGAATGTGCCACATTTTCACGATTTTTATAAAGCTATGAGCTTGTAGATGTTATGCTAAAGCATAACATAATGCTTAAAACACCAAAATGGGTTAAGGAACCATATATACTGTATCTGGACTCTGGGATGCACTTTGAGATCCACTGGTGTTTCCAGCACAATGTCAGCACCCTGACTCTGTTTGACCAGAATGGAACAGAGCCTTCATTAGTGTAATTGGTAAGACCTGTGAATGTATTTCCAGTGTGACTGTATGTGCGGCTGCATTTTAGAGCATATTTCACCATTTCGCCCGGAGGAGGAAACCTTGCAAAGCACCAGTGGGATTCAACAAGTGCCTTGCTCAATGACACTTCAACACAAAGCCTAGAGTATAAAGCCAGGGATCCAACTGGGTTCGGCTCAGGTCTCTCCACATAGTATAGTTTTGTTAAGTATTCGTTCACGAAATACTTCACTCTATGATGGGATGTTTCCTTGCAGATCTACAAGCGATCTCAACACGTCGCAGTGCAACACGTTGTGAGCTTGTAGATCTAGAAGGAAACATTCCCCATAGAGTGACGTATTTCGTGAACGAATACTTAACGAAACCTTTGGTTTCTGAAGAAACCTTTTCCGATTCTTGGGAATGCTTATAAGTTATACCGGGTATGAAGTATCATCCACTCTGGATGTTTATCCGTGTGCGTGCCTGATGTGTGCACATTTGTACTGTACGTGTGTCCATGGATGTGTGTGTGTCCATGGATGTGTGTGTGTGTGTGGTGTGCACGTGTATGGTTGTGTATACCGTTTGAGTTATAAGCATATTCACCACAGGTGCAAATGATTAAATGTTAAATTATTAACACGCACATCATTCTGCTTGTTCAGCCGCTCCTCACGGGCTTCCCAGTGTAATAACGCGTGTGCGCACACACACACGCATACGCATGCACGCACACGCATGCACAGTACGTATGCACTTCCGCGCCGGGTCCAAGCAAGACGAGGGGCGCGCCGCCCAGCCATGACGAGGAAGAGTGATCATCTGGTTCTCTCTGTTCTCCCTGCTCAGCAAGTAGAGCCTCGTCACTGGAGGGAGAAACTATATTTCAAAGTTGGAAGGAGGGAGGGAGGGAGGGGGGCGTGGAGAGAGAGAGACAGAGAGAGAGAGAGTTTTAATAGAATTTGGAGTGACCTAAATACAGGGAATAAATGGAGTGGTGAGGTACACACCCCCTCCCGATACAAACCACAACACAAGGGCTCTGACGAGACGTCATCGGTCGATGACTTGTCATTAGTGTAATTAGAGATGGAGAGAGATGGAGGTGGAGTGAGTGGAATTGAGGGGGAGATGGAGAGAGGAGGTAATGCGAGGGAGCGAGCGCGCGCGTGCGTGTGTGTACTTGTATTACCATCCTTGTGAGGGCCAAAATGTCCCCACAAGTATGGTAGAATTCCAAAATAGATGCCGAGGACCATTTTCCTGGTTGTTCCATGGTTAACCCTGCATGCATTCTGGGCGGGAACCCCCTTTTGGTGTTTTAAGCATTATGTTATACTTTAGCTATTGAAAAAAATGCAGATCTACAAGATCTACGAGCTTGTGTAGACCTGCTATTTTTCGAAAAGTCGTGAACATGTGGCGCAGATCTTTGAATACATATTCTTTCAGAGCGAACGTTTGTAACTAAAATCTTTGCTTCTATGCTTCTATGTCTGTGTTGACATAGGGCAGTCGGAGGCCAAAGACACAATATAATTGACATGAAATAGATTTTGAGCACCACTGATATGGAAACATAGGGGTTTTTCAGAAAACTTTGTTCGTCCTCAGGTCTATAAGGAAAGACGTGGGAAGTTTTATAGGCCGATGTCCTCACAAGTATAGCTTAACCCATTTTGGATGGGAACCCCTTTTGGTGTTGAGTGGTGCGCTACGAGCTTGTAGGTCTGATATTTTTGAAGAATCAAAGAACGACTGACATACTGAAACATAGCTTTTTCAGAAAACTGTCAGGATGTAGAAGACATTTTTAGAATCTGATCTCAGGTCAGAATGGGTTATAGTAATACAAAGAGAGAGAGAGGGAGAGATAGAGAGGCGGGACACAGCGGCCACTGTACATATGGCCACTGATTGTAGCTCACGCTTTCCTGGCCTTGAAAGCTCCTTCTAAACGGAGCCGTTTCAGTCAGCTGAGCAACAGTGAAAGGAGACAGAAGTGAACTTTAATTGGCTTTAGAATGCACCCTAGCGTGGCGCTGTGCGGAGCGCTGTATTGCGTGCATGCGTGCAGACACACTCGTTTCTGCTTGTGTTATGCAGCCGGAAGCACATTTTTCATTTCCCAAATTGTCAGGGCAAAAAGGAGCTATATAGGGACGCGTTCCGAATGGTCCACTTTATACGTCGTAGGGACGGCTGGACAGTACTTGTGGCGGCTGTATAGGGTCGGCTCCCCTTACAATCAAAGGTCCACTTCACACATTCTCAACCCTATATATCTTCATATAATTGGTCCTCACTATAAAGCCTATGGCTATAATACCATGGCACACTTTTCTGTCTGGTCCCTCCGTGTCTGAGGAGGGCTGTGTGTGGACAGTTCAGTGTCTGGTCCCTCTGTGTCTGAGGAGGGCTGTGGACAGTTCAGTGTCTGAGGAGGGCTGTGGACAGTTCAGTGTCTGGTCTCTCTGTTTCTGAGGAGGGCTGTGGACAGTTCAGTGTCTGGTCTCTCTGTGTGTCTGAGGAGGGCTGTGGACAGTTCAGTGTCTGGTCTCTCTGTGTCTGAGGAGGGCTGTGGACAGTTCAGTGTCTGGTCCCTCTGTGTCTGAGGAGGGCATGTGGACAGTTCAGTGTCTGGTCCCTCTGTGTCTGAGGAGGGCTGTGGACAGTTCAGTGTCTGAGGAGGGCTGTGGACAGTTCAGTGTCTGGTCCCTCTGTGTCTGAGGAGGGCTGTGGACAGTTCAGTGTCTGGTCTCTCCTTGTCTGAGGAGGGCTGTGGACAGTTCAGTGTCTGGTGTCTCTGTGTCTGAGGAGGGCTGTGGACAGTTCAGTGTCTGGTCTCTCTGTGTCTGAGGAGGGCTGTGGACAGTTCAGTGTCTGGTCTCTCCTTGTCTGAGGAGGGCTGTGGACAGTTCAGTGTCTGGTCACTCTGGGTCCGAGGAGGCCGATTCAGACTGAATCGTTAGTGACCTTAGTGAGTGTTCCTTGGATGTTACATGAGAGGCACTGTAGTATACACATACATATGCATGCACTGGCTTTCACCGGGTGTTTGTCCTGCATATACCCGTGTTTCTGCCCTCACTATAGAAGGTGTGCTATTTTCGTATTTTTCTTCCAGACACTTAGAGTATAAGCTCAAGGTTGATGCAAATCGCTGTTTGTTGTGCGTGCGTATGTGTGTGTGTGCGTCATCACTTCACAGCACTGTCTCCCACCATGCACTCCAACATCAGAAGAAAGTCATGGCCACTTTACTTCCCTTTGATTCCATGCCGAGGAAAGACGTAGCTCCTTGGAGGAGGTTGAGAGCCCAGGGCAGGTGGCCTTGGATCTATGCTGTACTACCGTACATTTCTTTGACAGATTTACGTCATGTTTGAGGGCCTGCATTGTTAAATACTGTTGTGTTTTATTCCTGCAAGCTTCCCTGCATGGGCTATTTCTGTACAATTTACAATTTAGGCATTTAGCAGACGCTCTTAATCCAGAGCGATTTACATTAAGCAAGAACAAAAAAGCATGGGAATACATCACATAAAAACCTTTATAATGAAACATGCGTAAGCTAAGAAAGTAACAGTGGAATATCTATAATGAAACTATACATATATGCTATACATCTACATAACATGCTATAAGTCTGTATCAAATGCCATCTAAGTCTACAGAATTGCTATCTAAGGGGGTAGGGTACGACGACGACGAAACATCTGGCTGCAATTCGGACCAGTTCCGAATTGCAGCCAGATACAGCAAGCTTGCGCAACTCGTCACTTCATGCCACGCTGAGAGCTTGTATATCTGCTGTTTTTGATCATTTTTGTAAACATCTTGAGTGTGTATATATAGTTATAAGGCCTTTGTATAGAATCGGGGCCTTAGGTAGGAAAGTCTGGCTAACGAGGCTTCACCCGTACTGGACTGACATATACACCACCACACACTCGGTATAACCAAAATCTTTTCTCCTCTGTGTATAAGTGTATTCATGTACTGTGCCAAAACATCGGAGGGAGGGTTCAAGGTTCACGGTTCAAGTTTATTTAGTGTCCCCGAAGGGCAAATTGGGTTGCAGCATAGACGGTACATTAAACAATGAAAACAGTACAAACAAACAAACATAGCAGATACCAGAGTACAGTAAGGTGCACACAACCATTAAAGTGCAGGCGTTAAAGGTGCATGTGTGTAGACATAGGCATGAGATAATACAGTACAAAGTGAAAAGTGCTCATCATAAGGTTATATCCTAGACCTAGATCTACCCACGGCAGCATTCAGTGTGTGAATAGAGACCGGGACAAAGGAATATTTGTGCCTGTTTTTTTGTGGCACAATAAATGGCTCGCAAGCGAAGGCCGGATGGGAGAAGGATGTATACAATGGGGGGGGGGAGGGGGGTTGTGTGGGGGTCCGCCACCCATGAAATGAATGACCTTCATTTCCAGATGTGTCGTCAGGGAGGGATTGGTCATCTGTCTCTAGTCGGCGGTGGTGGGTTGGCTTTACGCGGGAAGGCAAGCTCAGTGGGGAGGAGGACACACAATTACAAAGTGCATTTGGGTTGTCAGAGGAGGGGTGGGGGGACGCGGGGGGACTTTACTCCAAAGGAATGCCTCCTGATGGATACTTATATATGCCGCCGCAAATAGAAACCCCAAAGAGTTGAGAGGCGCTCCGCTATTGTGCACCTGTCATGGTGCCTGTCATATATACAGTACGCTTCACACTGGATCCCGGGAACACAAACGGCGGTATTATGCGCCGTGTGGGTTTGGGACTGCTGTTCTGTGTTGTGCTATGCTGTGTGCGTGTTCGCGAGCGTGTGTGTGTGTGTGCGTGCGTGCGTGTGCGTGCTGGTATTATATGTTCTTGCGCAGGCCCCAAAGTATACAGAGTAGAATCTGAGAAACAGACATTGTGAGGAGGGACTGTTTTCCGGCTCCTCGAAAGAAAAGAAAATGGTTGTTTTATGGTATCAGAAACAGCTTCAGGTTGGGGTTAGGTTTCATATTAGCCTTGGGGTGGGGGGTTGGGGTGGGGTGGGGTGTGTCCGGGTCGTGGGTTTGGTGGTGGTATACCTTGGATCCAAGAATCGTGAACGGAACCACGAAGGTATTTTTTGGAAACGGCCCAAATGAAGTGACATCATGTCAGCACAATTCCAGCACAATGACTCCCGGCAATGTCGGGCAAGCTGATAACACATGCAGAGCCAAACACCATATTTACTGTTACTGTGTGTGTGCGTGTGCGTGTGCGTGTGTGTGTGTCTGTGTGCGGCTGTGTGTGTGTGCGTGTGCGTGTAGAGGGAGATGGGACCTGACTAAGTATTTACGGAATCTAGGGGCATCTATCTATCTATCTACACTGTGTAAAACCCTCTGTTATTGGATTTAACTACAAATTCAGTGTTACAGACCTGTAAGGGTCCATTTGGTTCAAGCTCGGGACCCCCCCCTCCCCTTACATTCCATAGTGGCAGCGGTTCACATGGTTACACTCTCAGAGTTACAGACCCATAAGCGTTAATTAGCTTATTAACTATATCATTTAGCTGGGGACCCCCTGGAACTCCCTCAAGGGCCCCTGGGGGTCCCCGGAAACCACATGGGGGAACCACTGCCTTGCATTCCATATGGTATCACATGGATATATCACAGTATATATCATTACATCAGTAGATCAATACTTCAGGCCCATATGAATATTGCTCCCACAACGGATGCTTTGGCTTATCTGGCTGCTATTGTTAAATTACATAAAGAGCATGCTGACTGTGCGTGCCGGGGGGGAAGAGACCTTAGCGGGTAGGGTCTCTCTCTCTCTCTCTCCCCCATCCATCCATATGAATGCAGTAACCGGGCCGCGCTGCTGATAAATCGTCCCGTCGAGACGGGAACATGATTACACGAGGCGGCGGTGGCGGCGGCGGCGTCTGCGTCGCGCCGGCGTTTTGGGCGGGCAGACGGAGTGGCGGTGTCACCACTAAGAGGGTGCTGAATGGATGGCTGTCGTCCCCTCCTCACTCGTATCAGCCAAGGACCACTTCCTTAATCACCCTGGGTATAGTCTGATGCCAGTGATTAGCCCTGGTGGAAAGAACCTGAGTCCATACATACATACATACGCAGTACTTCATTAACCCATTTAGGCCTGACGTCGAAATTTAAAAAAGAAAATCTTCTAAATCCTGAAAAGTTTTTTTACTTTATATTCATGTCATGGACCCAGTGTCCATGACATCAGAGACACTGGGCTCACTGCTAAAATCTAAAATATGTCAAACCACATATTACACACACACACAAAGTCCCCGAGAAAAGTGTTCTAAATCTTCTAAACGTCATTAACATATATTCTTTTGCAAGAATGTGTCCCTTTAATACGGTGCTTTATACTTTACTTCACTACAAGTTACAGTACTTATTACGTATTACGAAATAGCTGATCTACAAGCAAAAAACAAATTGAAGCAAACAAAAACGAAGTATGACATATTTAGAAAATAGTACTGTAGTAAATTCCAAGCAATTCTTGTAGCACGGCACCCCCCCCTTCCCCCTCCCTCCCTCCCCCCTCCCTCCCACCCTCCCTCCCTCCCTCCAACACCCACACAACCACAATACAGGGTTTGTTCTGATAAATAGCAGACGAAACCTTCTATTTCATTCGTTCATCTTTTGTTTTTGTTCCCGTGTTTATACGTTATCATAATGTGAAATGGATGATGAAGGTTGACGGTCACAAGAATATATAGCCAATGGATGACTATTAACGAGAGTTTGTGATTAAACCAGTAAGACGCTCAAACGCGGGAAGCGAACGCAGCTCGTACATATTTGGGTTTTGGACGTATAGCTGCTTTGGGGACTCCTTATATGGTTATGGCTGAGTCATGGTGACACAAATCACTCAGCTCCATATATGGGCACAAAAGCGGGACAGACAGACACACAGACAGACATGATCTGCTAGGTCTCGCAATCACTGCGTTCGCAATGACCACTACATTGGATCCATTTGAACGCCGGCTCCTTTTCCTTTTTTTACTGAGAAAGTATAGCGGGTTTTCCATCAGTCAGTGACGAGGTATCGTTCACATATTAACCCATTTAGACCTGAAGGGACGATTCTAAAAATATGTCTTCTAAATCATAACAGTTTTCCTGAAAAACCTATGTTTCTGTGTCAGTGGTGCTCAACCTTTTTCACCTCACCCAGAATTATTTTGGCTGCCGACCCCCATCTGAAAATATGTTGTTCCAGCCAGGGACTCTCCAGAAGCAAAGATTTGAGTTAAAAACGTTATTGTGCCTCTGAAAGAATATATATTCATAGATTTGTGTCACATTTTTGCGACTTTTCTAAAATAGCAGACCTACAAGCTCATAGCGCGGCACTCGGTACCGCGCTATGAGCTTGTAGATCTGCTATTTTTACGCCTTTTACTATAGATCTATTTTTACGCCTTTTATTATAGATCTGCTATAGTCAACGCCTTAAACACCAAAAAGGGGTTCTCGCCCCAAAGTGGGTTAATCCCATATCCTCCCCTGACTTCACCTCCCACTATAATCCTAGCTCTGATCTGGGCATCATCATCATCATCATCCCTTCCAACATTTTTCCAAAAGGAATTGAATTCGTCCCGACAAGTCAGTCCTTTCATGGACTCTGGGCCGGAGGATATTGGACGGATTGGAGCGGCGCTTTGTATTTGACTCGTTCAATGAGGAGTGTAATAATACTGCTGCTGCTGTCGGGGCAAAAAGCTTGTAGTCTCATAGCTCTGGTCCATATAGCCTTCGACTGCTTCAGTATAAGGCTATGGGACTCTCCTCTTTAGCGTAAATAAAAAGAACGTTTTTGCTACTCAACCAAAACAACAGACGGGTTGTGTCATTAGAAAGCCTACTTTCCTTAGTGGACACACTCTGTATAAACGGAAAAAAATACTTTTAGTTACTCCAATGCTCCCTCTACCGATATTGCCCAGAGAACTGCCTCATAGAGAATATTTTTCCTCCGGTGAAAAAAAAAATCCCTTCCTGGCCAAAAAGGACCGTTTATTTATATGGTGGGGGGCTCAGAGTGCGTCCACTAAGGAAAGTAGGCTTTCTAATGACACAACACGCCTTTGTTTTGGCGAGTAGCAAAAACGTTCTTTTTATTTACGCTAAAGAGGAGAGGCTGGTCTGATTTCGATTTGAAAGTCCCATGGCCTTGTAGGTCTGCTATTTATCAATTTTTTTTAACTCAAATCTTTGCTTCTGGGGGAGTCCCTGGAACATATTTTCAGATGGGGGTCGGCGGCCTATTACCTATAATTTTTGGGGTCCTTGACATGAAATATTGAGAACCACTGATATAGAATCATGAGGTTTTTCTCATTTTAGAAAGACATTTTTTTAATTTCGACGTCGGGCACTGCATTCTGACAGCCGACTGACGGCCTGCTAGTATTTACTATCCATTGCACTGGGCACTTCATATTAATGCACTGAAGTCTGGGAAATGGATTGGAAATGAACTGTGAAACAGTTTGTTCATGCAATTATTGGGCTGTTAACTGTATATGGACTGTTTTTCAAAACGCTGCAATATGGCCTTCACTATATTTTTTATCGTGTTGTGGAACTTGTGTGGGAAGGGGGATGATTGTGTTACTGTTAGTTTTATTTAAAAAATATATATCCAGAGCAGGATCATCTTTTTTCCAGCAACAGCCTACTTCACACTAGCACGGTGAAAATGAAATCCTGGAATGAAATCCAGGAGTTCACATTCACAAACACACACTTCTATAACCATTAGGCCAACGCTGACCCAAATGGACGGCCGGAACCCCCTTTTGGTGTTTTTTATACTTTAGCTATTGAAAAATAGCAGATCTACAAGCTCATAGCGCAGTACTACTGAGTGCCACGCTGAGAGCTTGTAGCTCTGCTATTTTAGAAAGATCGTGGAAATGTGGTGCAACTCTTTGAATACGTATTCTTTCAGAGCGAACGTTTTTAATTCAAATCTTTCCTTCAGGGGGAGGGGGGGGGGGGGGGGTTCCTGGAACAACATGTTTCCAGATGGGGGTCCCACGGCCAAATACAGATAATTCTGGGGGTCCTCGGCATGAAAAAGGTTGAGCACCAACTGACACATAGAAACATGGGGTTTTCAGAAATCTTTTAGGATTCAGAAGACATTTTTTGCTCCTGTTTCTGCCCGACGGTTGACTGCACAGTATGATGTGACTGTATCTAAATCCGTATCATCACTCCCACCCCCCCCCCCCCCCCCCCCACCCCCCCACACACACACACACACACACACACACACACACACACACACACACACACTCCTTTCATTCCCCCGTCCTCAATTGTCCCCATGCATAGATCTTGGGATTAGGAGCGGTGTGATGCCGTGGAATCCGTGGATTAAGGGTTTTACGCTTCTCCAGCGTGCAGAGGCATCTGTCGAGGGCATCGGTGGTCATTGAAAAAAGAAACATATTCTTATTATTATTATTATTATTATACGCAAATACCCAGACCGGTCCGCCTCTGTCAATCTGTCTGCGTCAGCACTCTGTCGAGGAGGTCAACCCCAGGGTGGATAAAGTACACACACATTTTATTTATTTTATACTTTATACCCATTTAGACCCAGATTCTACAAATGCCTTCTATATGTAAATCATGACAGATTTCTGAAAATAGACATGTTTCTATTTCAGCGGTTCTCAAACTATTTCATGTCAAAGGACCTCCACAAAGTATATTATGTAATTAATTGGTCTGCCGACCCCCATCTGAAAATATTTTATTTCAGGGACCGACTTTAGCAGCCAAAGGCGTCATTAAATTTCACTAATTCATATGTCAGGTAGGCTACCTGACAAAAACTCAACATTGTACCTAATTGCAGTACTTTACTGTACTGGATGTAAATGGCAACACAAGCCCATTGTATCCCATTTGATGAGAAGTAGTAACGGTTTCGGAACATACGAGGTTTCTCAGCCGACACAGCGACCATGTTAACAGATGTGTGAAAAGCATTAGGAATGTTCTGCAGGCTTTAGGTTTTAATAACTTCATTATAGGTTTTTTCCTGTGCGTCGGCACTTCGTTGATGTACCTCGTCCAGGCCTTTGGGCCACGCTGACGCAGCAGCAAATCCATGCAAATGGGGGTTAAATTAGTACTATGGGTTTCAGCCGCGCTCATTTTAATGTGTTTCACTTTCCCTGTAACTATGGATTAATTACTGGGGAAGGAAAGAAAAGAGTAAAAAAAAATAATACAGTAAGGATTCAGTGTCCTCCGGTGCCCTTAACTCATTTTGGGCGTGAACCCCTTTTGGTGTTTTAAGAATTATGTTATACTTTAGCTATTGAAAAAAATAGCAGATCTACAAGCTCATAGCGCGGCACCGAGTGCCGTGCCATGTAGCTTGTATAGGTCTGCTATTCTTTTTTCAATCGTGAAAATGTGGCCCAAATGTTTGAATATATTATTTCAAAGCGAGCGTTTTTAACTCAAATCTTTGCTTCTGGGCGCGGGGTCCCTGGAACAACATATTTTCAGGTGGGGGTCGGCGGCCAATTACATATATTTTTGGGGGTCCTTGACATGAAAATGTTTGAGAACGACTGACATACGTAGAAACATAGGATTTAACCCTGTGAGAACGACTGACATAGAAACAAATGATTTTCAGAAAACTGTCAGGATTTAGAAGGCATTTGTAGAATTGTCCTCAGGGCTAAATGGATTAACTCATTCACTGACGAGCCAAAATTAACCACTTTACAGTAAAGAGCATGTAATCTTTTTTCGCATTGTAATGCCCATAGGGGGGATTTTAGATCGCCTCATATAAGAACTGTGTTTGAAAAAATAAAAAAATAAACGGATCATTGAGGCCGTTTCACTCATATGGATATGACGAATCAACTGACTGAGAGAAAACACTAATGTTACTGCTGCTGAATTAGTTAGTGAATTAGCACTCTATAGCCCCATTTTCAACCCTATATCTTTGTATATTTGGTCCTCACTCATTTATTATAACTAGCCCTTACCCGTTATGAGATATTGAGGGGAGGAGTTATCTGCCCTAGGGCGCATAGGGGAGGAGTTATCTGCCCTTGGGCGCATAGGGGTGACGGAACAATAATTATGACACAATTCATCGTCAGCGTCTCATTGGTAAATTTATATAAATCTGACTGCTGGTGACATCATCGATGGGGATTCCACATAGAAGCCATATTGTTCTTGCATTAAATAAAACCATTAAAATAAAATAAAAACTCCTCTGGGAGAGACATGGCGTGACTATAGACAGAAATGGCACCATTTTTAATGAGTTTTAGTGAGGGCCAATTATATACAGAATAAAGATAAGGTTGAAAAATGGCGAAAGTACTCATTTAAAACCTACTATTTTATTTATCTGTCCCCCCAGAGCTCTATAATAGCATTTCTCCACACACCTAAATCTCTTAGAAAATAGCCAGAAGCTTGTAAATCGGCTGTGTTCACCAAATACTCACCCCTACATGGGGAGTCTAGAATAGTCACGTCATTAAACATTGAACAATACACTGTTTCGTGTTAATTATACGCTGAAATTCACTGTGTAGAGTTTACAGACCTCCGTGCTCCTTGCTACCTGATTTCTTTTGGGTGAATTGATCCTTTATGGAACGTCAATGGACCTCCGCCGCGGCATTGAATCCCAGCGTACGTTTGTCAATAGTGTTTATCTTGATGTGGGGAGAGGGGGGGGGTCACCGGTGGTCAGCGGGGTATATCCCATTCAGAACGGGAACCCCGTTCAGGTGTTTTAAGCATTGTTATACTTTAGCTATTGAAAAATAGCAGATCTACAAGCTCATAGCGCGGCACTTGCCGCGTTATGAGCTTGCAGATTTGACTATTTTTTTTTTTAATCGCGAAAACGTGGCACAAATCTTTTAATGTACATTCATATATATATATTCTTTCCGAGCTAATGTTTTTAACTGCAATATTTGCTTCTGGAAGGTCCCTGCATGGAACCTCCATATTTTCATGTCCAAAAAAGGTTGAGCTGCACCACTGACATAGAAACCAGGTTTTTCAGAAAACCGTTAGGATTTTAGAAGACATTAATTAGTTTAGTATCGTACGGCCTGAGGTCTAAACGGTCTATACCGCACGCAGCGAGCCGCTCGGCACATCACGGTCGACGGACGGACTTCACCTTGAGCGTATCGACTTTCTGCCACGGCTCTTCCTCTAACCCATTCTGACCTGAGATCAGATTCTAAAGATGCCTCACTCTCTCAGAAACAGGAGATAGGCTCCTGCCCTATGGGCATTCTGACCTGAGATCAGATTCTAAAAATGTCTTCTACAACTTGACAGTTTTCTGAAAAAGCTATGTTTCTATCTCAGTCGTTCTTCGATTTTTCAAAAAGAATAGCAGACCTACAAGCTCGTAGCGCGCCACTCGGTGGCGCGCTATGAGCTTGTAGATCTGCTATTTTTCAATAGCTAAAGCATAGCATAATGCTATAACACCAAAAGGGGTTCCCGCTCAAAATGGGCTAATATCTACCGACCACAACCATGTCCGTGTATACTCAACTGGATCATATTTTGTGTTTTTCTTTATCTGAAGAAGACGCGCGTGACCTTTTTTTCTCTTTGCTTTTAGTTTCCGTTTGAGGATAAGGTTTCTGTCTAGTCAACTCTCCTGTGTCTTTATATCCTTTTCTGTGATTTATTGTGATTCGTTTGTTTGTTGTGGTTTGCCAGGTTTGTTTGAATCTTCTTTATGATGTATTTCCCAGTTGAAATAAAACATGAACAGTTACAGTACCTCGCGGGGGTGCAGGGGACCATAATCTCCTGAATCCAAGACATAAATCTTACTCTTATACCCTAACAACAAAATACAAATACAGTATCTAACCTATAACAATATATAGCTATACCAAAACAGAGAACAAAACTAAATGACAAAAAAAGAGAGGTCACCCATCGTACACACCCTGAGGCGTTACACTCTCATACTTCTAAAAGTGAACAAAGCGCTGCTGCTTGGAAGTCTTCTAAAGCCCTACACACACACACCGTCTGCGAACGCCACGCGTCAAAACAGCCGCATCCATTATTTTATAATGAACCTATCCCACACCGGCGGCGTCCGACGCGCGTTCACGCCTCGCCTGACGCTTCTGATACGCCACCGTTCTATCTTCCCTGTGCCGCGTCGTGTGTGTGCTGGGCTTTAGAGACATCAGCTGTTTCCAGACAGCCTAATTGTTTAGCCATTGGCAGGGTGAGCCTTTTAAAATATAATGGACCGAGATCCTGAACTTGTTTTCTTTCCTCTCCGTGTGTGTGTGTGTGTGTGTGTGTGTGCGCGCATGTGTGCGTGCGTGTGCGTGTGTGTGTGCATGTGTGTGTGTGTGTGTGTGTGCGCATGTGCGCGTGCGTGTGCGTGTGTGTGTGCATGTGTGTGTGCGTGCAGAGATCCTGAACGGGGGCGTGTACGTGGACCAGAACAAGTTCCTGTGCCACGCCGACACCATCCACTGGAGAGACATCATCAAGAACCCCCAGGCCGAGCTTCTGGTGGTACCGTCCAACAACAGCAACCTGGGCTGTACGTACACACAGTCACACACACACACACACACACACACACACACACACACACACACGCACACACGCACGCACGCGCGCGCGCGCGCGCGCGCACACACACACACACACACACACACACACGCGCGCACACGCACACACACGCACACACACACACCAGTGTTGTTTTTGACAGCAAATTATTTCTATTTTAGTTTTAGTCATTAGTCTCCTGAATAGTTTTCACTTAGTCTTAGTCACATTTTAGTCACCTGGAATGTATTAGTGTTAGTCTAGTTTTAGTCGACTAAATGTCATAAGATTTTAGTCGACTAAAGGTGACATTACACACTGGCGAATTGGCGACGCGATATATTCGTGCGAATAATTCGCATTTAAAAAAACCCAA
Source organism: Protomyctophum bolini (assembly GCF_963924005.1). Classification (NCBI taxonomy): domain Eukaryota; kingdom Metazoa; phylum Chordata; class Actinopteri; order Myctophiformes; family Myctophidae; genus Protomyctophum; species Protomyctophum bolini. The sequence continues at coordinate 28,007,881 of NC_137885.1, forward strand.
TTGAAGTCCATGCAAGCTTCCACATCAGTGGCGAATGTGCGAAAATACGACGTTTTCGCTCTTTATTTGTTCGTTCTGGTGTCGAATTTTTCAGAGATTCGCAGGCGAACTGCAACATGCAATATTTCGCATTTTCAGATCGCTTATTCGCATCGCGTCGCTAATTCGCCAGTGTGTAATGACCTTAAATCTACAGGTGATTTAGTCGACTAAAATGTATGTTTGCAGGCCTTGTTGCCGTCATAATGACTTAAAAAAAGGGGTTCCCGCCCCAAAATGGGTTAATGCATTTGGACCTGAGGAGTCGAGGACCATCTAAATCCTAAATTCTATATCGGTGGTGGTTCTAAAACTTTGTCATGTCAATATATTAGCCGCCTTCGCGCCCCCCCCCCATGTCCAGGGAAATCTCTCAGTCAAATCTGGTCACATAATTATGTTGCTCCAGGGAACCCCCAGAAGCAAATATTTGAGTTTTAAAAACGTTCACTGTGAAAGAATATAATAATTATATTCACTCACAATTCCCCCGCCCAAAATAACAGCTTGTAGATCTGTTTTCTTTCAATAGCCAAAGTTTACTATAATGGTTAAAAGTATTTGAGTTTAAAACGTTCACTGTGAAAAAATATAATTATATTCACTCACAATTTCCCCCCCAAAAAATAACGGCTTGTAGATCTGTTTTCTTTCAATAGCTAAAGTTTATTATAATGTTTAAAAGTATTTGAGTTTAAAACGTTCACTGTGAAAGAATATAATTATATTCACTCACAATTCCCCCCCCCAAAAAAATAACAGCTTGTAGATCTGTTTTCTTTCAATATATCTAAAGTTTACTATAATGGTTAAAAGTGGTTAAAAGCTATAAGGATAAATAAATGGGTTAATGGCGGAAACAGAGCCGAAGAGGAACAAAAGACGAGAGACAATAGGAGCATTCTTAGTGCTGATTAACCCATTCTGAACGGGAACCCATTTTGGTGTTAGCATCATGTTATGCTTTAGCTATTGAAAAATAGCAGATCTACAAGCTCATAGCGCGCCACCGAGTGGCGCGCTACGAGCTTGTAGGTCTGCTATTTTTGAAAAATCGAAAAGAATGACTGACATTTTTTTAATCTGATCTCAGGTCAGAATGGGTTCATCAGACCAGTGTGTTGTCCAGTGGAAACCTCGTACGAATCTGATCTCAGGTCAGAATGGGTTAAATGGCAGAGAGTGGGCATCGAGGGATGGGCCAACCCACGCCGAGCGCCAACAATAAGAAGAGGGAAAAACGGGGGGAAAAAAGCCAACATAAAGTGTGTGGGAGTCGGAGGTTGCCAGATCGAGGTTGGCCCCGAGCCAAGTTGTAGTCGGTATTTAACCCATTCTGACCGGGAACCCATTCTGGTGTTCAGCATCATGTTATGCTTTAGCTATTGAAAAATAGCAGATCTACAAGCTCGTAGCGCGCCACCGAGTGGTGCGCTACGAGCTTGTAGGTCTGCTATTTTTGAAAAATCGAAGAACGAGTGACATTTTTTAGAATCTGATCTCAGGTCAGAGAATGGGTTAATTAGACCAGTGTGTGTCCAGTGGAAACCTCGTATGAATCTGATCTCAGGTCAGAATCGGTTAACATAACAACCCTCGCCGCGGGGGCGGCTTGAAGGGTTCCGGATGACACTCTGGCACTCCGTTCCACTTAGCGTTGTAATTAACCCGTAGTCAATTAAGACTGGATGACAGGCCACTGGCAGACGAGGGGAGGCGAGGAGGAGGAGGAGAAAGGCTTTATACACGACGTACGGAGTCCTCTTTGATGGCCGCGCGCGCCACCGCACGTATACACGAGACAGATACACACGTCTTTGTGTCGAGCGAGAAAGATATATACATTTGTCATAGTCACCGCTCGCTCTCGCAAATGCCAGTGGTTTGGGAAGTTTTGACAGTACATACATGCGTGGGCTGGGGGGGTGTGTGCGCCTCATCGCTGTTTAAAACAAATGTGACAAGTGTGTGTTTTTTGTGTGTGTGTGTGCGTGTGTGTGTGTGTGTGTGTGTGTGCACGTGCGTGCGTGCGTTTGTTCTACAGGCAGACGCTGCCATCGCTCGTGCAACGGGCGCTGCTGGGGCCATCAGGAAGACCAGTGTCAAAGCTGTGAGTGTCATCATCATCAACCACACGACAAGGCCGAACACACACGCACACACACACACACACGCACACACACACACACACACACACACACACGCACACACACACACACACACACCGAGGCAAAGACATCAATCATCCTCCCATGCCGTGTGTTGCCTCCCACCCGCATAGCACGAGAAGAGATCTAACAAAAGGGAGGCCGACGGAGACGAAGAAGCCCCTCCATGCCTGTCCTCGTGTATAATTACAGCATGCATGTACAGATATTGCGTGGAGGGGAACGCGACCTGTCCCTCCCCCACGCCACGAGGAGAAGCACGGGCCATCATTACCGACGTGCGTCCCCCGTCTCCCCCCCGCCCTCGCATGGCGTGGAGCGGAGCGTAGGGGAGGACAGCCCAGCGGGTCGCTAATGCCTCGACGACAGCCCCCCGCCGCTGAGATGTCGGCCGTCGCAACCTCACCCCCCTCTGGCTTTTTCACATGCAATTACAGAATGCGAAGTAGTGGTGTGGGAGCTGCTATAATATGCTACTGCGCTCTTCTTGGGGGCTGAATGAAGGCAGAATATACTCACTCACACACTCCTCCAGGTTGAGGTGATATAGCTTAATTATCACCGCGGTGGTGCTATAATATAAAGCTCTCTCTCTCTCTCTCTCTCTTTTCCATGCAGTGACAAAGACGGTGTGCGCGGAGCAGTGCGACGGCCGCTGCTACGGGCCTTTCGTCAGCGACTGCTGCCACCGCGAGTGTGCCGGAGGATGTGCCGGTCCCAAGGACACCGACTGCTTCGTATGTACCCCCTCACACACGCACACACATGTACAGTACAAGCACATTACGTACACTGTAAATCCCTGGAACATGTGGCACGTTTAAACCTAAACACCATTGTGTAATAATAAAATGCCACATGTTTATTAATGGTCATAAAATACAGTAGAACACAGGTTCACTCAGACACCTCACGAGAACACCTAGTGTTTGAATTCTAAACACCTACAGTATATTACTGACTTTGATTGTAAAAACTAAACACGTTTATGTGTTTAAAAAGTGTTACTGGCGATTAAACATGTTCTTCTGTTTATAATCTAAACACTGACACGTTTAAAAACTGTTACAAATAAGTGTTTAATACGATTTATAACCTAAACGCTTGGGTTTAGTGTGTACACAAGCATGCAACCCAGCTCAACCCCTCTCTCTCTCTCTATCTCTCTCTCTCTCTCTCTCTCTCTCTCTCTGACACGCACTGTAATTTGCCTGCTCATCTCCCCCCTCTTTCACGAGTCCAAACATATCTCTTCGCTGACATTCTGTTTGCTATATCTCGGCCCCGCTATGAACATTTTCCACTTTATTTACCGGCTGATGCATTATTTGTCGTCTTTAGACGGAGGCTCGTAAAGCCGGGGCGGCCGTGCGTCGCCCAAGCAAATTGGTGATTCACTGTTCCAATTAGTCCCCTTTTACTGTATATATCCTCAAGTAATTATCCCGTGACAAACATAACCCCCAGCCCTACCAGTGGGAGAACGTAAACAAGTATTTCCACTTTTTTTTTTAATAGTTTTTGATACAAATATTGTACTTTGTTTATACCACGCTATATGAAGTATACTTTGCAGATTTTAGAGAGTATTATTCCAAAACAAATTTTTATTCATGCCAATGACGGCTATTTATTTCACTCTACAAAAACGTTTTTTGTGTATTTTTCTACATTGTGGTAATGATACTTTTACTTAACACAGTCAGGGCGGGAACCCTTTTTGGTGTTTTTAAGCATTATGTTATACTTTATAGCTATTGAAAAATAGCAGATCTACAAGCTCATAGCGCGGCACCGAGTGCCGCGCTATGAGCTTGTAGGTCTGCTATTTTTTGAAAAAATCGTGAAAATGTGGTGCAAATCTTAGAATTATTATTATTCTTTCAGAGCGAACGTTTTTAACTCTGACTCTTTGCTTCTGATGGGTGGAAGGAACAACATATTTTCAGATGGGGGGGGGGTCGGCGGCCAAATACATAATATTTCTAGGGGGTCCTTGACATGAAATGGTTTGAGAACCACTGACACACATAGAAACATGAGGTTTTCAAGGAAACTGTCAGGGCTAGGGTTTGGGTTACAACAAGTTTCGGATGGTCATATCTTCTTCATTTATTTTCCAATTTCAATGAGCAATACATCATATGAAAGGTTACGGTGTGCAGTTTCATAATATGTAAATAACTGAAAAATGACCATGTCCCCCTTTGTATATCAAACCACTGTCCCTGGTCACATTTAGTAGAATCCTTCCCCAGGTCTAAAGGGGTTAAGTGACTCTGAGTGCGTCTTCGCCGCCCGGCGCCCTCAGACGACCGGCCGGCGGGCTGATATTGTCGCCGTAACTCACCAGACGGACGCGGTCCTCGTCCAATTCAATTAGTGACAGCCGTTGCAGGCCCGCCGCCGCCGCCGTCTGTTTACGAGGAGGAAGCGTCTCTCCGTTTAGATCACGGCTCTGGATCAATGGCTCCAATTTCTCTATACCTCGCTTTCCCGTTGTGTGCAAAGTGGCGAGGAGGGACACGGGCGAGCGCTCCGCGGTGTCACGACGTTGGGAATTAAAAATGAAATGCCGCCTTAATAACTCGCTCGCTCATGATGACAAACCCCCCCCCCCCCCCCCCCCCCCCCCCCCCTCCGCGCTCACCTCTCCACCCCGCTCAGTAATGGCACCCGGTGGTGCCTTCCAACACCAGGCTGCTGTTGGTGGTTGTTCCCTTCTGGCTCCCAGACTATGGAATGAACTCTCCCCCCCAACCCAATGCAATTAGAATTGCCCAGGCGGTGGCGTAACCGTCTGGGCACCCGACTGGTAATCCAGTCTCAGTGTGCCGCGGGTTCGACTCCCGAGCCCGACACGGCCTTTACTGCATGTCTTCCCCTCCATCTCTCTCCCGTTTCCTGTCAGCCTACTGTCTGTCACTTCAAAAAAACCAATAAAAGGCGTAAGCCGCTAAAAAAAAAAGAAAAAAATAACTGCGGACACCTTGGCTGGTAATCCAGTCTGGCAGTGTGGCCGCGGGTTCGACTCCCGATCCCGACAGCCTTTACTCCATGTCACCCCCCCCCCCATCTCTCTCCCCATTTTTCCTGTCAGCCTACTGTCCATCCCTCTATAAACAAATCACACCCGTGTGAACTGAGTGGTGCAACTCTTGTGTATGCTTATACTGTAAATAGCTCTGGATTAACACATTTTGCGCGGGAACCCCTTTTGGTGTTAGCATCATGTCATGCTTTAGCTATTGAAAAATAGCAGATCTACAAGCTCATAGCGCGCCACCGAGTGGCGCGCTACGAGCTTGTAGGTCTGCTATTTTTGAAAAATCGAAGAACGACTGAAATGGAAACATAGCTTTTTCAGAAAACTGTCAGGATGTAGAAGACATTTTTAGAATCTGATCTCAGGTCAGAATGGGTTAAGAGAGTCTATAGCTAAATGCTTGAGTTGTAAACTGTGGTGGTTTCTCAACCCCTGTTCTCAGGCCTGCACTAACTTCAACGACAGCGGTGCGTGTGTGACCCAGTGTCCTCAGCCCTTCGTCTACAACCCCACCTCCTTCCAGCTGGAGCACAACCCCAGGGCCAAGTACACCTACGGGGCCTTCTGCGTCAAGAAATGCCCACGTGAGTGACACGCAATTCACTTCAATTGATATATGATATGATATAGTACTTTATTGTCAGTTCACACTGAAATTTGTCTTGCGACCCAGCAGCCAAGTATGCAGAACACATATATACACACACACACACACACACATTTGACATAACACAAAGAACAAGACAATTTACATACTTAAAGACATGAAGCAATATCCACCGCTTAGATTATCCTGTGGCTACTACATCTCCTGATTAAGCCTCAAGGTCGACTGGTGGACAAAGGACCTCTTTAGTCTGACCTTATTGTATGCTGGTACACCATATCTCCTTCTTGAAGGTAGCAACCTATATTCTCCATACAACACAATGAACACATGGTTCGTATTAGAGGTGATATTCCTTGCTAACTGAACAAATGTTCAGTTGTTGCAGCAGTTGTGACTTTAGGGCTGCAGACAAACATCCATACCACCGTGGTACTACAGTACTGAAGAACTCATAATAACAGAAGTGAAAAACAATTCAAAGGGGCTTTATTGGCACGAGAAAACATTGCCAAAGCAAAAGTGTCAAAATTATAGTAAAAACTGTTGGAGGTTTTACAGCATTTTGTAAAACGGAAGCTATGTCCCATTGTGCAGTGTAAAGCTTTTTTGTAACAAATGGCAGCACTTTTTTGCAGGCACTTTGGGACAAATGGCAACATTTTCTCTCAAGACTATTTAAATATACAAAAAAAACTACTCTGATTTAACCCATTTATGACGGGGAACCCTTTTTGGTCTGCTATCCAAAATAGCAGATCTACGAGCTTGTAGGTCTGCTATTTTAGAAAAATCGTGAAAATGTAGTGCAAATCTTTGAATATATATTCTTTCAGAGTGAACATTTGTAACTAAAATCTTTGCTGGAGGGGGTCCCTGGAACAATATATATTCAGATGGGGGTCGGCGGCCAAATACTGATAATTCTGGGGGTCCTTGACATGAAATTGTTTGAGAACGACTGACATAGAAATGGGTTAAGATGTGTTTAAAGGTATAGCAGCTCTGTTTACATGGTGTAGTTGTATGTCTAGTGGTCTACTTGGTACAGATAGTAGTCCTTAGGGTGGTTGTATTCCATTGGCTAACCTTCTTTTGTCGCAACAGTTCACAAATCCTTGCTGCTGTGTTTGCACGTTGTTGTACTTTTTTTTTTGTCATTGGTCATGTTTTCAAAATCTCCGCGGGTGATTGTAATCTGTGGTAAGTATGTGTCTCTGATGTCTTGGTACGTTGGGCAGATTGTTAAGAAATGTAGCTCAGTTTCAGACTTTCAGACTTTCAGAATTTTGTGCGCAGTGGGTGCATGTAGTCTGTCTTCTCTAAAGGGACAGGTCTGCCTATGACGGCCTTGCTCGATCACAAGTCTGTGCTCACTGAGTCTTCATACTTGGTTACGATTGTTTTCTTTGTTTTTGGGGTCGGTCACAGAGTGCTCAGGTGTTCTGCCACGGCGTATTCTCTGTTTAGGGCCAGATATAGCTTAGTTTATACTCTGCTTTCTTTCCCTCCCACGCTCGCTGATCTCTCTCTGCTGAGGGAAGAAGAGGCTCTTTCTTTGCTTTGCCCCGGTCGGTGGTGTGCATGCATGCACGCACACACGCACGCATGCGCGCAGCCACCTGCGAGAGCACGCGTTGTACTGTACAACACATACTAACGGAGAACAAAAAGACAGGAGCTAAAAGCTGAGTTGTTTTGATGTCTGAAAAGATGGATATTGTTTCATCTAGAAAGCTTTCATCAGGGTGAGAGAGAGAGAGAAGTACATGTACTGTGCTGCACACATCTGAGAGACGGGACACAGGTGGCTGTCTAAGTCTAAGATATGTGTTATTAATAACCATCAACAGGTGCCTCTCAAAAATAAGGAATATGGAAAACAAATGACATTGGGAAGAATACAAATACAAAACACCAAAAGTCTGCAGACATCCGTGACACAATTACGGATACATGATAGAGAGAGAGAACGCGGAGGTTCACTGTTACTGTCGGTTTGGGGTTTGTGGTTCCCTTCTGAGTTCTGATGGCTGTTATGGACATTGTTTTGGCCATACCTACTGTACCACGCCTGAGTTTGGTTTCTTTCTGATTGCCTTGTTTGTGTTTAAACCCTGCTTGCCTTCAGTTGGTGCTTTGTTTCTTCAGAGTTATGCACAGCAGTAGTTCCCAGAGTGGTGTCCGGGGACCCCCAGGGGTCCTTGAGGGAGTTCCAAGGGGTCCCCAGTTAAATGATAGCTCTGAGAGTGAACAAAAATAACCAAAATGGAACCAAATAGGGTCCATTTGGTTCCATTTGTTCACTCTCAGAGTTAAATGAACATTGATTTAACAAGATAAATCAGGGTCCCAGAGATAGAAATGCCATTAAATGGGGGGTCCGTAGACTAATGCATGTCAAACTGGGGGTCCTTGAAATTAAACGGGTTGAGAATCTCTGCTATAGAGCCATAAACATCTTCTCTTGGGGCGTCCCTGGCATGTCTTATTGTCTTCAAATGGGGGGTCCGCGGACTTATTTATTAGTGTCAATTTGGGGGTTCTTGACATGATAAAGTTTGGGAACCTCTGCTTTACAGGTCCAACAGATGTCACTCTATAGTGTTCGACATTTAGTTTTTCCATGGGACACTGTAGCTACTAGACTTAAGCGGTGGTAGCCTATATTATACTTTTGCCTTCTCTGATCTTCTGTGCTTTCTGACCTTTTGAATTGTTTGCTTCAATAAATGTGTGTTTTCTTTTCCTTCTGCATCTGAGCCTCCCCCCCTTTGCATTTTTTGACCGTTCCCAACCCTGACAGTTACCTCTGTTGAACCCTACACTGTATATACTTTGGTGTCCTAGAAAAAAGCTGGGCAACTTTGAGAGGGCCACTATATTTCCACACTCACTCCAGAGGGCCGCATTGCATATTACTGTCGTGGCAAAAATAGCTATATTTGAATTCTCAATGTGGTTTTTACTGGTTAAATCATCGGGGAGGAAATCCCCGCGTCGAAAAGGAAAACGCCAGCTATAACATGTTGACTCCATCTCTGTTTTCTCACATACAGACAACTTCAAAGACAACTTCAGACAAAGGAAAACGCCAGCTATAACATGTTGACTCCATCTCTGTTTTCTCACACACAGACAACTTCAAAGACAACTTCAGACAAAGGAAAACGCCAGCTATAACATGTTGACTCCATCTCTGTTTTCTCACATACAGACAACTTCAAAGACAACTTCAGACAAAGGAAAACGCCAGCTATAACATGTTGACTCCATCTCTGTTTTCTCACATACAGACAACTTCAAAGACAACTTCAGACAAAGGAAAACGCCAGCTATAACATGTTGACTCCATCTCTGTTTTCTCACATACAGACAACTTCAAAGACAACTTCAGACAAAGGAAAACGCCAGCTATAACATGTTGACTCCATCTCTGTTTTCTCACACACACAGACAACTTCGTGGTGGACCACAGCTCCTGCGTGCGAGCCTGTCCCAGCAACAAGATGGAAGTGGAGGAGAACCGCATCAAGATGTGCATCCCCTGCACCGACATCTGCCCCAAAGGTGAGGACTAAATGCAGCAGCGTGGGGGGCCGGGCCGGGGTGGTTCTGTAGGGGGCGGGGCGCGTCGCCCCAATAAGGTCGCGGAGGAGAGCACAAACATTACCGGAAAGGTCGCCGGGGCGAATCTCTCTCTCAGCCCGGCAGAGAGAGAGAGAGAGAGAGAGAGAGAGAGAGAGAGGGAATGAGGAAATTCTCTGCAATGCGTCTCTAGCCTACACAGTATACAAAGCTAAAGGTGCCCTTGGGCAAAAGGCGCTTATAAGCGCCAACTTGTTCGAAGCAAAGCCGTGAAAGTCAGAACGCGATTGTAACCGAATAACCCCCCCCATGTGCAAAGTAAAGATAATAAAATAATAAAACAGGAAAGGGAGGAGAGGAAGAAAAAAAAGCGAAATAATAAAACTATGGACAGAAAATAAAGTTAGTGTATTTCATGGAGAGGAGAGGAGAGGAGAGGAGAGGAGAGGAGAGGAGAGAGGGGTAGAAAAGACTGGCGCTGCCTCAGATTTATTGACGGGGAGACGGGGATCGTGGGGGGCAATAAATGTGCAGGGATTTGTCTTGCCGAGCTCAGCTGATGACCTGCACACCATACACACTACACACAATACACAATACACAATACACACTACACACACTACACACTACACACCATACAGCCCTGACGAGCGCGCAAGGACGACATCACCTCGCGCTCCTCAGACACAGAAATACAGAGTCGAGCCTAAACTGTTTTTTTACGACCCTCAATATATCTCCACTCGGCATCACTAGAGGTATGGGAGAGATTTAACTTCCATGTAAAAGTCCTCCCTTATTGAAAACACAATAATAATATTTACCAAAAATAATACCAAAAGTTAAAATTGTCTTTCTAAAAAGGGTAGTCCCAATATTTGGCTGGTTATACCGTCACGTGACCGGTGTACTGTAAATTCCACCGATAACCCACTCCTTCAATTACTGGGGCTTCTTGCCGCAAAACAAGGAAGTGATGTGGCTCGCTCTGGTGGCGCAAAGCGTAGCTACTTTTGTGAATTCAGTCGTTTTATTAGGTTAATATTGCTATATGTTTGTAACCGTTTTAGAAAAGCAATAAGCCACTCGAGGCCCCAGCTTACCGGGTATTTTACCGGGCTGCCAGTGTAAAATACCCGGTAAGCTGAGACCTCTCATGGCTTATTGCTTAAATGTAGTATAAAATAGGGAAGTCACTTCTAGTCATTTTTAAGTGGTGCAAACCACTTCCTTAAGTGAGTATGTGTGTGGGTGCCTGCCTGGCTGCATGGTTATTTTTCACCACCTGTGCGCAACCTAACACACACAAAAATACACACGCACATATTAACTGTATATATGATGATTTCAGGTGTGCCAGTACAGTACAGTGACAGTACAGTAGCCTACAGGGTACAGTAGAGGGACCCCCGCACGGTAACTCTGTCATTTCTCTACCGTTTCGGACGCGGGGCGGCTCGCCGTAATCGGGACGGCACCCTGGGTGCGTTCCTGTGGGTCTGGGACCCCCTCCCGGGACCCCCACACGGAGTTGCACCACTTGTTTAACTACCTATTATGTAAAAACTGTGTACATTGGTGACTATAACTATAATCTACCTGATCTTGAGGCCTACAAAAAAAGTGTATATATATTTTTTTCTCTTATCAACTAGTCAACTAGTACCAACAAGGTCGACTACTGGATTCACTAGTTGAATAGTCGACTAGTTGCTTAAAGCCCTAGTATAAAATAGGGCTGAAGTGGTTACCCTCAAGTACCTCAAAAGTACAGTAGCTGAGTAAATGCACTCGGTTACCTTTCCCCCCCCCCCCCCCACCGAACATAACCTTGCACTCTGAGAAGGGCGAGAGAGAGAGAGACAGAGAGAGAGAGAGAGAGACGCGCACTGTACTACGGAAACCAAACTATTTATATCACTCTCACAGCGTTCTGCTGTCTGAATGTACAGGAGAGCAGAGGGACGTCACACACTGTACACAGACATCAAATGGAGGGGCTTCAGCACCCTGCCCTTTTTACCCGTCTGTAAAAAAACAACTGCCCTGATCTCCAGACAATGAATGCAGCGTTTGCTATAGTGGAAGAAATGCAAAAAAAAGCCAAGCCATAATACCGGGGCAGCATTCAGGAGAACAGCTTTTTGTTTTTAGTCTGCTGAACTTGGAACGCACACATTTTGCGTCGAACAAATGTGTTTCTAAATCCATGTCATTAGGGTTATTAGCACTGGATTACTACTGATTACTACTGGATTGGCATCTCCAGTAGATACAGAGGGCTGGGGTGCGCCGACCGAAAATAGCTGATCTACAAGCTCTCAACGCGTCGCAGCGCGACGCGTTGTGAGCTTGTAGATCTGCTATTTTCTCCACTTTGGTCCAAAAGTGCCCTCTTATTCCAGCCCCCTGCCTCTCTAAAGGCTCATACATACTCCAGTTTTTGGTGATAGGTTATCACCGTTTTAGGTGATCGCTTATCACCTAAAACGGTGATAAGAGTTGAGGCCATCATACTCGCGGTGATGTCCTTATAAGGATTGACCCCGCCTCCCTGTCTGTGGTTTACCCCAACTTCTAGACCAATCGGTGAACCGGGGGGGTGATATAGCTCCAGAGTGAAAAGACTTGTCTGATAGTAGTAAAAACAGAGAGATGGGTCTGTGTCCGCGGTGATGGCTGTGATCATCACCGCCACTGACGTATAGCGGTGTAGTTTTCCAACCCTTTTAAAAACTACACACCGCTGTGATAAGCTTATATATCACCAAAAACTGGAGTATGTGTGAGCCTTAAAGGACCACTTCACCACTTTATCTTCATATAATAGGTCCTCACTAATAATCATGAAAAAATGGCGCAATTCTTTTCTACTGTACTCGGTCTCTGTCTCATAGGAGGGCTGTGGGCAGTTCAGAAACCGTCTTCCAGTGACGACATCGATTGGAAATACAGTACAAGCTAATAAAAACTGCAGGCTTTCTAAAGTCCTGAAAAGTTGCAATGCAAAAATGGAAGCCAGCGTTCTCATGATAATGAAAATCTAAACATTTTTGTAAAAAAAATCTTGTTTAAAAAATAATATGCCTAATGATCTTCACTGGAAGACGGTTTCTAAACTGCCCACTGCCCTCCTATGAGACACGGAGTAGAAAGAAATCGTGCCATTTTATCATGATTATTAGTGAGGACCTATTGTATGAAGATAGGTTGAAAAGTGGTGAACTGGTCCTTTAACACCCTCTGCACGTCTCTGCAGAGAGAGAGAGAGAGAGAGCGAGAGACACTGCAGTGGCTCAGCCAAGCGACAACATCACAAGGAGAGAAAAGAAAAGCACACTTCTTGTATACGTGTCACAGAACGACGTTTCCTGTGGAAGGCATTCTGAGTCACAACTTTCTGTTTGAACGGTTCCAGTGTCTGTACAGTCAGAGAGACGTAGATCAGCACTCCCTCCCTCCCTCCCTCCTCTCTCCTCGTATCCCTCGTTGTTGTCACCTTGTCTTCGACATGCTGGCGTATCCCCTTTTTTTTTGACGTGCTTCCCTTTCTTGTCACCTTTTTTTTCTTTTTCTTTCGAGAGATGCCACATAGTCCTGTTTCTATGCTGATTACTTATACTGATCACACGGTTGTTGTTGTTGTTGTTTTTAGATTATGTTCTTTCTCAACCACAAATGTTAAGAATATGTATTTTCAGCATGTCGTTTAGACAGATGCTATAGCTTTGATGTTTACCGTGTACTGAATGCTAGTTTCAACGATGCACTGTGTTCGCGTTGCACTGATGGGGAATATATTCTGATCTGGCACTTATAAGACACTCTGGATGAGAGCCGGAGCTGCTAAATGCCCTAATTGCAATTGTTTTCCTGACACTCATGCACACACGCACGCACGCACGCACACACACACACACACACACACACGCACACACACGCACGCACACGCACGTGCACACACACACACACACACACACACACGCACGCACGTGCACACCACAGCCAAATCTCAGCTGATGAAAGCAGACAGGGAGTGAATTCCAAAGGGTCCTAAAAGGATAATATAAAAGCTGCTAATCAGTTCATTGCACGAGCTGTAATGGACGTCAAGCAGGTGACATTAATGCGTGAGAGACCCTTTGCACAGCAATTTAGTGTAATGGCGCCTCATTAAAAGTGGTGATAATAAATAGGATTGCCTTGTCTGTCTGTCTGTCTGTCTGTCTGTCTGTCTGTCTGTCTGTCTCTGCCACGCTATGAGCTTGTATAGGTCTGCTATTTTTTGAAAAGAATCGTGAAAATGTGGGGCAAATCTTTGAATGTAATATTCTTTCAGAATTAATGTTTTTAACTCAAATCTTTAATTGCATCTATATGGGGGTCACTGGAACTATACATATTTTCATATGGGGGGGGGGGGGGGGGGGCAAACAGATGATTCTGGGTGTCCTTGACGTGAAAAAGGTTGATCACCAACTGACATAGAAACATAATTATACTGTTGGTTGTTCAGAAAACTTTCAGAAGATTTAGAAGACATTTTTATAGAATCTATAGTGTCAGGTCTAAATGGGCTAGAGTACATATTTTAGCACCCCTACAGGGTACAGTGCCCACCCTCTCTCTCTCTCTCTCCTCCACAGTCAGGGCTGCGTGGCGGGCGACCGAGGGGCGCCGTCCATCCGATTGGTCGATCTCTTGATTACACCGTCACGCAGCCGGGCGAGGGGGGTAATGAGGGATAGCCCTGTGGGGAACTGTGGGGAAATGATAACAAATTAACATTTCAGATATGGAATTGGCTGGTATAAATCACTATCAAAAACCGGTTACGCCCGTTAATGCCGGCCCTATTCATCACCAACCAACCAACCCCCCCCCTCCCCCACGCCTCTTGTCAGAAACGTTTGGCTCACACTGGCGACCCCCCCGCCCCCCCCGCAAGTGTAATTAATGCACATCTAATGAATTCATTAGATGTAAAGGGATATTGGCGCTGCAATATGGCTTTCCTCTTTAATTCCCCGAGAGTCATCAAAAGAATGTGAGCGGTCGTGGACACAGAGAGAGGGCTGTGTGTGGCCTCGTCAGTGACCCAAAGAAAAATCATATTTCCATATATTATATTGTAAAGGAAGCAAGGGTGTGCCAATTATGACCCAAAGACAGATGTGTTTCCATACGGTATATACAGGGGGGTATTAAAAAGAAAGTGGTGCAACTCCGTGTGGGGGTGGGGTCCCCCCCGGTGGGTCCCCGGAACTTCCAGACCCACAGAAACGCGCCCAGGGTGCCGGCCCGGTGCCGGCCCGGTTCCGGCGGGCCGCCCCGCGTCCGAAACGGTCGAGAAATGACAGTTACCGTGTGGGGGAATTAGCAGATCTCTTTCTCTCTCTCTGATTGTCTCTCTCTCGTTTGTTTTATCTGTTGCTATTGACTTCTAAATCGTCTCTTTCCAGAGAATCCCTGACAAAAGCCGCACTAAATAACGTGTGTGTGTGTGTGTGTTGTCGTCATGTTGTGCCAGTGTGTGACGGCATAGGTACGGGCAGCCTTCTCACGGCTCAGACGGTGGACGCCAGCAACATCGAGAAGTTCGTCAACTGCACCAAAATCAACGGCAATCTCATCTTCCTCATCACGGGCATCAAGGGGTGTGTATATCTCATCTTCCTCATCACGGGCATCAAGGGGTGTTTATATCTCATCTTCCTCATCACGGGCATCAAGGGGTGTTTATATCTCATCTTCCTCATCACGGGCATCAAGGGGTGTGTATATCTCATCTTCCTCATCACGGGCATCAAGGGGTGTGTATATCTCATCTTCCTCATCACGGGCATCAAGGGGTGTTTATATCTCATCTTCCTCATCACGGGCATCAAGGGGTGTGTATATCTCATCTTCCTCATCACGGGCATCAAGGGGTGTGTATATCTCATCTTCCTCATCACGGGCATCAAGGGGTGTGTATATCTCATCTTCCTCATCACGGGCATCAAGGGGTGTGTATATCTCATCTTCCTCATCACGGGCATCAAGGGGTGTGTATATCAGTGTTGTTTTCGTCGACTAAAACTAAGACGAAAAATGTTCGTCGACTACCTTTTTTCACTGACGGAAACTAAATGAAAACTAAGCTATGACGACTAAAACTAAGACTAAATATATCGACAATTTCGTCATGAAATAAAAACGAGACTAAAATCTTATGAAGGGACTAGTGGACAAGAGATCCAGTATAAGTCATTTCACACATGGTTGCATGCTGAAAATAGTCGATCTACAAGCTCGCGTTGTGAGCTTGTAGATCGGCTATTTTCAGCAAGTATAAAATGTGTCATTACGATGGCATCAAGGCCCGCCAAAACACAGTGGGTAGTGCTGTCACCTCACAGCTAGAAGGTCCTGGGTTCGATTCCCGCTGGGGACGCTGTTGGCGCTTGGGGTGTGTTCTCTCCTCCACGTCATCAGTGCACATATACCCGAGGCAGGGGTTGGCGAAAGGGCCTTTCTGTGTGAAGTTTGCATGTTCTCCCCGTGTCCCCTATAGGGTAGGTATACCCTCACAAAAAACATGCAGTAATCCTGGTCTCTAAACTACCTCCCCCTGGCCAGCCGGGGGGCGCCTGATGGAGGGGAAAGGAACTGGTCGGAATAATGTGTTCCTTCCACGTGCTACGTCCGGCCGGGGGAAACTGCCCCCCCCTGTCAGGGGAAAAGAAGCAGCTTCCTTCTGCCAACATTACAGGTTGGCAGAGGAAGTGTAGCGCCCAGGATTACATTAGATAATTGACACTGGTTGAAAAATAGGTTGCAAAATTGTGGGATTAAAAGAGAAATTGAAAGGATTCCCCCCCCCCCCCCCCTCCTCTCTCTCTCTCTCTCTCTCTCTCTCTCTGTCTCTCTCTCTCTCTCTCTCTCTCTCTCTCTACAGGGACATGTACCATGGGATCGGCGCCTTGGACCCGGAGCGGCTGAATGTGTTCCGCACCGTGAGAGAGATCACAGGTGAGAGAGAGGTTTCACCATGCTGGGAAATATTGGCCCTATACCATTTTAATAATGTGACGATCTCTGTGTGAGAGAGAGAGAGAGAGAGAGTGTTACTACAACTCTCTTCAGCAGATATGTCAGACATTGTGCCAGCACGCGGCGGCCACGCGGCCACGCGCCCGCTGGAGCGCGTGGCCGTGCGGCGCGTGGCGCGGTGCCGGCTGGGCTCTCGCCGCGAGGCACGGCCGGGGAACGTTTTCTGTTGCGTATTTATTCATTAGCCATTAGCCCATTCTGACCGGGAACCCATTTTGGTGTTAGCATCATGTTATGCTTTAGCTATTGAAAAATAGCAGATCTACAAGCTTGTAGGTCTGCTATTTTTGAAAAATCGAAGAACGACTGACATTTTTTAGAATCTGATCTCAGGTCAGAATGGGTTAATCAGACCAGTGTGTGTCCAGTGGAAACCTCGTATGAATCTGATCTCAGGTCAGAATGGGTTAGAGGCCGTAAGGGATGAGCGCTGTCTCGTATACAAAGCCTTTTGTCATATTAAACTGCGACTTGCAGTTGAGCCAAACGGCTAATGGAGTGAAACTGCATTTTCATAATGAAAACCCGAGCAATAAGAAAGAGCAATGGCCGTCCGCCCTCCCCCCACCCACATCCTGCGATGTTCCCACCATCACCGGCTCCTGATATTATCTGTCATTAAGGCGGTGGCGAATGCAACGAGATCTATTATCCCGGGATGGTATTAAGTCCATTGCTTTAATTAGGCTGTATTGTCTTTTTCCCTCGCTAGACACATTTCCCCTCTTCAAATGGCCTCTTCACGTTGAACCTCACAGACTAACGCACACACACACGCACACACACACACACACACACACACACACACACACACACACACACACACACACACACACACACACACAGAGGGAAGCAGACATACAGTAGTATCACTCCACTTCATGTTTCTTTCTTTCATTCTTTCTTTCTTTCTTTCCCCCTTTCTTTCCCCTTACAAAGACACATGCAAGTGGGAGGAATCCAGTTATGTCCCTTCCCTTTTTAAAAGGCTGACATTAAAGCCACAAGCTGTTTAAATAAGGCCCGCTTTTAACACATTTTTATTTGTCCATTTATTTTATTTAGCTGGTGGTGAAACGATTAGTCACAACAATCGATTAATCAGTTGACAGAAATTAAAGGCAAATTCAATTTAACTAGTAATTGGCATATAGTGAGTCTTGGCATTGTGATGAGTCACAAGTAAAGTTTTACAAACTGTATATGTGCGTTTTTTTTTTTACAGCTCCATCAAAAAAATGTTGAATGCTTGTCTTTGTTCCACTTTATAAAATGAAAAGTTGCTGGCTAAACGTACAGTATTAAAGCAATTTGACCTGAGATCAGATTCTAAAAAAATGTCTTCTACATCCTGACAGTTCTCTGAAAAAGCTATGTTTCTATGTGAGTGGTTAATTAGATTTTTCAATTTCTGATCAGCATTCACCATCAATTTGTACTTCATCTTACTTTACTGTCATTTTATATCCTATCCTATCCAGAAGAACTGGACCGTATATGTACCAACCCTGATTGGACATTCAATAAACCTTAAGCCATTAGGTCCAAATTAGCCTATACAATGGCATAAACACATTCATCCTATTACTCCAATAAGTTTACCACACTTTATTTACGACAACCCCACAGGTGTTATTGGTCCAGTAGGAGAGACCAATTACAACCATGCTTCCCACTTTAAGACAGGCACTATAAAAGGCAGCCCAATCCAGTATTCTGGTCCTTTGCCACTGCCTGCCCAGAACCAAGGACTGTCTAAAGAGGACGGGACGCGAAGACCGTGCGGGCGCCGCCATGTTTGCTCACATGGTGCTCCATGGAAGGAAAGAAACATGCGCAGTTGAGACCAAGGAAGCTGAACGAGGAAGTGTTGGCTGCATAAAGCACCATGGAGCCAACATGGCGTCGCCCGTACGACACCATGTTGTCTTCGCGTCTTGTCCTCTTTAGACAGTCCTTGCCCAGAATCAGGAAACACACACTGTAGTAGGAAAAGAAGCAACTGTCAAACATTTGCTACAGACAATATTCAATTGTTTGTGGCAATTCTTAAACTATTTCAGGAAAAAACAACAATAAAGACAAATTACTTTTGTGTGTTGTGTAACACAGGAAACGCAATTATAACGCAATTATGTTGAATATTATTATGTTTAGTGTGTGTGCACCCACCAAACTAATTAGCATAGGCCAGAGCCATATAGAGTAAGACTTCATGTGGCCAGCCAATTTCTTTACTTTTACTCCACTACAATTATTTAAAAACTTGGGAGTTACTGGTTACTTTGGCAATTTTGATTAGAAAACATACCACTTCAACCCTATGCATTTCGGCCATTTGAAAATAGTCGATCTATAAGCTCACAATGCGTCGCAACGCGACGCATTGTGAGCTTGTAGATCTGCTATTTTCAATAGATTTTGTACACATTTTGAACCTACGTAGTTTCTTTCAGTTTGTTTATTGAATCAGCCTACAGGTGTTGCCAGATTCATGCCTCGTGTTGTTTTGCTCCAGGTTACCTCAACATACAGTCTTGGCCCGAGAACATGACGGACCTGGGTGTCTTCTCCAACCTGGCAACCATCGGAGGCAGATCGCTCTACAGGTAAAGGGAACTTTTCAGCGGTCCTAAACATCTGTGTTTTCCGGCAGCATGGGGGTTTGTAATTGACTGAAAAATGTCACGCTGCGACATGTTGTGAAACTTGTAGATCGGCTATAGTGTCACCTACACACAACCTTGTATTTCAGTTCTACTGGACCTCCTCTCCACTAGTCGCTTAGTCTTATTTACCATACGATACGATACAACTTTATTGTCGGCTTGCACTGAAATTAGTTTTTGCATCCGTGACGTCACCGTTCAAGAAACAGACGACGACATAGACAATACATTACAAAATGGTAGACGTTACAGGGACACAAATCACAGAAACAATCAGGAACAAGAACACATCCACTGGTTTTAACGATGTTGGTTTAAAAAAGCAAGACAGACTGATGTATACAAAATAGTTCTTTGGTCTGTTTTTCTTAAATGTATACGGACTCTAAACCGGAGTCTTTTCACTGATGAAAAAAAAAAGTTTTTCGGCACAGTTTTAAGTCGACAAAATGGTTGCACAATGAATCCCCCTCGGATAAGACGAACCCTCCCCCCCCTCCCCCGTGGGCTATGTGTCTGTCTGTCCGTCCGTCCACGTCACTCCAACCTCCAGATAAAAGGAACAATGATAATGATAGTGCTGATAATGACAAGCCGGCCCTCGTCATGCCGCGCGCGGCACTATGAATGTCTCCCTAATGAGCGCTGACAAGTGCGGTCACCCTCCCGTTAAGCTAACCCCTCCACCCGCGCGCCGCCAGCGCTATTGTCCTTCCACTACGCCCCATATCTCCGCTGCAATTATCTCCCAATTCATCTCCTGAGAGACATTAGAGAGAAGAGGGCCGTGTCGGAGGATGGTTGCCATTATATTCCTTTGTGCGTCGTCGGTGAGTATATCACGCCGGCGTTGATAATAACACACGTGTACAAATATATAAATGGCACGACGTGAGAACTTTTTTTAGAGCGCGTGATTCCCAAACCTGTGGGCTGGTGGGGGGCCCCCCTGGTGGGCCGCGAGGGCATTGCAAGTGGGGGGCCCCTGAATAATTGGCTAAGTTCGACCTAAGTTTCTATATCAGTGGTGTCTCTCTCTCTCTCTCTCTCTCCCCCCCACATCTCTGTATCTGTATGTGTCATGTCTTCTCCAGGTTCATACCACATGCTTGCGGTCGTCGTGTATTATCTAATGAGCCTCCGTGTGTCCCTTTGATGCGTCCCGGGGCAGCCACTTTGATTTACTCTGCCTCCGTTTTGTTTTTCCATCAAAGTATATTTTGCGTTCAACTTTCCAGGCCCCCAATTCGGGTTGGGGGGGGGGGGGGGGGAGGAGAGGGGCACATACCTTGACCCTGTGATTTGAATGGCCTCCGCTGCGCCTTGTGCTGTCGAGTCAAAGCGTGTTCAAAGTCACAGCGTCCGTCCGAAACTAATTTACGAGCCTGGTGTGGAGTTCACGCGACGAGCACGTTTTGTCATGAGGCTCGCATGACAGCCCGACATACGACTATAGATGGATGTCGGAAAGATGAATGTCGGGACGGCCCACGCAAAGGACAAAAACACAGGACTGGCAACCCGCGGTAGTGCAACTACTGTATGCCCTCCTCCTCGCTGTCGCTGTCATTCTGAAGAACCTTTCTCTCATTTATCTCTTTCTCCCTCGGTTTCTCCCTCTGTTTTAGTGGTACAAACTGTTTTAGTAGGTTTTTTAGTGGGTTATTTTAGTGGTGCCCATGGGGCCTCTACAGCAGTCCCCATGGGGCCTCTACAATGGTGCCCGTGGCACCGTGACAGTTAAAACTATGGGTGCTATGACAACGTACATCATTAGGTTCACAAGTTGCATCGTTCCCAAGTAGGCCGGTGGCTGGCTGCGACGGGCACGTACAGGTCTAGTCAGTCTAATTCTAACTCCATGTCTCTCCTCTCCTCTCCTCTCCTCTCCTCTCCTCTCCTCTCCTCTCCTCTCCTCTCCTCTCCTCTCCTCTCCTCTCCTCTCCGGCCCAGCGTCATTCTAATTCTAACTCCATGTCTCTCCTCTCCTCTCCTCTCCTCTCCTCTCCTCTCCTCTCCTCTCCTCTCCTCTCCTCTCCTCTCCTCTCCTCTCCTCTCCTCTCCTCTCCTCTCCTCTCCTGCCCAGCGTCAGTCTAATTCTAACTCCATGTCTCTCCTCTCCTCTCCTCTCCTCTCCTCTCCTCTCCTCTCCTCTCCTCTCCTCTCCTCTCCGGCCCAGCGTCATTCTAATTCTAACTCCATGTCTCTCCTCTCCTCTCCTCTCCTCTCCTCTCCTCTCCTCTCCTCTCCTCTCCTCTCCTCTCCTCTCCTGCCCAGCGTCAGTCTAATTCTAACTCCATGTCTCTCCTCTCCTCTCCTCTCCTCTCCTCTCCTCTCCTCTCCTCTCCTCTCCTCTCCTCTCCTCTCCTCTCCTCTCCTCTCCTCTCCTCTCCTCTCCTCTCCTCTCCTCTCCTCTCCTCTCCTCTCCTGCCCAGCGTCAGTCTAATTCTAACTCCATGTCTCTCCTCTCCTCTCCTCTCCTCTCCTCTCCTCTCCTCTCCTCTCCTCTCCTCTCCTCTCCTCTCCTCTCCTCTCCTCTCCTCTCCTCTCCTCTCCTCTCCTCTCCTGCCCAGCGTCAGTCTAATTCTTACTCCCTGTCTCTCCTCTCCTCTCCTCTCCTCTCCTCTCCCCTCCAGCGTCAGTCTAATTCTAACTCCCTGTCTCTTCTCTCCTCTCCTCTCCTCTCCTCTCCTCTCCTCTCCTCTCCTCTCCTCTCCTCTCCTCTCCTCTCCTCTCCCCTCCAGCGTCAGTCTAATTCTAACTCCATGTCTCTCCTCTCCTCTCCCCTCCAGCGTCAGTCTAATTCTAACTCCCTGTCTCTCCTCTCCTCTCCTCTCCTCTCCTCTCCTCTCCGGCCCAGCGTCATTCTAATTCTAACTCCATGTCTCTCCTCTCCTCTCCTCTCCTCTCCTCTCCTCTCCTCTCCTCTCCTCTCCTCTCCAACCCAGCGTCAGTCTAATTCTAACTCCCTGTCTCTCCTCTCCTCTCCTCTCCTCCAGCGTCAGCGGCATCTCCCTGCTGATCCTGAAGCAGCGCTGGATCTCGTCGCTGCAGTTCCAGTCGCTGGACGAGATCAGCGCGGGCAGCGTGTACATCTTCAACAACAGCCGCCTGTGCTTCTACAACACGGTCAACTGGACCTCGCTGTTCCGCACCTCCACGCAGAAGGTCCTGATCCGGAACAACCGCGACCCCAAGGAATGCAGTGAGTACAGCCAGAGTGTATACAGTAGCTGAGTACAGCCAGAGTGTATGCAGTAGCTGAGTACAGCCAGAGTGTATACAGTAGCTGAGTACAGCCAGAGTGTATACAGTAGCTGAGTACAGCCAGAGTGTATACAGTAGCTGAGTACAGCCAGAGTGTATACAGTAGCTGAGTACAGCCAGAGTGTATACAGTAGCTGAGTACAGCCAGAGTGTCAAACTTCTGTTGTCGGCAGAATTTTCATCCTTTTAGGGGCAAGGCCACTTGGCCTTTAGTGTGGTCAACTTTTTGAGGGCACAAGGCCGAGTGTCAGGGCATGAAGGCCATCGATTAAAACAATGATTTGAAGTCCCCGGTCATAATTATTTTAGCTTAAAGGTTAATGATTATTTCTTTTTTCAAGGCGAACATTGGTTCTGAACAGTGCTTCTTAAATAAATAATCACAGCTTTAAATAACAAAATATAAGTAGCTACTGTTGTAAAATATTGTAAACATGTTTTGGGGTCCCAGTCCAGTGATGGAAATCATAATGAAATGGCCTAAGACCCTGTCACCCTATAGGGCTAATTCATATACATTTAATGTGGGGGTCCTTGACATTTAAATGGCTGAGGATCACTGGGTTAAACTGTGAGTTAATTCACAGAAAATACAATGACAGCCTACATAACTTTTGAATAAGGGCTTGGGTTAGAAAAGCCTATATTTTGTGCTAAAGTAATATATTGAATAACATGGCATTGCAGAGAGGTTAGTGACAGATGAGATAATCTCTCCATTGTGGGGCTGCAGGACTGAGGACTGTAGATAAGTCAGCACAAAGTGAAAGTGCATCTTCAGATCAGTTTTGGAGTGTGTGGACGAACAATTGTTTAATTATATCCATGGTATTTTTCTGTCGCTATCCATAATGCGACGCAAAAGTACATTTATATTTGTTTGGCAGTAGATCATCTCTCCTCCTGTTTTGCGTTAGACAAAAAAAAATCAGCTGGACCATGTCCGACCAACGACCAACGTTAATGCATGTGACGTACAGTAGGACCGCCAGACTGTCACAACTGTAGAAAACATTATTTTGTTTTGGGTGATAGTTGCAGTTTGACCGGATAGCTAGTAGCTACACGAGTAAGACGCGCGAACGCGGGAAGCGAACGCAGATCGTAAATTGCAATACCAATTAGAATAAATTACGAATTAGTGAGAACTGTGTAGTACTGTGAAATTTGGCCCCTTTTGTGCCCATATATGGAGCTGAGTGGACCTGGCCCCTTTTGTGCCCATATATGGAGCTGAGTGATTGCTGATGCAACACACTCCATATTTGGATAGCGGGACAGACACACAGACAGACACACACACACACACACACACACACAGACAGACAGACATGATCTGCTAGGTCTCATAGTAAGTGCTCACTGCGTTCGCAACGGAAGCTCTGATCATGAGTCAAATATAAATGCTTCCGTCGTACAGTCTGGAGCAACGGAACCTCTGATCATGAGTCAAATATAAATGCTTCCGTCGTACAGTCTGGAGCAACGGAAGCTCATGAGTAAAATATAAATGCTTCCGTCATACAGTCTGGAGCAACTGAAGCTCTGATCATGAGTAAAATATAAATGCTTCCGTCGTACAGTCTGGAGCAACGGAAGCTCTGATCATGAGTCAAATATAAATGCTTACGTCGTACAGTCTGGATCAACGGAAGCTCTGATCATGAGTCAAATATAAATGCTTCCATCATACAGTCTGGAGCAACGGAAGCTCTGATCATGAGTCAAATATAAATGCTTCCATCATACAGTCTGGAGCAACGGAAGCTCTGATCATGAGTCAAATATAAATGCTTCCGTAATACAGTCTGGATCGGCGGAAGCTCTGATAAACGAGTGAAATATAAATGCTTCATTCATACAATCTGGAGCAACGGAAGCTCTGATCATGAGTCAAATATAATTGCGTAAGTGAAACCTCCTCCCCACTTCCATTTAGTCTTTACAGTCGCACACATTTATCCAAATATAAATAGAAATCATCTAAGCAACGAAAATGGCACGCGCACACGTACACACACACGCACACACACACACACACACACACACACGCACACACACACACACACACCACACACACACACACACAGTACAGCTGACATGTCGGACACAGGGCAGCAGCCATAAATCATGGATGAAGGAAACAACGCTTTAACCACGCTCTCGTTTATGCACGTTTGTTCACCCTACGCACTCTCACATGGTATTTGGATGAGGCTGAACCTTTCTCTTTTTCCCTTTCATATTTCATATATTTAACTTCAATGTTATAATGGAAGTCAATGGCAGTCGGATCGGCCTGAAACCATGCCCAAATATGGAGTCATTATGTCACAGATACATCATAGTGGCATCACAGATTGGTCACATGAAGTCTGAGATACACATGAGGCCACGCCCTCATTGGACCCTGTCATAGTTTTGTTTTTATTTTTTGTTGTTAGTCATGGATTCCAGTTCCCACCTGATGTCGTGTGTGAGTTGTGATTGGTCCAGATCGTGCTGAATAACTGCTAGCTTGCATAACGTCTTGAGACTAGGAGTTAAGTCTAGCATGAACAGGTCATCAGGTGGGTTGTATCCCCCAAAGAGGATGATACGATCTCCCACAATGCAACAGCACATTCTGTACATCTGAGACGGGACTTTCCCCTTGGGCTCAACCTTCTTCCAGGAGAAGGTCTCTGGGTTGAACTTCCACAGATCATTGAAGGTCATGTTATCATTCCAGCCCCCACATATGTACAGCTCTCCATTGTAGGTAAAGGCTGAATGACGGTAGCGTCTTTCTGGTAGAAGCTGTGCAGAAGGTGTGCTCAGCCAGAGGTCGGTCTCTGTGTCAAACACTCTGATGGTGTTGTAGTCGGTCCTATCTCCCTTGCCCCCAAATACAAACATCTTTGTCCCAATGACGGTGGCAGAGTGATATCCTGAAGCAGGAGGTGGAGTTCCTCTGGTGTTGATTAAAGACCAGACCATTGTGCTGGTGTCCAACTTGTACATGTCATTATTGTATCCAGTCATAAGCCGGGTCCATCCTCCATGGATAAACATGGCCTTCCCCAAAACACAGGCTGAGTGGTCCTCCCTCGCCTCTGGAACGTTTCCAGAAACCTTGGGCCGGAACCATCCGTGGGTGTCCACATCAAATCCATAAAGAACGTTGCAGTACGTCTGTGTGTCATATTTATAACCTCCCCAGATATAGATATCTTCCATCAGAACAGCTGTGTGGGAGAGGCGATTGGCCGGAACCTCAAGGATACAATCTGCTCTAAATGTTGTCACTGGCGTCAACTTCCTCCAGCGTAAAGGCACTGTGTTGAAGACGTGAACATCAATCTGACCATCCCCGTCATTCCTGGACCCTCCAAATGAGTAGACTTTGTCTCCCACGGCAACAGCAGCTTCATCAGCGTTATGAGGCCCTCTGTTCACATGCAGCATCCAGCAGAACATTTCTCACAACAGATCCTCCAGGGTTTAAATTAGCTTCTTCCAGTGTCGTCGTGTAACAGAATGGTGTCCTGTTGTGTGCTCTTAACACTTATATTGGTTCAGTGGCACAAACGTCACGCAAGGTTTGACCAATCCACAAAGCTGATGGGTTGGGCTGGCCAATCAAGGAAGTTGATGACTGTTGATGTCCCTAATATGGTAAATTGATCACCATAGCAACCAAATTGTTCCAGCAGCTGAAAACCCTTGTTTTTAATGGACTAATGGTTGTTTACTTGTTGTTGTTGACTAGTGTTGACTAATTGCGAATGCAGTGAGCACTTACTATGAGACCTAGCAGATCATGTCTGTCTGTGTGTCTGTGTGTCTGTCCCGCTATACGTCCAAATATGGAGTGTGTTTCATCAATCACAAACAAATCACTCAGCTCCATATATGGGCACAAAAGGGGCCAGGTCCACATATACAGTAACAGCGGGACAGACAGACAGACAGACATGATCTGCAGGGTCTCAGCTGCTGTGGGCGTATATGGGCATATACTTTTTCGAGGGGCACACGGCCAAAGAGAGGGGCAACGACGGCCATGGTTGTCGGTAAGGAATGCAGTGAGTACAGCCCGAGTGCATACAGTCAAACCTTGTGTCAGCCATGTCAAGTGTTGATTTATTAGTCGTACTTCAATGACCTCTACATGGAGGTTCTCAGTGTCTCAGGAATGGTTTCAGTTATGTTATTAGAATATGGGTCAAACTGGCAATAGAATACTGTACGTCAGATGGGTCTTCCATGAAACCATAACGGCCTCTGATATTTAAAAAAAAATCTACGTAAGCCTGGTGGTTGGTTGTGTGTCGAACAGCAGGGACAGTGTAGAATGTGTCGTACATTATATCAACAACATGTGTTTGGCTAATTGTTTAGGACAGTGGTTCCCAAAGTGGGGTCCGGGGACCCCCCATGAGTCCTTGAGGGAGTTCCAGGAGGTCCCCTGCAGCTAAATGATAGTTTGGAAACCAAATTGACCCTGTATGGGTCTGTAACTCTGAGAGTGTACAAATGGAACCAAATGGACCCTTATGGGTCTGTAACTCTGAGAGTGTACAAATGGAACCAAATGGACCCTTATGGGTCTGTAACTCTGAGCGTGTACAAATGGAACCAAATGGACCCTTATGGGTCTGTGACTCTGAGAGTGTACAAATGGAACCAAATGGACCCTTATGGGTCTGTGACTCTGAGAGTGTACAAATGGAACCAAATGGACCCTTATGGGTCTGTAACTCTGAGCGTGTTCAAATGGAACCAAATGGACCCTTATGGGTCTGTAACTCTGAGCGTGTTCAAATGGAACCAAATGGACCCTGTATGGGTCTGTAACTCTGAGCGTGTTCAAATGGAACCAAATGGACGCAAATCGCTTGTGTCGTGCCACCCCTGGTTGTGAGAGCTAACCTGAAGGTAGATTGTGAACGTTGCTGATAGCAGAACCTCATTATATTCTGTAATGTGACACCGTGGTGCAACGCGTGAAATGGGAATCAAGGAGACAATTTGCACACATGCCAAACACGCAAGTAGTAAACACGCCAAACAGACCAACGTGATCACCGGAACTGCAATTCACATCCTCTCTCTCTCTCCTCCCGAGCACTCACCTCAATTATCCTGAGCTGACCGATTCCTCTCTGCTGTCATTTAGCAAAACAAACACAAAACAACAAGCATGCACGCACGTATACACGCACGTACGCACGTATGCACGCACGCACGCACGCATGCACGCACGCACGCACGCATGCACGCACGTATACACGCACGTACGCACGCACGTACGCACGCACCCCGAGGAGGGAGAGTCAAACACCTATTTAACACACCACGCTCTCTTATTTTCTGGCCCATTTGCGAATCCAATATTTTCCACGCCCGCGGAAACCTTTGCACTATGCGTATAGGTGCACACAATACACACACGTGCACGCAGATGTGCAGTGCCATCCACACAGAGGAACACATTATATACTGTAGGTATGCTCACACATACCGGCACGCCTTCCTTTCACACATACTCGGAGTAATCAAACACCTATTAGCACTCTGATTGTCTTATTTTCTCTCACATTAGAAGTCCAATTTTCTCCAAACTGCGGAATGCCCTTTGTGTGTGTGTGTGTGCCCTATCCTGCCTCGCATACACACCCAATTACGCATGCACGGCACTTTCTCTCGTGCACACACACACACGCACACACACGCACACACACACGCACATGCACGCACACACGCACTTCCAAGACGACTGTGTCATTGGTACCCTACGCCTCGTGGCCACAGAAGTCCTTACTCGGCTCCCCGCTAACAAAGTGCTTATCAAACGTTTTTGGGGAAGGTGTGGAAATTACCCATCTTGCGTGTGCTGTATTGGGCTTTCTTTCTTTCTTTCTTTTCTTCCGTCCGTTGCCTTTCCTTTGTAGAGGGGGGGGGGGGACTGAGCTTGGCAGGGTCTCCTCAGCAGCCTTAATAGGCCATAGGGCTCCTGATGGAATGATGGATAGCCTTCACGGCTTAGCTAGGTACACTGGCAACCACTGACGAGAGAGAGAGACTGAGAGGGAGAGCTGTAGAGAGACTGAGAGAGAGGGAGAGCTATGGAGAAGGGGGGAAGAGAGAGATAGACAGAGGCACAGAGAGAGAGATAACAAGACAGAAGAGAGACGTTGCGTGGCTGTAGTTTTCCTCGGCGTTGCCAGGCGGTGGTTCTGATATCATTAGCTGCGTTAATGAGTGCGTTTGGGGGTCCGGCGTGTCGCAGAAGAGCGATCGATGCGAGCCCTTTACACCGGCCTGTTCATTAGGATACTCCCCCCTACGCCCGCTCCGCCATCGACCGTACCGCGGGGGAGGGGAGTCGCTCCCGGGGCACAACCAGGTGTCACTCAGCGGGTCAGGCCAGCGAGGGGCCGGTTGAAAAGGGAAGGGGTCCGAGGGGGGAGTATGGCATCGATCGCTGTGCTAAAGTCTGCATGGGAAAATAGAGGCTTTGGGCTTGAGCCCCCCCCCCCCCGCAGTCTCTGAGGCTCTGGGAATGCTGATGTGCTCGAACACACACGCATGCACACGCACAGTCACACACACACAGGCACGCACACACAGACACACACACACACACACATGCCCGCAGCCCCGCACAAACACATGCGCACACGCACGCAGAGGCAAACAAACATACACACAAAGAAAGACATCCGCCGCAGGATAAAAAATACGTGCTGCGTAATCGCAAGCATTCACAGCAACTTCCAAACCTGTGAATGAGCTTATTCATAACGCCTTGTTATCACATCGTTTCCATTCTCTCTCTGTGTCATTAGACATCCCGCTCTCTTTTATGTACAGTAGGCTACGTGCTTTTACTGTATGTCCATGAAGGGAGGGGTGTGTGTGTGTGTGTGTGTGTGTGTGTGTGTGTGTGTGTGTGTGTGTGTGTGTGTGTGTGTGTGTGTGTGTGTGTGTGTGTGTGTGTGTGTGTGTGTGTGTGTGTGTGTGTGTG
Source organism: Protomyctophum bolini (assembly GCF_963924005.1). Taxonomy (NCBI): domain Eukaryota; kingdom Metazoa; phylum Chordata; class Actinopteri; order Myctophiformes; family Myctophidae; genus Protomyctophum; species Protomyctophum bolini. Next base: position 28,037,372 of record NC_137885.1, read on the forward strand.
TGTGTGTGTGTGTGTGTGTGTGTGTGTGCGCTGTCCCTGCGGAGTTAGAGAAATGAGTCAGATTCAGTGAAGAAGCATTTTCCTCCTCTTTACTGGGCTTACTTCTGGGCCAGGGTTTAAAGTCGGGATTACAGTTAGGATTACAGTCAATTAAAATGGGAGATTATAGAAGGTTCAGGTTGTTCTCATACTGTCCTTATCGGCGAGGTTTTAGACTTACTACTACTAGTGTGAATCATTGCGAAATGCTGTGCGGCACGCCTGGGTTCAAGGGAAGAAAAATGCATCTGCCACGGAGGAGAGAGTGTCCTAAAACCTGAGGCCCATTCTACAGTGTGTGTTTAGTCTAGTTTTAGAAGACTAAATGTCACGAGATTTTAGCCGACTAAATGTTGATTCAGTCGACTAAAATGTATTTTGCCGGGCCTTGATGCCATTGATTAGTCTCACAGCATGAAAACATTCAGATTGAGAACAAACGGATGGAAAAACGACGAATCATCCGATTTTAAACTCAAGCCAAGAGAGGAATAATATAGAACTTTTTGTTGTGTTGAATTTGTTGAACGTCATTGTTGCATTATCGTTCTCTCCACAGGTCAACAGAGCATGGTGTGTGACCAGATGTGCTCTGACGCCGGGTGCTGGGGTCCCGGGCCGGACCAGTGCCTGTCCTGTCGAACCTTCAGCCGGGGCCGGACCTGCGTGGAGTCCTGCAATGTCTTTGACGGGTGAGCCACGCAGCCTGCCCACTAGACGTACACATCTGACCGGCCTGTCCACTAGCCTGTCCACTAGCCTGACCACTAGACGTACACATCTGACTGGCCTGTCCACTAGCCTGTCCACTAGACGTACACATCTGACCGGCCTGTCCACTAGCCTGTCCACTAGCCTGACCACTAGACGTACACATCTGACTGGCCTGTCCACTAGCCTGTCCACTAGACGTACACATCTGACCGGCCTGTCCACTAGCCTGTCCACTAGCCTGACCACTAGACGTACACATCTGACTGGCCTGTCCACTAGCCTGTCCACTAGACGTACACATCTGACCGGCCTGTCCACTAGCCTGTCCACTAGCCTGACCACTAGACGTACACATCTGACTGGCCTGTCCACTAGCCTGTCCACTAGACGTACACATCTGACCGGCCTGTCCACTAGCCTGTCCACTAGCCTGACCACTAGACGTACACATCTGACTGGCCTGTCCACTAGCCTGTCCACTAGACGTACACATCTGACTGGCCTGTCCACTAGCCTGTCCACTAGACGTACACATCTGACTGGCCTGTCCACTAGCCTGACCACTAGACGTACACATCTGACTGGCCTGTCCACTAGCCTGTCCACTAGACGTACACATCTGACTGGCCTGTCCACTAGCCTGTCCACTAGACGTACACATCTGACTGGCCTGTCCACTAGCCTGTCCACTAGACGTACACATCTGACTGGCCTGTCCACTAGCCTGTCCACTAGACGTACACATCTGACTGGCCTGTCCACTAGCCTGACCACTAGACGTACACATCTGACTGGCCTGTCCACTAGCCTGTCCACTAGACGTACACATCTGACTGGCCTGTCCACTAGCCTGTCCACTAGACGTACACATCTGACTGGCCTGTCCACTAGCCTGTCCACTAGACGTACACATCTGACTGGCCTGTCCACTAGCCTGTCCACTAGACGTACACATCTGACTGGCCTGTCCACTAGCCTGTCCACTAGACGTACAAATCTGACTGGCTCACATAACCCATTCTGACCTGAGATAAGATTTTAAACATGCCTTCTACATCCTGACAGTTTTCTGAAAAAGCTATGTTTCTATGTCAGTCGATTTTTCAAAAATAGCAGACATACAAGCTCATAGCACGCCACTCGGTGGCGCGCTTTGAAAGTGATATGAGCCAGGAAAGTGTTTTGAGCCAGGAACGTAAACGGCATGAGGTACAGTCAAGACATTTGGGCTAAATGTGTAACACAATTTTTTTTTAAAGACAAACTAAAATTTACAAAATGCTGTGTGTTATTAGGATGGCATAAATGGCTTATATAGGACAAAGGCAGAATATAATAATAATAATAATAACTTTATTTATATAGCACTTTTCTAGACAAAGTCACAAAGTGCTGTACAACAAATTCACAAAAAAGCAGGAAAATCAAACACAATTAAAAATAGATGTAACATAGCATAACAACAACAACATATGGCCAACAGTAAAAAAGCATATTATTTAAAAAAATGCAATTATAGAAACGACAACAAATTGTAATGGACTAAATTACAGACAAAGTTCAGTGAACAAACATTCACTGGGATACTGGAAGGCTAGTCGGCTCCTCTCGGTTCATTAGTTCCTCTAAACTAGTTCCAATTTCCAGGCTCTCCGTTCATTACCGCTTCCTGATACTCTGTTTAGTTCCACATACCACACTTAAGGAAATTCAAATTAAATAGCAGACCTACAAGCTCGTAAGTGGCGCCCTACGAGCTTGTAGGTCTGCTATTTTTGTAGATCTGCTATTTTTCAATTACTAAAGTATAACATGATCCTTAGTTAAGCAGGGCAGCCTATTTAACCCATTTAGACCCAAGTTCAATCGATTCTACAAAATGTCTTCTAAATCATGACACTGACATGTTCCTATGTCAGTGGTTCTCTTAACTATTTCATGTCAAGGACCCCAGAAATTATATGAATTTGGCCGCCGACCCCCCCCCCCCATCTGAAAATATGATATTCCACGAGACCCGCCAGAAGCAAAGATTTGACTTAAAAACACAACAAAATATATTCAAAGATTTGCGCCACATTTTCAAGACTTTTCTAAAATAGCAGATCTACAAGGAGCCTATCTCCTGTTTCTGTAGAGAGAGAGTGTGAGGCGGCTGGACGTACAGCATACAAATACATTCCCCCCAACCGTTAATGTACACAAGTACACCCTCTGGGCATGGCGGTGGATGCACGGGTGGTTATTGACAACACCGAACCATCGAGGACGTTCACCGACATTCATCTGAGGCTCCTCTTTCTGAAGGTCGTATAATGGCATTCAGGTGCAGGTTGCTTCACGCCAGGGGAGGGGGGGAGAGAGCTACTGTACATGGGGAAAAAAGCCACATGCACCACAAATTATACAGTATGTATGGGTTCTGGTGGTGGTTGGGTGTGTGGGGGGGTGGGAGGGAGGCCTTTGAAGACGTTGAACGGGGAGGAAAGCCTGAGCACGTGGTTGGCACGGGGCTGCTCCAACACGGTCGCCGGTTGCACAAGCCATACTGTATATGTGCGTGCTCTACTGTATGTGTGCGTGCTCTACTGTATGTGTGTGTGCTCGCCACATGGTAGACGCAGTCACTCCATTATTAGCAGAAAGGTGCACAGCAACAATACTAGAAAAGGGAGACATTGTTTTTATAGCCGCACACTCCGTATAGCTGCCAAATGCCCAGAGTTTATTGTTTATTGTGGACGCAGAGAAAACAAACCAACCAGAAATACTGCCTTCTTAATCTAGGGAATACCTGAACAATGGTCTCTAGGGCAGAGTACAAGCTTAAAGTATCACAACATGGAATAACTCAAGTGGCGTAAACATATATACGCCTTAATTGCACTCATAAAGCAAGCGCAGCACTTGACTAAAAATGTACTTAAACTTGATGACTCTCCTCCCTGGCTCCACATGCGCTGCCACCATGAAGCGTACAAAATACAACCGGGAGGGTTTCCCTTTTTTGAACATATTTATTTCCAAATGCCGGCCGTGTGTGTCTCCTTTGCCATTGTCCCCTTCCCCCTGTTGGATTAACCCATTCTGACCTGAGATCAGATTCTATAAATGTCTTCTACATCATGACAGTTTTCTGAAAAAGCCATGTTTCTATGTCAGTCGTTCTTCGATTTTTCTAAAATAGCAGGACCTACAAGCTCTGGCGCGCTATGAGCTTGTAGATCTGCTATTATTCAATAGCTAAAGCATGACATAATGCTTAAAACACCAAAAGGGGTTCCCGCTCAGAATGGGTTAAAAGGTCTGCCTGTCTATGTGAGGTCGTGGTGGCGTGCCGCGCGGCGAGACCGTGATGTTTTGCCTCTGACCTCCAGCCATTGTGCGGCAATGTGACAATCCCCGCCGAACGCCTCATTATGTATGGTTCCAGGTTAATGGTTTTTAACCCATTTAGACCTGAGCAAACCGGATTCCACAAAATGTCTTTTAAATCATGACAGTTTTCAGAAAAAGAAACTCAGTTTCTATGTCAGCGGTTCTCAAACTATTTCATGTCAATGAGGATAAAATAAAATATTTTTTTTTCCTAAGTCCTCAGTCTAAGGAGTTTTACTTCTTTTTCTATATGGAGTATTTTCCTGTCAAAGTATCCCTTATGTGAAGGAGGAGCCCCAGAATTATATGTAATAATTGGCCCCCGGACCCCAATCTCAAAATATGTATAAGTCCCAGCAAAGATTTGAGTTAAAAAACGTCGGCATGACACATTTTCACGAGTGCCGCGCTATACGAGCTTGTAGATCTGCTATTTTTTTTGTAATACTCCTAAAGTATAACATAATGCTTAAATCCCCCATCCGTCCGTCCGTCAGTCCGTCCTGGATGGGTTAAACCTCCGGATCGCCCGAGCGCGCCCTTATTGTGCGTCTCCATTCTTTTAACCCATTCTGACCTGAGATCAGATTCACACGAGGTTTTCCACTGGACACACACTGGTCTGATTAAACCATTCCGACCTGAGATCAGATTCTAAAAATGTCAGTCGTTCTTCGATTTTTCAAAAAAATAGCAGACCTACAAGCTCGTAGCGCGCCACTCGGTGGCGCGCTATGAGCTTGTAGATCTGCTATTTTTCAATAGCTAAAGCATAAAAAGATGCTAACACCCAAAATGGGTTCCCGTTCAGAATGGGTTAATGAGGGACGGAGCTAATTCCCTCCCGTTCTCCCCCACTGTCTGTTGAATAAAAGAACAGGAATAAAGAAAGAAAAGGAGCGGGTTCGGGGGGAGATTAAAGCGTGTGCGTTTGAAAGTGTTTAATTAAAAAGTTGCTCTTGTGGGTTGGTCGGATTTATAAAACGCGGGGTGGGGAGGGGAGGGGGGGGGGGGGGGGGTGGGTTTGAACGGCACACAGCCCCTGCTTAACCCATTCTGAACGGGAACCCCCTTTAAGCGTTATGTTATGCTTTAGCTATTTGCCTTGCTAATAGCACGGCGTGCCGCGCTATGAACCTGTAGGTCTGCTATTTTTTGTTAAAATCGTGAAAATGTGTTTTTCAGAGCGAACGTTTTTTAACGGGGGGGGGGGGGGGGGGGGGGGGGGTCTCTGGAAAAGCATATTTTCAGACGGCCATATATATGTATATATATATGTATATATATATGGCATATATACTACAGATAATTCTGGGTGTCCTTGTACATGAAAGACTTTGAGAACCACTCACATAGAAACATAGGTTTTTTTCCATACATTTTGCCTCAGGTCTGACTGGGTTAAATTCCTGCTAAAATAGGCCTAATCCCCCATCAGTCCAACCCCAGAGGACGGCCGTTTGCAGGCGCACGCGGCCGGCCCTGAAGGGAGCCAATCAGGAGAAACCTTCCTCGGTCTGTGCGCGGAATGGAAATGACCCCCGAGACCGCCTGCCCGCCCGCCTGCCCGCCGCAGTCCAAGGTCTTTGTCTGTCTATAATAATACAGAGTTTTTTCCTCACAGCTTATTATATCATTATATTATTGTGGCTGTCGAGTGGGAACCTTGTATTTCACTATTTCAATTTAGGTTTTTCTTTTAACATTCAAAACAAAACACACAACCATCTCAGGTAATCAGAATCACTTTATTTGTCATTTTCCTATGTACTGTACTTGCATACACAATAACATCGTTTCCCCTCTGCAGTTATTGGCAGTGCAACATACAGTAAAACATAGAGCCTATTTTAAAAAACACAAGCTAAAAACTAAAACAAAACATGGCCAGACATTTAAAAAGAGCCCCAGTATGTATGATGACGTGCAATTCATATGGAAAAGATGAGAGTTACCAACACCACGCACAACCTATGAATAATAATAATGGTGCTATCCTTAAAAACCAAACGTTACCAGAGCTGTTTTTTTAAAGTGCTGTTGTGCATCCAAAGTGCATTTTTTTTGGTCCAGTCCAGTAATGTCTTAGCCTCACAATATTTTCTTTTCAGTAGATGTCAGGGATGTAGAACACAAATCAACTCGTCCAAAATATCAGCATTAAGCTGTTGCATTGTGGACAGTACATACAGTATCGTCCATCAAAGTAGACTACTTTATACATTAATCAAAGGGTATAACTGCATTTCTGCATTTTGTATGCGTCTATAGAGTTAACATTACTCTTAACAGAGCGTCACAGACGACGACAGGCCCAGGAAATAATTCCCCATTCATTTTCCCCATAGACGTTTCAAAAAGTATTTATTTGAAGATCTGTAAGCCTCGAACGAAGCCAACTCGGATCGTGACAAATCTTGACAACAAAACACAATTTCTTTTGGGCCGAACAAATAATTTGAAAGAAGAAAAATAGGGCAGTTTACAAGGTTGTTTATTAGTGTCCCCGAAGGGCAAAAGGTTTTACAGCAGGTCATAAGGCATTGAAACACACATAAATACATCAATCAGACCAAAGTTATTGCTGCTGGTCGCAAGCGTGCGCTGCGCCCGGCCTACTTGCATCTTCAGGCGACCGCCTTCTTCAGAAGCAAAGATACTGTCAATACTTTATTTTGTTGTTTTTCTTCTTTGTAATCTTTTGTTTGGCCCAAAATATTGTGTGTTGTCATGATTTGTCACGATCCGAGTTGGCTTTGTTTGAGTATTATAAAGAAGATCTTTAAATAGACACTTTTTTAAATGTATGGGGAAAAATGCACGGGGAATTATTTCCTGGGCCTGAATATTGAAATATATGTATTTTTGTGAGCGGTGCCTCTGCTCCATTACGCAGCTATGTCTGTCCCTATGTGTACGTGTCTGTCCCAGGGACGTGCACACCAGTGTTGTTTTTGGCAGCAAATTTCTATTTTAGTTTTAGTCGTAGTCTCTTTAATAGTTTTCACTTAGTTTTAGTCACATTTTAGTCACCTGGAATGTTCTAGTGTTTAGTCTAGTTTTAGTCGACTAAATGTCATACGATTTTAGTCGACTAAAATGTGTTTTGACAGGCCTTGATGTCGTTGTAATGACATATTTTACACTTTGGTTGCTGCGACGCGTTGTGAGATTGTATATCTGCTATTTTCAGCATGCAACCCAGCATAAAACTGGATCTCTTACTCCCTTACTAACATTTTAGTCTAGTTTTTATTTGTTGACGAAATTGTCAGTATATTTAGTCTTAGTTTTAGTCATCATAGATTCGTTTTTATTTCGTTTTTATTTAGTTTTAGTCAGTGAAAAAAGGTAGTCGACGAACATTTTTCGTCTTAGTTTTAGTCGATGAAAACAACACTGGTGCTGCACACATACACATCAAAGGGGGCTTCAGCCCCTGCCCTTTTACCCGTCTGTAAAACAACTGCCCTCTCCAGACCACGGATGCAGCATTTACTAATTGTGAAAGAAATGCAAAATGCCACTCCTTTTCCATGCCATGCCACAAGGCAGCATTCATGCTATGTTTCCGAAGTCTCCTGCACTCGGAACACAGCATTTTGCGTTGAACACATTTGTTTAGAAATCCATGTCGTATACACCGCGTCTCCACTAGCGAGTCTCCACCACTACGAGTGCTGGGTTGCGCCCCGAAAAATAGCTGATATACAAGCTCTCAACGCGTCGAAAGCGCAACGCGTTGAGCATGTATATTTGCTATTTTTGTCCAAAAGTGCCCTCTGCCTCTCTGACCCTCTCCGACACGCACGTTTGTACGTTTCCACCTGACAGCGACAATACATTATATATATGTGACTAAATTTGACTGAGGGACTGCCATTGGATTTTTTTTAATTTCCGTCTCTTCATGTCATATGAAAGCAGGGAATCATAGCTTCAAATTGACATATTGGTTGTTCAGTTTGACCCACCAGTGTTGGAGATATGGCTTATAGAGTAATGTCTTGCAGAAAACAGCGAGTTGGGAAAACAGGCTTGAAACGTTCACTTCTGTGGACATTACAATGCTCTAACTTTGCTCTAACTTTACACCTAGCTACATGTTTAAGCATTTATTTCATATTTACATGTCGATTTCAGCTCTGACACTTATTTCAGACATGCTCTATAGTTAGTCTAGTATGTGAAGAGTCTGCCTGTGTAGCTGGAATTTGCGCGATGGCAGTCTCTCAGTCAAATCTGGTCACATATTTGTCTCCCCTCTCTTGCAACAAAGGGGACATTTATCCAGCCACCCCACCTACGTTTAGGATTCCCCCGGACAGCTCCCGAAGAGAAATCTAATTTACTGCGAAACAAGCGAAAGAAAGAAAGGAGAAAGAGTGGTGGGTGGGTGGGTGAATGGGCAGATGGTTTAACCCATTTTGGGCGGGAACCCCTTTTCGTGTTTCAAGCATTATGTTATGCTTTAGCTATTGAATAATAGCAGATCTACAAGCTCATAGCGCGGCACTCGGGTTCATGGAACAACATTTTTTCAGATGGTGGTCGGCGGCCATACATATATTTCTGGGGGTCCTGGTCACTAAACTGCCTCCCCCTGGCCAGCCGGGGTGCCTGATGGAGGGGAAAGGAACTTGTTGGAATAACGTGTTCCTTCCACGCTTTACGTCCAACTAGGGAAACTCCCCCCTGTCAGGTGTAAAGGAGCAACTTGGACACTCCGGCATGAAGGAAGCATGAGTTCAAGTCCGTCGCTCTCCCCTTGTCCCCCATATATGGGGACTAGGTTGGTCTCCCCTTGTCCCCCATATATGGGGACTAGGTTGGTGGAGGGTGTGTAGAGCCCAGGATCACATTAGATAGATTGACACAGGGGTGAAAAATGAGTTACAAAATCGTGGGATAAAAAAATATATAAAAACAAAAAAATATTCTGGGGGTCCTTGACATGAAAACGTCTGAGAACCACTGATACAGAAACATGAGGTTTTTCAGAAAACTGTCAGGAGGCCTTTGTAGAATCGTTCCCAGGTCTAAATGGGTTAAAAGGATAGACACGACAGCGTTTTCGGTGGTGTTGGAGTGCTGTGGTGTTCCTTCCTCGCCATCGATCTGAAATGTGGTTTATAAAAGGGGACCCTGAGAGCTATTTGGATGACTATACAATATGTCTGAGGTCCCCTATTGGGAACAGTAATAGCTAATAACTGATATACCGTCCTGTCCCGCCCACCCCCCCCCCCCCCCCAAAAAAAGCCAGAGACATAAAAGTAAAACATTTGCGCTGTTGGTCCTTTCATTCCAATTTCATCTGATACGCTTTTAATGTGACACAGTTGGAAACTGAGAACCAAAAATCAGTTTCTTTCATTTTTTTCCCCCAGCTTTTTTTACAAACTTTTACAGCCACAAAGTTGCCAGAGCTTTTCTTTTTCCAGATTCATTACACATCAAACGGCATGAAAAAATCACACAGAATGATAACATGTCACATTTTTCACTACGAGATTGCATGGAGAGAAAAAAAATAACGCTCCAAAGGGAAGTGTTTGTGGCATGCATGCACGCTTGCACGCATGCACACGTCTAGTACAATGGTTCTCAAAGTAGGGTCCAGGGACCCCCAGGGGTGCTCGAGGGGGTTCCAGAGGGGTCCCCAGAAACAAAATGTTGATATATAGCATCAAAATCAGTTTAACCACAATAACCCTTATATATTTTGTACTTTGGCTATTTGAAAATAGCAGAACTATCAGGATGTAGAAGACATTTTTTTTTAAATCTGATCTCAGGTCAAAATGGGTTAAATCTCTTCCCCCCCCGCCTGTGAGCGTGTAGATCTGCTATTTTTCTCCAAACTGTCTGTGTGTGTGTGTGCGTGTGTGTGTGTGTGTGTGTGTGTGTGTGTGTGTGTGTGTGTGTGTGTGTGTGTGTGTGTGCGCCAATCGATTGCTCTGATGTGAAAAGTGTTTTTGATGGACGGCGGCTGTTATATTGACGACCGCCGGAGACGTGCACTTCAAAGGCGGGGATGAGGTTCTGATGCTGACACAAACAACACAAGAATCTGTCGATGGGATATGCACGCGCACATGCACACACACACACACACACACACGCACACGCACACGCACACGCACACACACACACACAGAGGAACATGCGGTGGGCCCTCAGGCACGCAGACAGAGAGAAAACATAAACCCATACGCACGTGATGGTGAAAAGTACTGAGACTTTTTACTAGAGTAAAAGTAGCAATACTACTTCTTTGTATTGTTTATTTTACAATACACTGTTGCACATATGCTGTACAATGACTGAATTTAACTTTTTACCAGAGTAAAGGTATTGTCATCAAAATATAATAATACTACTGCTACTACTAAAATAGTCGATTTACATCGTGAAGCATTCTCAGCGAAGTTCAGTATAAAACAGGGGTTAAGTTCTACTGTGTAACCCTTGTTCCCCGCTATTTAATCCGAAATTCTATTCTACGCTGCCTAGATTGTCTTATTACCTTTGAAGCATACTGCCAAAGTATTCGCAGCTTTGATCGGTAGTCAGATGGTTTGTTGTTGACGAGAATAACACGCCGCCATTACAATAAGAACAGCCTCCACAGCATGTTGTAGTCCAAACAAACCCACCGTTCACTTGCATTGAACTCATTTTCCCAGAAGCCCTAGCAGCCCAGAGCGGTTTCATCATCATAATGCGACGGCCTCGTCACAAACGCTCTTTCTTTGTAACCAAAGCTGTCAAATGATTGTAGTGGATATGAGCAAACACAGTCATGTGTAAAGCAGAAAAGTAACACCGAAAGTAAATCATGGGTACAAAAAGCACCTTCTCCTCCAAATAGACCGACTGCCCATAATGGAGGAGATTGAACAGTATGTTGCAAGCTGCTTTGCCTTACACTTGGACACGCACACACACACACACACACACACACACACACACACACACACACACACACACACACACACACACACACAGCGGTGCATACACACACAGCAGTTCAATAGTCTTCAGTGGCCTGCGGGGCTCATGGGGCGGCCTCTCACTAAATCTGATGCCTAAAACCCCAATATCCTCCTCCGTTGTTTACCTCCTGTCTATGGAAGAAGCACTGAGGCTGTCAGGCATTATATTACACACTAAATCATGACACGCACGCACGCGTGCACCCACACACACACACACACACACACACAGACACACACACACACACACAGAGAGCCAGGCTGAGCTAAGACTTATATTAAAACGTGGGTGAAAAAAGTCCCTTTCTTTTTTTTACGTCCACGTTTCAAGGTTCAGTTTTGAGACATTTTGAAAGAAGAAAATATATATAAAAATTAATATGACTTTCATAATGAGTACTTTTCATGTTTTGGTACTACCTTAGTATACTTTTGTACTTTAAACTTTGAATGTGGGACATTTACAGAAGTAACCCGAAGCATTTCTATGTTGTGGTATATTGATACTTTTACTTTTACTTACGTTTTCTGAAAAAAGCTATGTTTCTATGTCAGTCGTTCTTCGATAAAAAAAATAAATAGCAGACCTACAAGCTCGAGCTTGTAGATCTGCTATTTTTCAATAGCTAAAGCATAACATAATACTAACACGAAAAGGGGCCCCCCGCCCAAAATGAGTTAAGTAAACAAGCTTGTAGCTTGTAGATCTGCTATTTTCCAATAGCTTAAAGTTTAACATAATGCTTAGAACACCACAAGGGGTTCCCGTCCTGAATGGGTCAAACCATCCTATTCCGACCCCCTGATGGTGTCTCTCTGTCAGCGTATTGACCGTGTTTTAAGCCCCCGACTTGATGAAATAGTCTCAGAGAGTGAGGGAGGGAGGGGGAGAGGAGGGAGGGGGGGGGAGGGAGGTTTGGGGAACGTGGCCCGAGGGCTTTGTGGAAGAACTGAGAAGAATCTCTCCTCTTCTGGGCTGTGTGCGTTCCGTCCCCGCCTCACTACAACATGTCGTTTCTGTAGGCCATATAACCGATCAATATTTCAGTGTGACTCTGCTCTTAAATCTATTATGCATAATGGGCTTATTGTAATATCGTGGTATACTCTCTCGTTCTATCGCTCTCTTTCTACATAATGGGCTTATTGTAATATCGTGGTATACTCTCTCTTTCTATCGCTCTCTTTCTCGCCAACCGTCTTACTCTGGTACAATATTATTTTCTTCTTTCTTTAATATTTTTTTATCCCACGATTTTGCAACCCATTTTTCACCCCTGTGTCAATCATCTAATGTGATCCTGGGCTCTACACACCCTCCGCCAACCTGGGGAGAGCAACGGACTTGAACTCATGCTTCCTTCATGCCTGAGTGTCCAAGTTGCTCCTTTACACCTGACAGGGGGGGGAGTTTCCCTGGTTGGACGTATAGCGCGTGGAACGAACACGTTATTCCAACCAGTTCCTTTCCCCTCCATCAGGTGCCCCGGCTGGTACAATATTATTTTAAAACAAAATCCTTAATTTTCTAGGCCTCGATCGGTCAATCAATCAATCAATCAATCAACCAATCAACCAATCTATCTACAGTACAAGCTAATCTATGTTTGTATCCAACTAGCCAGCTTCTTGGCGGCGTTGGTTCAGCGGTAGAGTGGCTGGATGGTAACCGTAAGGTTGCCAGTTCGAACCCTGTGGTGCTCCCCTTAGAGTTAGTGTCGAAGTGTCCTTGAGCGCAAGACACTGAACCCCTAATTGCTCCTGATGTGCTGGTTGGTGCCTTGCATGGTTTCTGCCACCATCGGTGTGTGAATGTAATGCACAATCTCTGTAAAGCGCCTTGGATAAAGGCACCATTTACCATTTATTCTAATCTCCCCTCTCTCTCTCTCCCCCGACAGGGATGTGCGTGAGTTTGCCAACGACTCGATGTGTCTGGAGTGTGATGGCCAGTGTGACAAGATGGACGACGGCAGCGCCACGTGCCTCGGCCAGGTGAGAGAGAGCCACTGACCGTCGTCGTCCTTTTAACCCATTCTGACCTGAGATCAGATTCATACGAGGTTTCTCCACTGGACACACACTGGTCTGCTTATAACCCAGTCTGACCTTAGATCAGATTCATACAAGGTTTCCACTGGACACACACTGGTCTGATTAACCCATTCTGACCTGAGATCAGATTCATACGAGGTTTCCACTGGACACACTACTGGTCTGATTAACCCATTCTGACCTGAGATCAGATTCTAAAAAAATTCGTTATTCGATTTTTTCAAAAATAGCAGACCTACAAGCTCATAGCGCGCCACTCGGTGGCGCGCTATGAGCTTGTAGATCTGCTGTTTTTCAATAGCTAAAGCATAACATGATGCTAACACCAAAACGGGTTCCCGTTCAGATTGGGTTAACCAGAACGTTTCCCTTATCTCTCCGTCTTCAGCGACCACTTTTGCTCGTCATAAAAAAAAGACTTCTCGACTTATTATGAGGTGTTAAATAAAAAGTAAAATGGGATTTTTTTTCCTCTCTTCTTGGGCGAGAAAATTCCGAAGATATATTGGGTAATCTGTTAGCGAAGGAGAAAGCTAGGTTAATGAGTTTAATGACAAACTGCTCTCAACGCTTCAGGAGGTTTGCTTAACCCACTCTGACCTGAGATCAGATTCATACGAGGTTTCCACTGGACACACACTGGTCTGATGAACCCATTCTGACCTGAGATCAGATTCTAAAAATGTCAGTCGTTCTTCGATTTTTTTCAAAAAATATTTTTTTCAAGCTCATAAGCTATATGCTATATGCTATATATATATGCTATATGCTCATAAGCTATAAGCTTGTAGATCTGCTATAACACCAAAATGGGTTCCCGTTCAGAATGGGTTAAGGCGGGCGGGCAGGCGTGAGCGCGCGCCAAAAAACTGCATGCACGAATGCAGGTTTTTTTTGAGGTGTGTGTGTGTGTGTGTGTGTGTGCAGTGCAGTGCAGTGCACGCGCATACACACAGGAACTGTAGGCGTGCATGGTTCTCAAAACTCACACACTGGCACAAACAAAAGTTTGCTTTCTGACCTTCCGTGAAGTCGGGAGACTCACATCAGGGCCTCTGGCAAATGTTCAAATTTCCCCTTTCAAAATGCTGCATGTGCACATGCACATGCACATGCACGTGCACATGCACGTGCACATGCACGCGCACATGCACATGCACATGCACATGCACATGCACATGCACATGCACATGCACATGCACGTGCACGTGCACGTGCACATGCACATGCACATGCACATGCACATGCACATGCACATGCACATGCACATGCACATGCACATGCACATGCACATGCACATGCACATGCACATGCACACGTGCAGCAGTAGCACTTACGTCTGCACAAACGCCTATTATGATGGGGATGCCAGGATACATTTTGGAAGAGGAACCCCCTTTAAGGACCCCCAGGGGTCCTTAAAGGGGGTTCCACGGGGGGGGTCCCCAGCTAAATGTGTTAACCCATTCTGAACGGGATCGCATTTTGGTGTTAGCATCATGTTATGCTTTACCTATTGAAAAATAGCAGATCTACAAGCTCATAGCGCGCCACCGAGTGGCGCGCTATGAGCTTGTACGTAGGTCTGCTATTTTTGAAAAATCGAAGAACGACTGACATTTTTAGAATCTGATCTCAAGTCAGAATGGGTTAATCAGACCAGTGTGTGTCCAGTGGAAACCTCGTATGAATCTGATCTCAGGTCAGAATAGGTTAATACAGCATACCACAATCATTTTCAAACACTTTATCCACTTTCTGGAAAATAGCACACCTAGCTGTCCCAGACTCGTCTCGTGTGACACTGCAGCGTGAGAACGTCTGCTATATAAAAGCCTGTTCGTTCAGCCATTTATTTATGCAAAACATAAATACATAAAAGTCCACCCGGTTGAAGATGACGCCTCTGTGCTTTGCTCTGAAGTCATGTTTGATTACGCCAGCTCCATGTTTGTTCAGCTCCTCATGTCGTGTTTGATCATGCTCGCTCTCTGTGAGATCCCGATACCCTGGGAATACAGTACGCATTTAAAATGGTACAGGGAAAAAAAGAAAAACCCTGAAATGATGGCCTAACCCATTCTGAACGGGAACCCATTTTGTTATTAGCATCATGTTATGCTTTAGCCTTTTGAAAAATAGCAGATCTACAAGCTCGTAGCGCGCCACCGAGTGGCGCGCTACGAGCTTGTAGGTCTGCTATTTTTGAAAAATCGAAGAACGACTGACATTTTTTAGAATCTGATCTCAGGTCAGAATGGGTTAATCAGACCAGTGTGTGTCCAGTGGAAACCTCGTATAAATTTGATCTCGGGTCAGAATGGGCTAAAAGGAGAGAAGGCCGTCACTAACATCCGTACAGGTCATCCTCCTCTGGTGAACACTGCAGATTCCATGGCAGACCAGCCAGCAAGTTGCGTTTAGTTTTTCTTCCACAAGCACATTTTCTACAAGCAGAATTCCTGCCAGAGATACAAACCAGCATGAGTGCAAAGAGCCCGGAGGAGCCCGGTCTGGAAGCATCACACATACTGTATTCACACACACACGCCCGGGCACTCGTGTTTGTAAATATATATATATATACAGTATACGCCAGATTGTAAGCAGGGTTGGTGTAGTATCTGTATAAAGGGGGGGAGGGAGGGAGGGAGGGGGGAGGGGAGTCAGATATGCTTGTCTTGTGGTTTTTGACAGCAGGATGTACAGTATTGCTTTCTAACGATGTGAACAGGAAGGTGACGGACAGCTCACTTCCCTCTCACAGATTCATGCCGTGTTTATTAATAAACACTGTGTTCACTACTCTGTGGCTGCACGCCGCTGTGATGTTTGTGAACGCACAGACACGTGATGTTTGTGAACGCACAGACACGTGATGTTTGTGAACGCACAAACACGTGATGTTTGTGAACGCACAAACACGTGATGTTTGTGAACGCACAGACACGTGATGTTTGTGAACGCACAGACACGTGATGTTTGTGAACGCACAGACACGTGATGTTTGTGAACGCACAGACACGTGATGTTTGT
Source organism: Protomyctophum bolini (assembly GCF_963924005.1). Classification (NCBI taxonomy): domain Eukaryota; kingdom Metazoa; phylum Chordata; class Actinopteri; order Myctophiformes; family Myctophidae; genus Protomyctophum; species Protomyctophum bolini. The sequence goes on from NC_137885.1 coordinate 28,053,592, forward strand.
GAACGCACAGACACGTGATGTTTGTGAACGCACAAACACGTGATGTGAGGTGCACAGACGTGATGCGTGGGGGGTGCACAGACGTGATGCGTGGGGGGTGCACAGACGTGATGCGTGGGGGGTGCACAGACGTGATGCGTGGGGGGTGCACAGACGTGATGCGTGGGGGGTGCACAGACGTGATGCGTGGGGGGTGCACAGACGTGATGCGTGGGGGGTGCACAGTCCTGGACTGGGGCAAAAATTCGGCCCGGGCATTTTCGCGTGAATTTGGCCGACCAGACCGGCCGGCCCACCACAACCAGCGCGCAGATAGCAGAAACTCTACCGCCCCGCTCCGTCGCGGCACACACAAACAAACAAGCCCTAATAATACCACCACTTTTACAGAACAGCATAGGCCTAAATGATACAAACCAACAGACACAACCCTTTTGTAGAGGGTTTATTTGTCACTCACTGATACAGGTACAGTGACATTATCATGATGGCACTGGCAGAATGGCAGCACGCCCGGACCTTTCCTGGTGGCCTGTCGCCTATTGGCCTGCCTGTCCCTGTGGCCAGTCCAGCCCTGCACTGGCAGTAGAACGAAATGATGTGGCTAATAAATTGCCTCTTGTACTCTTCAGAAGACAACTGAAGAGAGATGCATGTGGTGATGTATCCATGATTCAGCATCTCTATAGTGTCCCCGAGTCATATTTAATTCTTAATGCGGCTTATTGATCCATGTAGAGCAGAAATGACCGGCCAATTGTTTACTCTTAATTAACGTAATAGTTCCCCCGTTGCAATATATCATCTCAATAGAGCATCTCGGTTTAATTGTGGTTCACATGCTTCCTATTTGGAAGAGTGTGCCTGCCTGCCTGCCTGCCTGCCTGCCTGCCTGCCTGTCTGCCTGTTTGTCTGCCTGCCTGCCTGCCTGCCTGATCTACCTCAATCATGGGTTCTCAAAGTGGGGTCCGGGGACTCGTGGGGAGGGGGTTGCTAAAATGATTCATCAGTTTTAATGCCGTGATTAAACAATCGTGTTCCAAGAACTCCCTGCCGTATTTTCACTAACCTTTTGAAGAGCCACTGACTGTGCCCGACTTGATAGCTCCTTTGTCATGAAAATACACTTTGAAACGGTGTAATCCCAAAAATATAATCCAAAGTGGCGATCACAACAAGGAGGAACGAGCACCGCACAGCACGACCACCGCAATTTCCCTTAGCCCATTCTGACCTGAGATCAGATTCATACGATGTTTCCACTGGACACACACTGGTCTGATTAACCCATTCTGACCTGAGATCAGATTCTAAAAATGTCAGTCGTTCTTCGATTTTTCAAAAATAGCAGACCTAGTGGCGCGCTACGAGCTTGTAGATCTGCTATTTTTCAATAGCTAAAGCATAACATGATGCCAACACCATAATGGGTTCCTGTTCAGAATGGGTTAACACAGCATCACAATTATTGTAACCACTTTATCCATTTATACGTTGGCTATTCAAAAATAGCAGATATATACAGTACAATGTCACAGTGCTACATCTAAAATGTCTAAAAAACCTTCTCTTGTGGATGGACGTTCCTGGCATGAAACGGTTTGAGAACCACTGTCCTATATCAAGGTCAAGGTAAACGTCATCGTCCACATTGAGAATTTGTCTCTGTGCTTTCACCGCGGCTGCAGCCATACATAAAACATCAGTGACAAACAAAAACACACAACAGAGGGAGACGCACCGTAGTGTGGATAATCTGACCTCTCACAGTCACTGCTGTATCAGAGCCTCGTTCAACATTTTAGTATTGTAGCTGGTATACACACCATTCTTTAAACCTGAATTAGGTAGAACCTTTTTTCTACCTTCTCCCAGAGGGCAGAAGTACAAACTCTTCCATTTCAAACATGGGTAACATCACCAACAATTGTTTTAGGCCTGTTTTAGTGTAGCCTGCTCATGAATAGACTGCAGAGAGGGGAGTTGTCTTACCCCTATGATCTTCCCTGCAGTCTGCACCAGTCTGAACTATTTGGACCTCGGTTGCACAGAGATTCCCGAAACCAAACTGTGATGCCAAATCTGACCAGACTTTCCGATATCTAACTGTGTTATTTCACCCTGTCTCCCTGCCAGGGTCCTGACCAGTGGTGAGGTGTCTCCACTTCAAGGAACTAACTGTGTTGTTTCACCCTGTCTCCCTGCCAGGGTCCTGACCAGTGGTGAGGTGTCTCCACTTCAAGGAACTAACTGTGTTGTTTCACCCTGTCTCCCTGCCAGGGTCCTGACCAGTGGTGAGGTGTCTCCACTTCAAGGACTAACTGTGTTGTTTCACCCTGTCTCCCTGCCAGGGTCCTGACCAGTGGTGAGGTGTCTCCACTTCAAGGAACTAACTGTGTTGTTTCACCCTGTCTCCCTGCCAGGGTCCTGACCAGTGCGTGAGGTGTCTCCACTTCAAGGAACTAACTGTGTTGTTTCACCCTGTCTCCCTGCCAGGGTCCTGACCAGTGGTGAGGTGTCTCCACTTCAAGGAACTAACTGTGTTGTTTCACCCTGTCTCCCTGCCAGGGTCCTGACCAGTGGTGAGGTGTCTCCACTTCAAGGAACTAACTGTGTTGTTTCACCCTGTCTCCCTGCCAGGGTCCTGACCAGTGGTGAGGTGTCTCCACTTCAAGAACTAACTGTGTTGTTTCACCCTGTCTCCCTGCCAGGGTCCTGACCAGTGGTGAGGTGTCTCCACTTCAAGGACTAACTGTGTTGTTTCACCCTGTCTCCCTGCCAGGGTCCTGACCAGTGGTGAGGTGTCTCCACTTCAAGGAACTAACTGTGTTATTTCACCCTGTCTCCCTGCCAGGGTCCTGACCAGTGGTGAGGTGTCTCCACTTCAAGGAACTAACTGTGTTGTTTCACCCTGTCTCCCTGCCAGGGTCCTGACCAGTGCGTGAGGTGTCTCCACTTCAAGGAACTAACTGTGTTGTTTCACCCTGTCTCCCTGCCAGGGTCCTGACCAGTGCGTGAGGTGTCTCCACTTCAAGGACGGTCCCAACTGTGTGGACAAGTGCCCGGACGGCCTACAGGGCGCCAACGGCTTCATATTCAAGTTCGCCAAGGCCAACAACAACGAGTGCCACCCTTGCCACGTCAACTGCACCCAGGGGTAGGAGCTGTTTGTGTGTTTTTGTGAGAATTTGGTGAGAATTGTGACTGACATGGCTCCTCCTCAGAGGCGTCCTCGGAGTGTGTGTGTGCGTGCGTGCGTGCACGCTCGTAATTCCGTGCATCTCCTTTAAGCACATAATTGCTGTCTTGCATTGTGGTTATCCGCTTATACCCTAGGCTTAACCCATTCTGCACGGGAACCCCTTTTGGTGTTAGCATCATGTCATGCTTTAGCTATTGAAAAATAGCAGATCTACAAGCTCGTAGCGCGCCACCGAGTGGCGCGCTACGAGCTTGTAGATCTGCTATTTTTTTTAAATCAAAGAACGACTGACACAGAAACATAGCTTTTTTCAGAAAACTGTCAGGATGTAGAAGACATTTTTAGAATCTGATCTCAGGTCAGAATGGGTTAATGTGGTTTCACATCAATACTGAGATTGCTAAGAAGCATTACTAGAGAGAGAGAGCGAGAGAGAGAGAGAGAGAGAGAGGCTGACTGACAGACAGGGGATGACTCAGTCTCTCAGCATGTATACTCTGCTAACTATAGGCTGCCTGAAAGAGATGGATGGGGGTGAGTTCAGGCCAGGAGGTTTCTATATATGGAAGAAGACATAGTAAGCATCAGCTAAACGGCAGACACGGAACATGATGTTGAGCGTTGGGTGAGATGGATAGCTCTACTCGGTATAGCTATGTTTGTAAGTCCAAAATAGAGTCATCTTTATCTGTTGCTTTATGTGTTCCCCGAGCCGTGAGCGAACGAACGAACCAGGTTTAGCAATTCCATGATGCGACGTGCATTGTTTCTTTAAGCGTGTTGTCCTCAATACAAATCCACACACATTTCATTCCGTATCGGTACAAACTCTTTTCTGTGTCACACTCTCCTTATAGCTCAGTACTGCACCAACCAGCTTATTTGACGCAGTAAGAAAACAATAGACAGTGATTGATGGTTGTTAAACTACCCCAACAATGTGCGCGCCTCCACTCAACGGAGTCCCAGCACAAGCTCCCAGTTCCACTGGGACACGCCGGCATCCCAATGAACTGAGCTGAGTTTCCTGACTGGACTTTGCTTTGCACATTGTCTGTGACAGGTGTGCGACAGTGGCGTGCACAGATAGACACTAGGGGTCCACCACCTGCCCTTTGCCCTCTGGACAGCAATGTGCCCTTAAAAATATTTTTTTTTTTTGCTTGCTTACCTTGCTCTCGTTTCCATATGTGACCCCTCCCAATATTTTCAACCACAAGTCGGCTCTAATGAAATTCACAATAGTCCAATTTTTGGTGGTTTTCGTTTTTGGCCACATTAACACAGTCGGAATGTTAAAGAATGTTTTTATTCCATCAGAAAGTCGTTTTAGTGTCATTAAGTCGTGTCAAATGTCTCTATAATTACAGATTATTTTGCGTATTTTGGGGCAAAGCAAAACAAAGCAAAGTTCTTTGTTAATCAATGCTAACTAGACATACAGCTTCCCTGCTAAAGTATATGCAGGGCAAATTCTGTACTTTGGGGTTTCCGGTTCAACAATTTCAATGAGCAATACATCATATGAAAGGTTACAGTGTGCAGTTTCATAATATGTAAAGAACTGAAAAATGACCATTTCCCCCTTTGTATATCAAACCACTGTCCCCGGTCACATATCGCTAAATAATCCATCGCGTTCATATTTTTGAACGAGAGGCAGGTGAGAAATGAAGTGAGAAATGAAGAGCTTAGTATATCCATCAGATCAAAACCACGGAGAGCGCCCTGGATTAGGAGAGACGAGGGATTCTTTCTGCCGCGGTAAACAGGGAAGTGACCGGACGGGACCGCGCATGAACGCAAAGCCAAGCGTACGGTGGCCTTGGGGTCCAACTAAAAAAAAGAAATAAAAAAACACGTCAAAGCACCTGTTCGGTTGGATTGCTTATGATGTGTGGTCACGTCGGGTTGACTGAACCAGTTAACCCATTTTGGGGCGGGAACCCCTTTTGGTGTTTTAACTAAGCATTATGTTATACTTTAGCTATTGAAAAATAGCAGATCTACGAGCTCATAGAGCTACGAGCTTGTACGTAGGTCCGCTATTTTAAAAAAATCGTGAAAATGCGACACAAAACTTTGAATATATATTCTTTCAGAAGACTTTATTTTATTTCGACGTCAGGCCTAAATGGGTTAAGGCAACCGGCCGGTTCCACGCACTGCACAAGGTGCCCTTTTTTCACCTGAGCACCTGCCCCTCTAAATGTCTGTGCACGCCACTGAGGTGCAACGTAATTTTCTTTCTTCCAAATCAGGGAATTAGTTTTTCTTCCAAGGACGGACCCTCAGCTTTGTATGCATTATTATTAGGCCACCGATCCCCCATAACTCTGATGGTGTTCAAATGGAACCAAATGGATCTGGTTCCTTATGGACGCCTTAGAGGCTCCCAGGGGGTCCATAAGGAACCAAATGGACCCGTTTGGTTCCTTATGGACCACCCCCCCGGACACCACTTTGAGAATCCCTGGTGTAATCCGCTATTTTGTCCTCTGTGACATTTAATTTAAATCCTATAATTAGCCAAATAAAAAACATTATAATACTTCACAAGCAAGCTCTGATTTTGGGGGAGGGGGGGGGGGGGATTAAACGCAACTTTTAATTGTAGTTAAACTCCATCTCCAGGCGATCATTAAAATGTCCCTGCATGCCTGCGTCGCTCTGAAAGTTTTAAGCGTGAGCGTGCAGCTGCCTGATCCCCATTGTTTTACGACAAGAATACAGTAATCACACGTAACAAAGGATGTTTTCTCCTCGCCGACCATAGCTGTCTCTCCAGTCACTCAGAGCACGTGAATAACACAGTTCCCGGAGAGCAAAATGACGCAGCCAGTGATCTGAATAGCATGGCTGAGTACGAGGGGAGGACAGCATCGATGCATGCAGGGGTCTCCAGTTTACACCCATTAACCCATTTAGGCCTGACCTCGAAATTTAAAAAGAATATATTTTTAAATGTATTTTTTTCCTGAAAAACCTCATGTTTCTATATCAGTGGTTCTCAATATTTCATGTCAAGGACCCCCAAAAATATATGAAATTGGCCGCCCTGAAAATGTGTTGTTTCAGGGACCACCTCCCCAGAAGCAAAGATTTGAGTTAAAAACGTTCGCTCTGAAAGAGTATATATTCATAGCTTTGCACCACATGTTCATGATTTTTCAAAAATAGCAGACCTATACAAGTTCATAGCGCGCCACTTGGTGGCGCGCTATGAACTTGTAGATCTGCTAGAGCTTGTAGATTGAGCTTGTAGATCTGCTGTTTTTCAATAGCAAAATTATAACAATGTATGTAACCACCAAAAGGGGTTCCCGCTCAAAATGGATTAAGACCTGAGGCCTGTCTTCTAAATCCTAACCGTTTTCTGTATCAGTGGTGCTCAAACAAGGACTCCCATGATTATATACTATTGGCCCCAGGGGTGTCATTATATAGGGCCCTATATCTGACACCCCTGGGGCCAAATACATATAATCGTTTAGGGCATTCTGACGTCGTGTGCACCTGCCAACTCTCGAGGTCCATTTGACTAAGTACAGCATTTAAGGTCTTAAGTGGTTAAAAGGAAAGCCTATATAATGAAGGCTTGCAATTAAGGTCAGACCTTCAGATGCATTATCGCACATTATCATCGAAGTATGCATTAAACTATGCAAATAAATCACTGGGATTGACCTACGACGTTACAATATAAATACATCCCGATTACCATTAGTGTCGATTTCCTGTTAAAAAGAGCTTAAGAACTATACCGGGTTTGCTGTATTGTGTTGGAAGTGTCTCATAACCCACGTTGGGCGGGAACCCCTTTTGGTGTTAGCGTTATGTTATGCTTTAGCTATTTAAAAATAGCAGATCTACAAGCTCGTAGCGTGCCACCGAGTGGCGCGCTACGAGCTTGTAGGTCTGCTATTTTTTTGAAAAATCGAAGAACATAGCTTTTTCAGAAAACTCAGGTCAAAATGGGATAATTGAGGAACAATCTTCAAACGCTTGTGAAATGGGACGAATGAATGCATAACTCTCTCAGCAGAGGCGCGTGATAAGGAGCGTGTTGTGGAAGGCACTCACAAACACAAAGCTGCCTGTCGCACTAATGCCCAGCAATGAAAAAGAGTGCCAGTGTTGCACGCACGCATGCAACGCACAAGCAGACGCACAAGCAGACGCACGCAGACGCGCGTACGCACGCACGCAACGCAACGCACGCACGCTCTCTGTGATTGCTTGCTAATTAGCTGTTTGGTGCAGAGTGGGTTTGGAAGTGCTGCCCTGGATTCACATCCTAAGTTAGTGCATGGTCCTCTAATTTGTTCTGCTTGGCATCATGCACACACACGCGCGCGCACACATGCACACACAGACACATACACACACATGCACGCACGAGCGCGCACGCACGTGCACATACACTGCTTAGCATGCGTTCATTTTTGAAGAAGCTGAGTGTAATCAACAGAGATCGTTGTGCACGTATTTACGTGCGCGTGTGTGTGTGTGCGTGTGCGTGTGCGTGTGCGTGCGTGTGTGTGTGTGTGTGTGTGTGTGTGTGTGTGTGTGTGTGTGTGTGTGTGTTCACAGCATATAATCCATGCCCCGTCACGATGTCTGTGTCGTGCGAGGACGAGAATAGGCAGGCCGGAGTATAGCAGATCTGCGACGCGTGGTGAGCTTGCAGATCTGCTATTCTCGGCATCGCCAGCGACACTGCGGTGCGACAGAGACGTGTAGATCAGACGTAGACCAGAGTAGATCTCCTCTCACCTGCAGCTCAAAGTAAAGCTCCACTTGTCATGATGTGTGTGCAAAGTTTCGCAACTCTTCCAGTACGCTTTATAGCGCCTCAAAAAACAGGGATTCATTCGGGGGGAATAATGAACAAAGGACAAAATAATCATTGCGATTGCAATAGGGTCTCTCTCTCTCGCACTATACCGTGCACTATAGTGCTGTAACAGCCTTTATTATCGCTACAGGAGGGCCATGCTGAGCTCATGCTGCAATCTGCCCATTAGATGGAGATATAACAACGTTGTGTGCAACGTCGGGACATGCTGGCCTCAGGGCGCTGTGTCTTGGTTTGGGAGTACGAGTGGAAGTTTTGGGGCCTAATGATGGCACTAGAGAGAGAGAGAGAGGGCTGTGCAGTCGCCAGAATGGGCAGTTGTCGCTCTCGCAGCGCCACGGTAGTGCACAGACAAGGTCATGGCGGTCCAGACAGTAGTTGTATAGACACACGTAGCTACTAGTAGTATTAAGTACATTTTATGTATAACCCATTCTGACCTGAGATCAGATTCTAAAAGTGTCTTCTACATCCTGACAGTTTTCTGAAAAAGCTATGGTTTCTATGTCAGTTGTTCTTCGATTTTTCAAAAATAGCAGACCTACAAACTCGTAGCGCGCTATGAGCTTGTAGATCTGCTATTTTTCAATAGCTAAAGCATAGCATAATGCTAACACCAAAAGGGGTTCCCGCCACCTTTCAAAACAATGTTACAAAGTGCTGTACGACAACAACGTAAAACAATTACCAGGCTTTTGTTTTGGCGGATAAGTATAAGCCTTGGGACCGAGGCTACCTCTGGCCCCCAAAAAACACTGTGCGTGTTTTGTACATGTAAGGAACTGTACAAGTGCATTCATGAGGTCTATTGATCGACCCAACATCTTTTACATCTTTTACATCAACAGAGGGAAAAACAGCAACACAAAGGAACGCCTTCATGTGCACCAAACAGTCGCTGAAGGGCATTTACTCTGGAGAATTATAGAAATAAAGCAAAGAAAAATATGCAGTTCTAGTTATAAGCCTCTTTTATGTTACCGAGGTCAGCTAAGGGTCCACAGGGTTTGTTCGGTGGCCATCTTGGAATTGATGACCACATGCATAAAAATGCTGATATTCAATCACTTCTGAACCAGGCAATAATAATAACTTTGTCGTGTCATTTTGAGGTCATTGACAGCTGATATTTTGCTAGTTTGTTCCACAATAGATTGTTTTGCAACAAAAAAAACAAGTAGCCTTGCCGAGCCATGAGGCCCATAGGGGCAGGAGCCTATCTCCTGTTTCTGTAGCCATGAGGCCCATAGGGGCAGGAGCCTATCTCCTGTTTCTGTAGCCATGAGGCCCATAGGGGCAGGAGCCTATCTCCTGTTTCTGTAGCCATGAGGCCCATATGGGCAGGAGCCTATCTCCTGTTTCTGTAGCCATGAGGCCCATAGGGGCAGGAGCCTATCTCCTGTTTCTGTAGCGTGAGGCAGCTTGATGTACAAGTACACCCCCTGGACATGACGCTAGTATGTCACATGGACTTATACCCCCAATCCAACCCTTGATGCCGAGTGTCAAGCAGGGAGGCATTGGGTCCCATTTTTACAGTCTTTGGTATGACCCGGCCGGGGATCGAACCCCAGTCTCAGGGCGGACACTCTAACCACAAGGCCACTCGGCTGTTTTGCAACAGCCGCATGTTTATTATATCAATTGCAAGTTTATTATTTGAAAATCACTCTTGACATTGATGGTTCAATCACGCGCTGCAATTTGGTGGTCACACACAAACGAGTCACTCCAGGGAACTGTTACAGTATGCCAAATTAATTATAAACCACACATGCACGTAAAACAACAACCCCAATAAACACATTCCTATGTGCACCATCCTACAGTAACAGGCACAACGAAACATGAAGTGTTGTTTTTGACAGCAAATTTAGATTTTAGTTTTAGTCACATTTTAGTTGTTAAATGTATTTTGGAGTGCCTTGATGCCGTCGTAATGGCTGATGTTACACTTGCTGAAAATAGCCGATCTACAAGTTCACAACGCGTCACAGCGCGACGTGTTGTGAACTTGTAGATAGAACCAAGTGTAAAATGACTTATACTGGATCTCTTGTCCACTAGTCCCTTCCTAACACTAACACTCAATATATTTAGTACAGTTTTAGTCGTCATAGCTTAGTTTTCATTAAGTTTCCATTTAGTTTTCATCAGTGAAATAGGTAGTCGACGAACATTTTCCGTCGACTAAATCAACACTGCAATGGACAACAAACGTTGGGCAAGCAGGGAATGCCTCCTAGGGCCAGCTAACAGGGAATGACTCTTTGGGCCAGCTAACAGCCCAGAACATTCTGGGCTGAGTTATTCTCCATTGGTTGCCAGAGAGCGATAAGACCCGTTACCCGTTTCCCAAGCGCTTCTTTGATTGATCATTCATGCAAGAGATATGCTGTGGAACAACTGATTCTTAAGCACTCTCATAATAACTATATTATTCTTCCGCTTTGGAATATCCAACGAGATTGCCAACGATCTGTTTTTTTTTTGTTTTGAAGAGAGAAACGGGCTGCAAGTTTATATGATGTACAAAAGAAAAGTTGAAGCCGTCACTCCGTCCTTGGCGTGCCTGCCTTGTATACCTCGTCTTCCCCTCTGCAAAGACTCCACTGATAATCTCATAAGCCGGCCTCACCGGGTCCTAACCAACAGTCTCACATCGCAAGCCATGGGAGTCGGAGGGATTTCCTTTTATTAACCCATTCTGGGCGGGAACCCCTTTTGGTGTCAGCATTATGTTATAATATAGCTATTGAAAAATAGCAGATCTACAAGCTCAAGGTCTGCTATTTTTGAAGAATCGTGAAAAGTGCCATGAAAGTGTTTGAGAACGACTGACATAGAAAAACTGCTTTTTCAAGAAAACAGTCAGGATGTAGAAGACATTTTTATAATCTGATCTCAGGTCAGAATGGGTTAAAACAAATCTGATGAAACAGAACAGACACACTCTCTTTTATTTTTTTGTTCTTTTCTATCCTCCGTTGGCTCCGTCTCTCCTCTCAGCGGTACTGAGAAGGAGAGCAGGTCACATGTGACGTGAGCTGAATCAAAATGAAGACCTGAAACCATCAAAACCCGGGAAAGCTTCTTTTAGATTTTAGCTATATATATTATTGCGAACGCAGTGATTGCGAACGCAGTGAGCACTTACTATGAGACCTAGCAGATCATGTCTGTCTGTGTGTGTGTGTGTGTGTGTGTCTGTCTGTCTGTCTGTCTGTCCCGCTTTTGTGCCCATATATGGAGCTGAGTGATTATGTCACCATGACTCAGCCATAACCATATAAGGAGTCCCCAAAGCAGCTATACGTCCAAAACCCAAATATGTACGAGCTGCGTTCGCTTCCCGCGTTTGCGCGTCTTACTGTATGGCACATCAGTTCTCAAAGTGGGGTTTTATACCTTGACTCTAGTATTGACTAGTAGTCACAAAATAGCAGATGTACAAACTCACAGCGTGTCACTTTGTGACGTGCTATGAGCTTTGTATATAGATCTACTACTTTTGAAAGAAACCTGAAAATGGGTTCCTTTCAAAAAGATCTTAACTCTATGCTGTGCTGCTGGGGGGGTCCCTGGAACAAGATATTTTGAGATGTAGGGGCGGTTGTCGGGTTGCCAAATGCATATTATTTCAGGGGTCCATGACATGAAAACGTTTGAGCACCACTGATGCACCACTTTTTCATTTTTCAGAAAATGGGTCATGTTTCAGTATTCATTCATACACATACCATTTTGGAGAAAAAATTAAATAAACATTTTAATTATTAAAAATATATATATATTCCGCGGGGTCCTGACAGTGATGTGACACACATGAGACGGTTGGTTTTAGTCCTAGTCTCTAGTTTTCACTTGGTTTTAGTCACATTTTAGTCACCCGGAATGTTTTAGTGTTAGTCTCGTTTTGGTCGACTAAATATCATAAGATTTTAGTCGACTACATCTACAGTTAATTTAGTAGACTAAAATGTATTTTAGTGGGCCTTGATGCCGTCGTATAATGACAGTTTTTACACTTGCTGAAAATAACAGCAAGTGAAGCTGAAGCTATTTTCAGCATGCAACCAAGTGAAAAATGTGGATCTCTTGTCCGCTATAGTCCCTTCCTAACATTTTAGTCAAATTTGTATTTGTCGACGAAATTGTCAGTATAATTAGTCTTAGTTTTCATTTAGTTTTTGTCAGTGAAAAAAGGTAGTCTACGAAAACAACACTGGACAGAAGACAACGGGACGTTGGCGTTCATAGCGAGTGTTGAGTGATCATGTCTTGTCTCTCTGCTTGAGGACAGAAGACAACGGGACGTTGACTTTCATAGCGAGTGTTGAGTGATCATGTCTTGTCTCTCTGCTTGAGGACAGAAGACAACGGGACGTTGGCGTTCATAGCGAGTGTTGAGTGATCATGTCTTGTCTCTCTGCTTGAGGACAGAAGACAACGGGACGTTGGCGTTCATAGCGAGTGTTGAGTGATCATGTCTTGTCTCTCTGCTTGAGGACAGAAGACAACGGGACGTTGGCGTTCATAGCGAGTGTTGAGTGATCATGTCCTGTCTCTCTGCTTGAGGACAGAAGACAACGGGACGTTGGCGTTCATAGCGAGTGTTGAGTGATCATGTCTTGTCTCTCTGCTTGAGGACAGAAGACAACGGGACGTTGGCGTTCATAGCGAGTGTTGAGTGATCATGTCCTGTCTCTCTGCTTGAGGACAGAAGACAACGGGACGTTGGCGTTCATAGCGAGTGTTGAGTGATCATGTCCTGTCTCTCTGCTTGAGGACAGAAGACAACGGGACGTTGGTGTTCATAGTGAGTGTGAGTGATCATGTGTTGTCTCTCTGCTCTCCTCCTGCCAGGTGCCTCGGACCCAGGCTCCAGGACTGCGTGGGCATGATGGACAGGTACGTGACCTCTGTTCGTCCTATAATCATCACCATCATCATTTTTCAAATGTAAATATGAAATAAATGCTTAAACATGTAGCTAGGTGTAATGTTAGAGTCCACAGAAGTGAACCTTTTCAAGCCTGCTTTCTCAACTCGCTGTTTTCTGCAAGACATTACTCTATAAGCCATATCTCCAAAACTGGCATTAAGCTCTTAATCCAGAGCGACATACGTACAGTAAGCAAGAACGGTAATACATCATACACATCATCAGAAGAAATAAGTACGTCATCGAGAACCATAAATTCTAACCTACAGTAACATCCGCCTAACAGTAGAATATCTGTACAATGAAACGTCCCCTTTCAGGGCCCCCGGAAAAAAGAATTCCATATTTTTTTTCCCCCCCATGGACGTATCAGCAAGTATTTCTTAAAATACATTGCAGATTGTATTATCTTCTTCTGACCTAACGGGTGTCAACAGATGTTACAGTATAGTCACACAACGGCGGAATTTGCTAGAGTCACAGAACGTCCCATATTGTCCTCTATATATATATATATATATATATCCCATTGTGGGCGGGAACCCCTTTTGGTGTTAGCATTATGCTATGCTATAAAAAATAGCAAATCTACAAGCTCATATTTGTTTTAAATCGAAGAACGACTGACATAGAAACATAGCTTTTTCAGAAAACTGTCAGGATTTAGAAGACAATTTTAGAATCTGATCTCAGGTCAAAATGGGATATATATATATATATATATATATATATATACTGTATGTGCGTGCGTCGTGAGACAATGTACTTAGATAGATCGATAGATACTTTATTTGTCCTTGACCGGAAATTTGTTTTGTGCACAGCAGTCATCAGGATATACATAAAACATGCAAACAAACAGATCACAGACAGTACATAGACAATAAAGAAACAGTGCCAACTTATTTACTTTCCGGCCCTGCGGATTAGAGACACTGGAGGCATCAATAACAGGGTGAGAATGCAGGGAACGGAGCCCAGCAGGGCAAGGCAGCGTTGAATCATCAAACGCTTTAAGCCGTCGTGAGCCAGTGGTCCAGTCTGTTTGAAGCAGTGGTGAATAAGACGCTGATATTCTCCTCCTCTGGGGGAAGCACGGCTGAACAAACAGTAGAGAGTGCTCGTCCGTCCATGCTGATGGCAAAATAGCAGTGGGTCCCAAAAGGGGTAAGCCAATACCGATACCAGAGAATAATATTTATAATGATACAAAAAGAAAAAAAAAAGTCTTATTTTGAAGTCCACCGACCGGGAATATATAGTGTTTCGCTATATAGCAGACTCCAGTACTCACTCAAATGTGCACTTGCAGTTTGGGGCGAGTGCAGTACTTAGTTTAAACAGTTTTTTGTTTAGACTAGTCATTGGTTAGAACAGTCATTAGTCCTACAACTACAACCTATCTACCTGGTTTAGACTAGTCATTGGTTAGAACAGTCATTATTCCTACAACTATACAACCTATCTCAAACCCTCACCCTAAACCTAACCTCCCAAGGGGGCAGCACACCTAAACCTAACCATAACCCATGTCTAACCAATGACTAGTCTAAACCAAGTATGCACCCCGTTTGGACAACTCAAAAGAAAACTCCACACTCCCCAACATTTTATTTACCTGCCATAGTGTCACGGCTGTCACGCCCTTACCCCTGTGTCGGATCGTTGGTTATAGACTGGCATATTCGCCGATAACGATATATGACCAAATAAGGGGCCGATCCGATACTTTTCCGATATATACCGATATACAGTATCGAGACATCTCTAATAATAATAATTATTATTATTTCAAAACATTTCCAAAAAAACATCCCCCCCAAAAAAAAGCAGAGGAGTCTCAGGACAACTGGACCATCTCTTATCGCCCAAAACACACCCACGTGGGCCCTGGGCAGGCAGAGCATGAGGAAACGGCCTGTCATCACACAGAGAAGTACAGAGCACTCAGAGGTGTCGTTTAGAGAGTCTCGCTGACCAGAGGAGATGTGATGCAATGAGGACCGGTAATAGCTGTGTGATGATGTGCTCTCTTTAAGTCTGGCCCATTTGAAGTTTGGAACCTAATAACGTCCCAATTTTGGAGACCCTTCTTCCTCCCCGAAATCCCCCGGAGGCCAATTGTGTGTCTTTGTCCAATTTGTGCACGCGTAAATAAATGCCTGTAAATGTCCCCCAATGTCCACTTTTCGTGTGTGTGCGTGTAGTATTGATACTTTTACTTAAGTAAAACATGAGTACTTTTTACACCATTGATTTTATTCGGTCCTTGGCATGAACACAAAATGGGCACTGCGGAGGGGAGGGGAGGGATGGGGAGAGGAGAGGAGGGGATATGGGAGGAGAGGAGGGGAGGCATTGCGAGTCCATGGAGAGGAGAGGAGAGGGGAGGGGAGGGGAGGGGAGAGGAGTGGATATGAGAGGAGAGGAGAGACTCAGAGTGATGCCAGATGTAATGGGGGACACAGGAGATGACAGCCCTGACAGGTGTTGCAGCAACACCTGTCCCCTCTGACGCCTGCACTCTTGTCTCTTGTGTCACTATGTGTGTGTGTGTGTCTGTCTGTGTGTGTGTGCACGTGACCGTGTGTGCACTTGACCGTGTGTGTGTGTGTGGTGTGTGTTCGCGTCAGGGCTGGACTTACATTACAGTGCCCACAGGCATTTGCGTACATGTCATAATGGCATATAAATGAAAACATGCCTCATTTATTTTAGTTATTTGTCTTGCATCCCTACGCCCCCCCCCCCCTCTCTCTCTCGACACCATTTAGTAAGGATTTCAGTACTCTGTCTGCCACCGTAATTGCATTGTTGACGCTAACTGCTCCAAGCGTTCGGATTCCTTAAAGGGAACCCTGAATATTCCTCGCCTCTCCTCTTCGCCTCCATGCATGAGAATCGGGGTTACGGCGCCAGTGGGGGATGGAAGATTGAGTATTGCGATTGGGCGCTTTCTCTCTCTCTCTCGCTCTCTCACATGCACTGTCATGCAAACATACGTTCTGGTAATTGAAATTAAGTGTGTGTGTGTGTGTGTGTGTGTGTGTGTGTGTGTGTGTGTGTGTGTGTGTGTGTGTGTGTGTGTGTGTGTGTGTGTGTGTGTGTGTGTGTGTGTGTGTGTGTGTGTGTGTGTGTGTGTGTGTGTGTGTGTGTGTGTGTGTGTGTGTGTGTGTGTGCTAATTAAGCAGTCACACCTGTCTTGAGTCCAGACAAATTGGAATCTGTCCAGACAAACACCTGTTGTGCATCGATCTAATCAATCTATTCGACGTGCGCAGGATAAATCACTCATCCTCTCGACTCATTACGAGAGAGAGAGAGAGAGAGAGAGAGGGCCTATGGACCATATTCACATGGCGGACATACTGTATGTGGCATATCAGACTTGGGTCTGATTTACCACATACAGTACTTTACAAGAATGTTTTGTTGTTGGATCAGAATTCCATGCTGTATTGACGTTGGCGGTACCATACAGGAGAGATAGGTATCGTTGGAATGTTAGCGATTCCGGATCCGAGTGGCGCGCTATGAACTTGTAGTTCTGCTATTTTTGAAAAATCGTGAACATATATTGAATATATATTATTTCAGAGCGAACGTTTTTAACTCAAATCTTGGCTTCTGTGAGATGGTCCCTGAAACAACACATTTTCAGATGGGGGTCAGCGGCCAATTTCATATATTTTTGGGTGTCCTTGACATGAAATATTGAGAACCACTGATATAAGGTTTTTCAGAAGTCTTTTTAATAAAGACTTTTTTTTTAAATTCAGGCCTAAATGGGTCACTTTGACTGCCCAAATGTGGGATCTCCGTCTTTTCAAATGCCTCGGCTCTCTGCCCTAGACGGTGATCTCCGGTCTTTTATAAAGCTTTATATAAATTAGTTATCAGAGTGCGCTATATACTACTGTCTATGAGCTTCTGTTTCAACAACATAACCGGAAGTCGATGGCGCGCCAGCATAATGACCCCCCCTCCATTGACAATGAACAGTAGCCGAAATCTTCTCCCCCTTTTTTTAATCTCTGAATCTAAATCACAGATTACGATTCTAAACAAAACAAGCGTTTTTAACGGCCGGTCGCGGTCCCGTCGCTATAGTCACAGTAAAATAATCCATGCCTCGTCGGAGATATCCTCCCGCGATAGATTTGGTTTAGCCGTTAGCTAACCTGGATGTCAAGCTGCTCTACCATCTTGTCTCGTTAGCCTGTGATTAGCTCAATTCT
The DNA here is from genome assembly GCF_963924005.1 of Protomyctophum bolini. Taxonomy (NCBI): domain Eukaryota; kingdom Metazoa; phylum Chordata; class Actinopteri; order Myctophiformes; family Myctophidae; genus Protomyctophum; species Protomyctophum bolini. The sequence goes on from NC_137885.1 coordinate 28,070,835, forward strand.
CCCATCTGTGTCCTGTCCAATCGTGGGTTAATTGTCCATGGAGTTCACATGTGTCGTGTTAATCCCCATGTGTATTTAAACTCCCCTGGGTATTCAGTTAGCTGCCAGTTCATCCTATATGTACCTAGAAGAAGTCTATGCGTTTGTTCTAGAGTCATTGATTCTGTCTATGGATCTTCTGGGGCAGCCTTCAACCTCTTTAACACAATCGGCACCGGGATTTCTTTCACAATAGAAGCTCGGGGTGCCGGGAAGAAACCCTTATTTTGAAGGATCCACCGGAAACGGATGTATACTTAACTGTGTGTGTTGTGACGGACGCTACTATATATACTTTCACTCGGAGAAGACCGTTTTACTGCAACCGTCAGATCTTGGGCTGTGCTTTTGGTCGGTGGCGCAATCTAAGGAATCCCAGATGGAAGCATTTGAAAAGATGCTTACAACAACAACTCATGTTTACTTCATTGCCTAACAACCCAATGCTAATATATGTTAGCATTAACGATGGCGAGCTATCATAAACCACTATGAAGGACCATTTGACACAGATACACTGTACGTCAACAGCGGGGAATGTGTTTAAAAGTGAATAAAGACATACAGTATGTACAGTCAACGGCTGTGTCGAAAAGGAACTTAGAGAAGCTAGCTTACAACACAAAATACATCCAATGGTACTGTTGCTCGGTTGACAATCATCTCTCGCTCTCTCTCTCTCTCTCTCTCTCTCCCAAGCTTCGTTCAGAGGTGTGTCTAGCAGTTTTGAAAAATGGAGTCAAAGCAAGAGTTTTGTCTGAATACAATACAATACGACATTTATGAATTGCATGTTTTTAAAGGTGTTTGGGGCTATTTTCTGAAAAAATGGGGTAAGGTCCTATTGTAGTTTGTAACTGCTTTTTAAAGAATGTAAACAATTTGAAGAATAAAGAAGTTAAAAGTCTCTCTCTCTCTCTCTCTCTCTCTCTCTCTCTCTCTCTCTGTCTCTCTCTCCCCAGGACGCCCCTGATAGCGGCGGGGATCATCGGCGGTCTCTTCGTCATCGTCATCGTGGCGCTCAGCGTGGCCGTCTACGTCCGACGGAAGAGCATCAAGAAGAAGAGGGCGCTGCGCCGCTTCCTGGAGACGGAGGTGGGTGGAGCCTCACGTAGCCAATGACGGCAAGGCGCCGTTATACACACCGTGTGTTACGGTCGATATAACCTTTGCGGGCGGGTCCTTTATACAGCAGTGGTTCTCAATAACCTTTTCAGGTCGAGGACCCCCAGATTGACACTCGTTAGCCCCGCAGGACCCCCATTTGAAGAGATATCTATGCCAGGGACCCCCTTAAGAGAAGATCTTTACGCCTCTAGCAGTGATTTTCAACCTATTGTGATTTAAAGGACTGAGTTCGACATGGATACGGACCCCGTTTTTAAACTCTGGGACCCCGATTTGTATTCGATTACTTTGACTCTGAGAGTGGACAAATGGACCCGTTGGGGTCCGTTTGGTTCCATTTGTTCACTCTCAGTGTTAGAGACCCCTAAAAGGGTCCATTTGGTTCCTCTCTATCATTTAGCTGGGGAACCCCCTGGAATTCCCTCAAGGACCCCTTGGGGGTCCCCGCCCGGACCCCAAAGCTCGGAACTCAAAGAGTGTATTAATGCCGGTCCATTTGGTTCCATTTCTATATTGTATTGAAGCCGTTTCTTCCATATTGAGCAACTTTTGTTCAACTTTGACCCCTCTGTCACATGGAACTATAGATTTGTGCTTCTGTCTGCTGGCGTAGTGACGTTTGGGAACTTTAGATTTACAATACAAACATTGATTGTGCTTTTATTATCAGAGAGAGAGAGAGAGAGATCCTTTATTGGCTTTCACAATGTCTGTCACACCAAATGAAAAAGCTGTTTCATTTGGACTCGTTGTAAAGGGCTCCAATTTAAAACAAAACTGCAGTACTTTTAAAAGTTTCCAGGCCTTTTGGACCTTGAAGTAGCTGTGTGTGTGTGTG